>NW_028322233.1:16666666-16969696 GCF_059928025.1 Delphinapterus leucas | reverse complement strand
TTTTCGCTTTCTGGGATATTTAACTTGTACCGTAGAAGATGTTCTTGTAAACAGAGCCGTCTGAAACTTTGGGGAGGCTCTGTGTTTTTGATTTTAATTTCCCTAAGCTATAGGACCATAAGTGGAAGTGCCGTAGGCTCCGTTGCTTTGTTTTTTAGGTGTTTCAGGAAACACCATACACTTCTCCAGAGTGGCTGTTGGCAATTTACATCCCACACAACAGCATAACATGGCTCCCTGTTCTCCATGGCCTGTGCTGCCTTTCTGGATTTTACACTATTTTCAGATGGCCCTTTTGATTGGGGGGCAGTGAGACTTCATTGTAGTGCAGATTTGTCTAACATGCTTGCTTGGTTGGCCAAAAAGGGCGTATGCGTTTTTTCCTGAATATATTCAGGAAAAAACGCATACGCCGTTTTTGGCCACGTGCATCATTGTCGACGTTCTGCCTCTTTTCCTATGCTTTAAATGCAATTCTACTCTACTCCCCGAAACCACTTTCCTGCAATTCTGCCCCGATTTCAAGTCTTCTTCGCAGCCTTCCTTCAATATATTTTTGGACAATAGCTGTCATTTATAACTTTGCAGGTTTGAGAATTACAGTGCCCCTGAGCTCCTTTCTTCAAATCGCTTTCTGATGAGCTGGCCGCAAACCCGCAGGATTGCTTCAGGCCCTAATCTGGTTCTGGCAAGGCATGCTGAGCGTTTGGTTAATTCCACTTCCTGGTGGGAAATGAGCATTAAATTTGCCCGTGCAGACACCTACAGGTAGTCTCTCATTCGTTCTCCCTATTCCTCTTCATCTTGCGCAGAAATTGCAAACTGTGCCAAACAGGTTAAAGGCACTGACTCTCCAAGTGGGGAGAGTGTTAGTAAAGGGTCTGGAATTGTGAACCCGAGTAAAAGGGGACGAAAACTGAGATGCATTTGAAAACGTTTCCCTGTGACACGGTGCACCATACTGTCGGTTTCCCATGCATGTTTTAGCTGAAGGAAGAATCGCTTAAACCTGGAGAGTTCGGACCCATGGAATGGGTACCATGCAGTATGACTTCAAATGGTCTGCATTTGCTCATTGAACCTCACCAATGCTATCAGCCCGAAGTGTCCACCCTTATGTCTCACTCAGCTCTGGGTGTAGATGAGGTAAATCCAGGTTGCATCACAAGCCCTGAATGAATTATTTAAGAATTGCTCTCTATTTCACTGTCATTGTGTTTTGTTTTTGTAATTCATTTTGATAATGGGATTTATCGGATTTTTTCTGCTGCATTCATGCAGCTATACACATGCTTGATTCTCTTATGGAGACATATAAATCCATGGGTTTGAAGATTCTTACTAGTCAGGTGTATTCCTAGGCGTTGAATATAGGGTGTTTATCCCATTTCGTTGAGCAAGGGGTAGGTCTGGACTATTACATATTTAACTTATGGAATGGTATCTGTGCTAATATCTATCTCTGGTTTTATGCAGCACCCCACCTCACCTTTCCCCTTAAGCAAACATAAGTTGGTTTTCTAAATTTGAGACCCTGTTCTCTTTTGTAATTCACTTCATGTGTAGCCAAGATTACATTCCGTGTATTAGTGATATCATATGATGTTACATTTTCTGTGTGACTTATTTCACTTAGAATCATCGTACCTGAATCCACTCATTATGCCACGATGGGCCAGATGACATAGATTTCATTGGTGAGTGATATTCCATTGTACGTGCGTACCACAATTTCTTTATCCATTTTTCGCTTTCTGGGATATTTAACTTGTACCGTAAACGAGGTTCTTGTAAACAGAGCCGTCTGAAACTTTGGGGTGGCTGTGTGTTTTTGATTTTAATTTCCCTAAGCTATAGGACCATAAGTGGAAGTGCCGTAGGCTCCGTTGCTTTGTTTTTTAGGTGTTTCAGGAAACACCATACACTTCTCCAGAGTGGCTGTTGGCAATTTACATCCCACCCATCAGCATAACAAGGCTCCCTGTTCTCCATGGCCTGTGCTGCATTTCTGGATTTTACACTTTTTTCAGATAGCCCTATTGACCGGGGGGCAGTGAGACTTCATTGTAGTGCAGATTTCTTTAACATGCTTGCTTGGTTGGCCAAAAAGGGCGTATGCGTTTTTTCCTGAATATATTCAGGAAAAAACGCATACGCCCTTTTTGGCCAAGTGCATCATTGTCAAAGTTCTGCCTCTTTTCCTATGCTTTAAATGCAATTCCAGTCTACCCCCTGAAATCGTTTTCCTGCAATTCTGCCCCGCTTTCAAGTCCTCTTCGCAGCCTTCCTTCAATATATTTTTGGACAATAGCTGTCATTTATAACTCTGCAGGTTTGTGAATTACACTGCCCCTGAGCTCCTGTCTTCAAATCGCTTTCTTGTGAGCTGGCCGCAAACCCGCAGGATTGCTTCAGGCCCTAATCTGGTTCCGGCACGGCATGCTGAGCCTTTGGTTAATTCATCTTCCTGGTTGGAAATGAGCGTTAAATTTGCCCGTGCAGACACCTACAGCTAGTCTCTCATTGGTTCTCCCTATTCCTGTTTATCTTGCTCAGAAATTGCAAACTGTGCCAAACAGGAGGTTAAAGGCACTGACTCTCCAAGTGGGGAGAGTGTTAGTAAAGTGTCTGGAATTGTGAACCCGAGTAAAAGGGATGAAATCTGAGATGCATTTGAAAATGTTTCCCAGTCACACGGTGCACCATACTGTGGGTTTCCCATGCATGCTTTAGCTGAAGGAAGAATCGCTTAAACCTGGAGAGTTGGGACCCATGGAATGGGTACCATGCAGTATGACTTCAAGTGGTCTGCATTTGCTCATCGAACCTCACCAATGCTATCAGCCCGAAGTGTCCAACCTTATGTCTCACTGAGCTCTGGGTTCAGATGAGGTAAATCCAGGTTGCATCACAAGCCCTGAATGAATTATTTAAGCATTGCTCTCTATTTCACTCTCATTGTGTTTTGTTTTTTAATACATTTTGATAATAGGATTTATCGGATTTTCTCTGCTGCCTTCATGCAGCTGCACACACGCTTGATTCTCTTATGGAGACATATAAATCCATGGGTTTGAAGATTCTTACTAGTCAGATGTATTCCTAGGCGTTGAATATAGGGTGATTAGCCCATTTCGTTGAGCAAGTGGTAGGTCTTGACTATTACATATTTGACTTATGGAATGGTATCTGTGCTAATTTCTATCTCTGGTTTTATGCAGCACCCAACTCACCTTTCCCATTAAGCAAACATAAGTTGGTTTTCTAAATTTGAGACCCTGTTCTGTTTTGTAATTCAGTTCATGTGTAGCCAAGATTACATTCCGTGTATTAGTGATATCTTATGATGTTTCATTTTCTGTGTGACTTATTTCACTTGGAATCATCGTACCTGAATCCACTCATTATGCCAGGACATGCCAGATGACATAGACTTCATTGGTGAGTGATATTCCATTGTACGTACGTACCACAACTTCTTTATACATTTTTCCCTTTCTGGGATATTTAACTTGTACCGTAGACGAGGTTCTTGTAAACAGAGCCGTCTGAAACTTTGGGGTGGCTGTGCGTTTTTGATTTTAATTTCCCTAATCTATAGGACCATAAGTGGAAGTGCCGTAGGCTCCGTTGCTTTGTTTTTTAGGTGTTTCAGGAAACACCATACAATTCTCCAGAGTGGCTGTTGGCAATTTACATCCCACCCATCAGCATAACAAGGCTCCCTGTTCTCCATGGCCTGTGCTGCCTTTCTGGATTTTACACTTTTTTCAGATGGCCCTTTTGACCGGGGGGCAGTGAGACTTCATTGTAGTGCAGATTTCTTTAACATGCTTGCTTGGTTGGCCAAAAAGTGCGTATGCGATTTTTCCTGAATATATTCAGGAAAAATCGCATACGCACTTTTTGGCCAAGTGCATCATTGTCGACGTTCTGCCTCTTTTCCTATGCTTTAAATGCAATTCCAGTCTACCCCCTGAAATTGTTTTCCTGCAATTCTGCCCGCTTTCAAGTCCTCTTCGCAGCATTCCTTCAATATATTTTTGGACGATAGCTGTCATTTATAACTCTGCGGGTTTGTGAATTACTTGGCCCCTGAGCTCCTTTCTTCAAATCGCTTTCTTGTGAGCTGGCCGCAAACCCGCAGGATTGCTTCAGGCCCTAATCTGGTACCGGCTCGGCATGCTGAGCCTTTGGTTAATTCCTCTTCCTGGTTGGAATTGAGCATTAAATTTGCCCGTGCAGACACCTACAGCTAGTCCCTCATTGGTTCTCCCTATTCCTGTTTATTTGGTCAGAATTTGCAAACTGTGCCAAACAGGAGGTTAAAGGCACTGACTCTCCAAGTGGGGAGAGTGTTAATAAAGTGTCTGGAATTGTGAACCCGAGTAAAAGGGTATGAAAACTGAGATGCATTTGAAAACGTTTCCCAGTCACACGGTGCACCATACTGTGTGTTTCCCATGCATGCTTTACCTGAAGGAAGAATCGCTTAAACCTGGAGAGTTGGGACCCATGGAATGGGTACCATGCAGTATGACTTCAAATAGTCTGCATTTGCTCATTGAACCTCACCAATGCTATCAGCCCGAAGTGTCAAACCTTATGTCTCACTCAGCTCTGGGTTCAGATGAGGTAAATCCAGGTTGCATCACAAGCCCTGAATGAATTATTTAAGAATTGCTCTCTATTTCACTGTCATTGTGTTTTGTTTTTGTAATTCATTTTGATAATAGGATTTATCGCATTTTCTCTGCTGCCTTCATGCAGCTGTACAAACGCTTGATTCTCTTATGGAGACATATAAATCCATGGGTTTGAAGATTCTTACTAGTCAGGTGTATACCTAGGCATTGAATAGAGGGTGTTTAGCCCATTTCGTTGAGCAAGGGGTAGGTCTTTTCTATTACGTATTTAACGTATGGAATGGTATCTGTGCTAACTTCTATCTCTGGTTTTATGCAGGACCCCAACTCACCTTTCCCCTTACGCAAACATAAGTTGGTTTTCTAAATTTGAGACCCTGTTCTGTTTTGTAAATCAGTTCATGTTGTAGCCAAGATTACATTCCGTGTATTAGTGATATCTTATGATGTTTCATTTTCTGTGTGACTTATTTCACTTAGAATCATCGTACCTGAATCCACTCATTATGCCACGATGGGCCAGATGACATAGATTTCATTGATGAGTGATATTCCATTGTGCGTACGTACCACAACTTCTTTATCCATTTTTCGCTTTCTGGGATATTTTACTTGTACCGTAGACGAGGTTCTTGTAAACAGAGCCGTCTGAAACTTTGGGGTGGCTGTGTGTTTTTGATTTTAATTTCCCTAAGCTATAGGACCATAAGTGGAAGTGCCGTAGGCTCCGTTGCTTTGTTTTTTAGGTGTTTCAGGAAACACCATACACTTCTCCAGAGTGGCTCTTGGCAATTTACATCCCACCCATCAGCATAACAAGGCTCCCTGTTCTCCATGGCCTGTGCTGCATTTCTGGATTTTACACTTTTTTCAGATAGCCCTTTTGACCGGGGGGCAGTGAGACTTCATTGTGGTGCAGATTTCTTTAACATGCTTGCTTGGTTGGCCAAAAAGGGCGTATGCGTTTTTTCCTGAATATATTCAGGAAAAAACGCATACGCCCTTTTTGGCCAAGTGCATCATTGTCAACGTTCTGCCTCTTTTCCTATGCTTTAAATGCAATTCCAGTCTACCCCCGAAATCGTTTTCCTGCAATTCTGCCCCGCTTTCAAGTCCTCTTCGCAGCCTTCCTTCAATATATTTTGGGACGATAGCTGTCATTTATAACTCTGCAGGTTTGTGAATTACACTGACCCTGAGCTCCTGTCTTCAAATCGCTTTCTTGTGAGCTGGCCGCAAACCCGCAGCATTACTTCAGGCCCTAATCTGGTTCCAGCACGGCATGCTGAGCCTTTGGTTAATTCCACTTCCTGGTGGGAAATGAGCATTAAATTTGCCCGTGCAGACACCTACAGGTAGTCTCTCATTCGTTCTCCCTATTCCTGTTCATCTTGCGCAGAAATTGCAAACTGTGCCAAACAGGAGGTTAAAGGCACTGACTCTCCAAGTGGGGAGAGAGTTAGTAAAGGGTCTGGAATTGTGAACCCGAGTAAAAGGGGATGAAAACTGAGATGCATTTGAAAACGTTTCCCTGTGACACGGTGCACCATACTGTCGGTTTCCCATGCATGTTTTAGCTGAAGGAAGAATCGCTTAAACCTGGAGAGTTCGGACCCATGGAATAGGTACCATGCAGTATGACTTCAAATGGTCTGCATTTGCTCATTGAACCTCACCAATGCTATCAGCCCGAAGTGTCCAACCTTATGTCTCACTCAGCTCTGGGTGTAGATGAGGTAAATCCAGGTTGCATCACAAGCCTTGAATGAATTATTTAAGAATTGCTCTCTATTTCACTGTCATTGTGTTTTGTTTCTGTAATTCATTTTGATAATGGGATTTATCGGATT
Source organism: Delphinapterus leucas (assembly GCF_059928025.1). Classification (NCBI taxonomy): domain Eukaryota; kingdom Metazoa; phylum Chordata; class Mammalia; order Artiodactyla; family Monodontidae; genus Delphinapterus; species Delphinapterus leucas. The sequence goes on along the minus strand of NW_028322233.1, from coordinate 16,963,200 downwards.
TTCTCTGCTGCATTCATGCAGCTATACACACGCTTGATTCTCTTATGGAGACATATAAATCCATGGGTTTGAAGATTCTTACTAGTCAGGTGTATTCCTAGGCGTTGAATATAGGGTGTTTATCCCATTTCGTTGAGCAAGGGGTAGGTCTGGACTATTACATATTTAACTTATGGAATGGTATCTGTGCTAATATCTATCTCTGGTTTTATGCAGCACCCCAACTCACCTTTCCCCTTAAGCTAACATAAGTTGGTTTTCTAAATTTGAGACCCTGTTCTGTTTTGTAATTCAGTTCATGTGTAGCCAAGATTACATTCCGTGTATTAGTGATATCTTATGATATTTCATTTTCTGTGTGACTTATTTCACTTAGAATCATTGTACCTGAATTCAATCATTATGCCACAAGGGGCCTGATGATATAGATTTCATTGGTGAGTGATATTCCATTGTATGTACGTACCACAACTTCTTTATCCATTTTTCGCTTTCTGGGATATTTAACTTGTACCGTAGAAGATGTTCTTGTAAACAGAGCCGTCTGAAACTTTGGGGCGGCTGTGTGTTTTTGATTTTAATTTCCCTAAGCTATAGGACCATAAGTGGAAGTGCCGTAGGCTCCGTTGCTTTGTTTTTTAGGTGTTTCAGGAAACACCATACACTTCTCCAGAGTGGCTGTTGGCAATTTACATCCCACCCATCAGCATAACATGGCTCCCTGTTCTCCATGGCCTGTGCTGCCTTTCTGGATTTTACACTTTTTTCAGATGACCCTTTTGACCGGGGAGGAGTGAGACTTCATTGTAGTGCAGATTTCTTTAACATGCTTGCTTGGTTGGCCAAAAAGTTCGTATGCGTTTTTTCCTGAATATATTCAGGAAAAAACGCATACGCCCTTTTTGGACACGTGCATCATTGTCGACGTTCTGCCTCTTTTCCTATGCTTTAAATGCAATTCCACTCTACTCCCTGAAACCGCTTTCCTGCAATTCTGCCCTGATTTCAAGTCCTCTTCGCAGCCTTCCTTCAATATATTTTTGGACAATAGCTATCATGTATAACTTTGCAGGATTGAGAATTACAGTGCCCCTGAGCTCCTTTCTTCAAATCGCTTTCTTGTGAGCTGGCCGCAAACCCGCAGGATTGATTCAGGCCCTAATCTGGTTCCGGCACGGCATGCTGAGCGTTTGGTTAATTCCTATTCCCGGTTGGAAATGAGCGTTAAATTTGCCCGTGCAGACACCTACAGCTAGTCTCTCATTGGTTCTCCCTATTCCTGTTCATCTTGCGCAGAAATTGCAAACTCTCCCAAACAGCAGGTTAAAGGCACTGACTCTCCAAGTGGGGAGTGTGTTAGTAAAGGGTCTGGAATGGTGAAGCCGAGTAAAAGGGGCCGAAAACTGAGATGCATTTGAAAACGTTTCCCAGTCACACGGTGCACCATACCGTGGGTTTCCCATGCATGTTTTAGCTGAAGGAAGAATCGCTTAAACCTGGAGAGTTGGGACCCATGGAATGGGTACCATGCAGTATGACATCAAATGGTCTGCATTTGCTCATCGAACCACACCAATGCTATCAGCCTGAAGTGTCAAACCTTATGTCTCACTCAGCTCTGGGTGTAGATGAGGTAAATCCAGGTTGTATCACAAGCCCTGAATGAATTATTTAAGCATTGCTCTCTATTTCACTGTCATTGTGTTTTGTTTTTTAATACATTTTGATAATGGGATTTATCGGATTTTCTCTGCTGCCTTCATGCAGCTGCACACACGCTTGATTCTCTTATGGAGACATATAAATCCATGGGTTTGAAGATTCTTACTAGTCAGGTGTGTTCGTAGGCGTTGAATATAGGGTGTTTAGCCCATTTCGTTGAGCAAGGGGTAGGTCTTAACTATTACATATTTGACGTAAGGAATGGTATCTGTGCTAATTTCTATGTCTGGTTTTATGCAGCACCCCAACTCACCTTTCCCCTTAAGCAAACATAAGATGGTTTTCTAAATTTGAGACCCTGTTCTGTTTTGTAATTCAGTTCATGTGTAGCCAAGTTTACATTCGGTGTATTACTGATATCTTACGATGTTTCATTTTCTGTGGGATTTATTTCACTTAGAATCATCGTACCTGAACCACTTATTATGCCACGACGGGCCAGATGACATAGATTTCATTGGTGAGTGATATTCCATTGTACGTACGTACCACAACTTCTTTATCCATTTTTCGCTTTCTGGGATATTTAACTTGTACCATACACGAGGTTCTTGTAAACAGAGCCGTCTGAAACTTTGGGGTGTCTGTGTGTTTTTGATTTTAATTTCCCTAAGCTATAGGACCATAAGTGGAAGTGCCGTAGGCTCCGTTGCTTGGTTTTTTAGGTGTTTCAGGAAACACCATACACTTCTTCAGAGTGGCTGTTGGCAATTTACATCCCACCCATCAGCATAACAAGGCTCCCTGTTCTCCATGGCCTGTGCTGCCTTTCTGGATTTTACACTTTTTTCAGATGGCCCTTTTGACCGGGGGGCAGTGAGACTTCATTGTAGTGCAGATTTCTTTAACATGCTTGCTTGGTTGGCCAGAAAATGCGTATGCGTTTTTTCCTGAATATATTCCGGAAAAAACGCATACGCCCTTTTTGGCCAAGTGCATCATTGTCGACGTTCTGCCTCTTTTCCTATGCTTTAATTGCAATTCCAGTCTGCACCCTGAAATCGTTGTTTTGCAATTCTGCCCCGCTTTCAAGTCCTCTTCGCAGCTTTCCTTCAATATATTTTTGGACGATCGCTGTCATTTACAACTCTGCAGGTTTGTGAATTACAGTGCCCCTGAGCTCCTTTCTTCAAATCGCTTTCTTGTGAGCTGGCCGCAAACCCGCAGGATTGCTTCAGGCCCTAATCTGGTTCTGGCACGGCATGCTGAGCCTTTGGTTAATTCCTCTTCCTGGTTGGAAATGAGCTTTAAATTTGCCTGTGCAGACACCTACAGCTAGTCTCTCATTGGTTCTCCCTATTCCTGTTCATCTTGCGCAAAAATTGCAAACTGTGCCAAACAGGATGTTAAAGGCACTGACTCTCCAAGTGGGGAGAGTGTTAGTAAAGGGTCTGGAATTGTGTACCCGAGTAAAAGGGGACAAAAACTGTGATGCATTTGAAAAAGTTTCCCGGTCACATGGTGCACCAAACTGTGGGATTCCCATGCATGTTTTAGCTGAAGGAAGAATCGCTTAAACCTGGAGAGTTGGGACCCACGGAATGGGTACCATGCAGTATGACTTCAAATGGTCTGCATTTGCTCATTGAACCTCACCAATGCTATCAGCCTGAAGTGTCCAACCTTATGTCTCACTCAGCTCTGGGTGTAGATGAGGTAAATCCAGGTTGCATCACAAGCCCTGAATGAATTATTTAAGAATTGCTCTCTATTTCACTGTCCTTGTGTTTTGTTTTTGTAATTCATTTTGATAATGGGATTTATCGGATTGTCTCTGCTGCCTTCATGCAGCTGTACACACGCTTGCTTCTCTTATGGAGACATATAAATCCATGGGTTTGAAAATTCTTTCTATTCAGGTGTATTCCTAGGCGTTGAATATAGGGTGTTTAGCCCATTTCGTTGAGCAAGGGGTAGGTCTTGACTATTACATATTTGACGTATGGAATGGTATCTGTGTTAATTTCTATCTCTGGTTTTATGCAGCACCCCAACTCACCTTTCCCCTTAAGCAAACATAAGTTGGTTTTCTAAGTTTGAGTCCCTGTTCTGTTTTGTAATTCAGTTCATGTGTAGCCAAGATTACATTCCGTGTATTAGTGATATCTTATGATGTTTCATTTTCTGTGTGACTTATTTCACTTAGAATCATCGTACCTGAATCCACTCATTATGCCACGATGGGCCAGATGACATAGATTTCATTGGTGAGTGATATTCCATTGTACGTACGTACCACAACTTCTTTATCCATTTTTCGCTTTCTGGGATATTTAACTTGTACCGTAGACTCGGTTCTTGTAAACAGAGCCGTCTGAAATTTTGGGGTGTCTGTGTGTTTTTGATTTTAAATTCCCTAAGCTATAGGACCATAAGTGGAAGTGCCAGAGGCTCCGTTGCTTTGTTTTTTAGGTGTTTCAGGAAACACCATACATTTCTCCAGAGTGGCTCTTGGCAGTTTATATCCCACACATCAGCATAACAAGGCTCCCTGTTCTCCATGGCCTGTGCTGCATTTCTGGATTTTACACTTTTTTCAGATGGCCCTTTTGACCGGGGGGCAGTGAGACTTCATTTTAGTGCAGATTTATTTAACATGCTTGCTTGGTTGGCCAAAAAGGGCGTATGCGTTTTTTCCTGAATATATTCAGGAAAAAACGCATACGCCCTTTTTGGCCAAGTGCATCATTGTTGACGTTCTGCCTCTTTTCCTATGCTTTAAATGCAATTCCAGTCTACCCCCTGTAATCGTTCTCCTGCAATTCTGCCGCGCTTTCAAGTCCTCTTCGCAGCCTTCCTTCAATATATTTTTGGACGATAGCTGTCATTTATAACTCTGCAGGGTTGTGAATTACAGTGCCCCTGAGCTCCTTTCTTCAAATCGCTTTCTTTTGAGCTGGCCGCAAACCCTCAGGATTGATCCAGGCCCTTATCTGGTTCTGGCATGGCATGCTGAGCGTTTGGTTAATTCCTATTCCTGGTTGGAAATGAGCGTTAAATTTGCCAATTCAGACACCTACAGCTAGTCTCTCATTGATTCTCCCTATTCCTGTTCATCTTGTGCAGAAATTGCAAACTGTCCCAAACAGGAGGTTAAAGGCACTGACTCTCCAAGTGGGGAGAGTGTTAGTAAAGGGTCTGGAATTGTGAACCCCAGTAAAATGGGACAAAAACTGAGATGCATTTGAAAACGTTTCCGGGTCACACGGTGCACCATACTGTGGGTTTCCCACGCATGCTTTAGCTGAAGGAAGAATCACTTAAACCTGGAGAGTTGGGAGCCATGGAATGGGTACCATGCAGTATGACTTCAAATGGTGTGCATTTGCTCATCGAACCTCACCAATGCTATCACCCCGAAGTGTCCAACCTTATGTCTCACTCAGCTCTGGGTTTAGATGAGGTAAATCCAGGTTGCATCACAAGCCCTGAATGAATTATTTAAGAATTGCTCTCTATTTCACTGTCATTGTGTTTTGTTTTTGTAATTCATTTTGATAATAGGATTTATCGGATTTTCTCTGCTGCCTTCATGCAGCTGTACACACGCTTGATTCTCTTATGGAGACATATAAATCCATGGGTTTGAAGATTCTTACTAGTCAGGTGTATTCCTAGGCGTTGAATATAGGGTGTTTAGCCCATTTCGTTGAGCAAGGGGTAGGTCTTGACTATTACATATTTGACGTATGGAATGGTATCTGTGCTAATTTCTATCTCTGGTTTTATACAGCACCCCAACTCACCTTTCCCCTTAAGCAAACATAAGTTGGTTTTCTAAATTTGAGACCCTGTTGTGTTTTGTAATTCAGTTCATGTGTAGCCAAGATTACATTTGGTGTATTAGTGATATCTAATGATGTTTCATTTTCTGTGTGACTTATTTCACTTAGAATCATCATACCTGAATGCACTCATTATGCCAGGACGGGCCAGATGACATAGACTTCATTGGTGAGTGATATTCCATTGTACTTACGTACCACAACTTCTTTATCCATTTTTCGCATTCTGGGATATTTAACTTGTACCGTAGACGAGGTTCTTGTAAACAGAGCCGTCTGAAACTTTGGGGTGGCTGTGTGTTTTTGATTTTAATTTCCCTAAGCTATAGGACCATAAGTGGAAGTGCTGTAGGCTCCTTTGGCTTGTGTTTTAGGTGTTTCAGGAAACACCATACACTTCTCCAGAGTGGCTGTTGGCAATTTACATCCCACCCATCAGCATAACGTGGCTCCCTGTTCTCCATGGCCTGTGCTGCATTTCTGGATTTTACACTTGTTTCAAATGGCCCTTTTGACCGGGGGGCAGTGAGACTTCATTGTAGTGCAGATTTCTTTAACATGCTTGCTTGGTTGGCCAAAAAGGGCGTATGCGTTTTTTGCTGAATATATTCAGGAAAAAACGCATACGCCCTTTTTGGCCAAGTGCATCATTGTCGACATTCTGCCTCTTTTCCTATGCTTTAAATGCAATTCCAGTCTACCCCCTGAAATCGTTTTCCTGCAATTCTGCCCTGCGTTCAAGTCCTCTTCGCAGCCTTCCTTCAATATATTTTTGGACGATAGCTGTCATTTATAACTCTGCAGGTTTGTGAGTTACAGTGCCCCTGAGCTCCTTTCTTCAAATCGCTTTCTTGTGAGCTGGCCGCAAACCCGCAGGATTGCTTCAGGCCCTAATCTGGTTCCGGGACGGCATGGTGAGCCTTTGGTTAATTCCTCTTCCTGGTGGAAATGAGCATTAAATTTGCCCGTGCAGACAACTACAGCTAGTTTCTCATTGGTTCTCCCTATTCCTGTTCATGTTGCGCAGAAATTGCAAACTGTCCCAAACAGGAGGTTAAAGGCACTGACTCTCCAAGTGGGGAGAGTGTTAGTAAAGGGTCTGGAATTGTGAACCCCAGTAAAAGGGGCAAAAACTGAGATGCATTTGAAAACGTTTCCCGGTCACATGGTGCACCATACTGTGGGTTTCCCATGCATGTTTTAGCTGAAGGAAGAATCGCTTAAACCTGGAGAGTTGGGACCCATGGAATGGGCACCATGCAGTATGACTTCAAATGGTCTGCATTTGCTCATCGAACCTCACCAATGCTATCAGCCCGAAGTGTCCAACCTATGTCCCACTCAGCTCTGGGTTTAGATGAGGTTAATCCAGGTTGCATCACAAGCCCTGAATGAATTATTTAAGAATTGCTCTCTATTTCACTGCCATTGTGTTTTGTTTTTGTAATTCATTTTGATAATAGGATTTATCGGATTTTCTCTGCTGCCTTCATGCAGCTGTACACACGCTTGATTCTCTTATGGAGACATATAAATCCATGGGTTTGAAGATTCTTACTAGTCAGGTGTATTCCTAGGCGTTGAATATAGGGTGTTTAGCCCATTTCGTTGAGCAAGGTGTAGGTCTTGACTATTACGTATGTGACGAATGGAATGGTATCTGTGCTAATTTCTATCTCTGGATTTATGCAGCACCCCAACTCACCTTTCCCCTTAAGCAAACATAAGTTGGTTTTCTAAATTTGAGACCCTGTTCTGTTTTGTAATTTAGTTCATGTGTAGCCAAGATTACATTCCGTGTATTAGTGACATCTTATGATGTTTCATTTTCTGTGTGATTTATTTCACTTAGAATCATCGTACCTGAATCCACTCATTATGCCACCACGGGCCAGATGACATAGATTTCATTGGTGAGTGATATTCCATTGTACGTACGTACCACAACTTCTTTATCCATTTTTCGCTTTCTGGGATATTTTACTTGTACCGTAGACGAGGTTCTTGTAAACAGAGCCGTCTGAAACTTTGGGGTGGCTGTGTGTTTTTGATTTTAATTTCCCTAAGCTATAGGACCATAAGTGGAAGTGCCGTAGGCTCCGTTGCTTTGTTTTTTAGGTGTTTCAGGAAACATCATACACTTCTCCAGAGTGGCTGTTGGCAGTTTACATCCCACCCATCAGCATAACAAGGCTCCCTGTTCTCCATGGCCTGTGCTGCATTTCTGGATTTTACACTTTTTTCAGATGGCCCTTTTGACCGGCAGACAGTGAGACTTCATTGTAGTGCAGATTTCTTTAACATGCTTGCTTGGTTGGCCAAAAAGGGCGTATGCGTTTTTTCCTGAATATATTCAGGAAAAAACGCATACGCCCTTTTTGGCCAAGTGCATCATTGTCGACGTTCTGCCTCTTTTCCTATGCTTTAAATGCAATTCCAGTCTACCCCCTGAAATCGTTTTCCTGCAATTCTGCCCCGTTTTCAAGTCCTCTTCGCAGCCTTCCTTCAATATATTTTTGGACGATAGCTGTCATTTATAATTCTGCAGGTTTGTGAGTTACAGTGCCCCTGAGCTCCTTTCTTCAAATCGCTTTCTTGTGAGCTGGCCGCAAACCCGCAGGATTGCTTCAGGCCCTAATCTGGTTCCGGCACGGCATGCTGAGCCTTTGGTTAATTCCTCTTCCTGGTTGGAAATGAGCGTTAAATTTGCCCGTGCAGACACCTACAGCTACTCTCTCATTGGTTCTCCTTATTCCTGTTCATCTTGAGCAGAAATTGCAAACTGTGCCCAACAGGAGGTTAAAGGCACTGACTCTCCAAGTAGGGAGAGTGTTAGTAAAGGGTCTGGAATTGTGAACCCGAGTAAAAGGGGACGAAAACTGCAATGCATTTGAAAATGTTTCCCGGTCACACGCTGCACCATACTGTGGGTTTCCCATGCATGTATTAGCTGAAGGAAGAATCCCTTAAACCTGGAGAGTTGGGACCCATGGAATGCGTACCATGCAGTATGCCTTCAAAGGGTCTGCATTTGTTCATCGAACCTCACCAATGCTATCAGCCCGAAGTCCCCAACCTTATGTCTCCCTCAGCTCTGGATGTAGATGTGGAAAATGCAGGTTGCATCACAATCCCTGAATGAATTATTTAAGAATTGCTCCCTATTTCACTGTCCTTGTGTTTTGTTTTTGTAATTCATTTTGATAATGGGATTTATCGGATTTTCTCTGCTGCATTCATGCCGCTGTACACACGCTTCATTCTCTTATGGAGACATATAAATCCATGGGTTTGAAGATTCTTTCTAGTCAGGTGTATTCCTAGGCGTTGAATATGGCGTGTTTTGTCCATTTCGTTGAGCAATTGGTAGGTCTTGACTATTACATATTTGACGAATGGAATGGTATCTGTGCTAATTTCTATCTCTGGTTTTATGCAGCACCCCAACTCACCTTTCCCCTTAAGCAAGCATAAGTTGGTTTTCTAAATTTGAGACCCTGTTCTGTTTGTAATTCAGTTCATGTGTAGCCAAGTTTACATTCCGTGTATTAGTGATATCTTATGATGTTTCTTTTTCTGTGTGACTTATTTCAGTTAGAATCATGGTACCTGAATCCACTCATTATGCCGCGACGGGCCGGATGACATAGATTTCATTGCTGAGTGATATTCCATTGTATGTACGTACCACAACTTCTTTATCAATTTTTCACATTCTGGGATATTTAACTTGTACCGTAGACGAGGTTCTTGTAAACAGAGCCGTCCGAAACTTTGGGGTGGCTGTGAGTTTTTGATTTTAATTTCCCTAAGCTATAGGACCATAAGTGGAATTGCCGTAGGCTCCGTTGCTTTGTTTTTTAGGTGTTCCAGGAAATACCATACACTTCTCCAGAGTGGCTGTTAGTAATTTACATCCCACCCAAGAGCATAACAAGGCTCCCTGTTCTCCATGGCCTGTGCTGCCTTTCTGGATTTTACACTTTTTTCAGATGGCCCTTTTGACCGGGGGGCAGTGAGACTTCATTGTAGTGCAGATTTCTTTAACATGCTTGCTTGGTTGGCCAAAAAGGGCGTATGCGTTTTTTCCTGAATATATTCAGGAAAAAACGCATACGCCCTTTTTGGCCAAGAGCATCATTGTCGACGTTCTGCCTCTTTTCCTATGCTTTAAATGCAATTCCCGTCTACCCCCTGAAATCATTTTCCTGCAATTCTGCCCCGCTTACAAGTTCTCTTCGCAGCCTTCCTTCAGTATATTTTTGGACGATAGCTGTCATTTATAACTCTGCAGGTTTGTGAGTTACAGTGTCCCTGAGCTCCTTTATTCAACTCGCTATCTTGTTAGCTGGCCGCAAACCCGCTGGATTGCTTCAGGCCCTAATCTGCTTCCAGCACGGCATGTTGAGCCTTAGGTTATTTCCTCTTCCTGGCGGGAAATGAGTATTAAATTTGCCCGTGCAGACACCTACAGCTAGTCTCTCATTGTTTCTCCCTATTCCTGTTCATCTTGAGCAGAAATTGCAAACTGTGCCAAAGAGGAGGTTAAAGCACTGACTCTCCAAGTAGGGAGAGTGTTAGTAAAGGGTCTGGAATGGTGAACCCGAGTAAAAGGGGAGGAAAACTGAGATGCATTTGAAAACGTTTGCCGGTCACACGGTGCACCATACTGTGGGTTTCCCATGCATGTTTTAGCTGAAGGAAGAATCCCTTAAACCTGGAGAGTTGGGGCCCATGGAATGGGTACCATGCAGTATGACTTCAAAGTGTCTGCATTTGCTCACTGAACCTCACCAATGCTATCAGCCCGAAGTGTCCAACCTTATGTCTCACTCAGCTCTGGGTGTAGATGTGGTAAATCCAGGTTGCATCACAATCCCTGAATGAATTATTTAAGAATTGCTCTCTATTTCACTGTCCTTGTGTTTTGTTTTTGTAATATATTTTGATAGTGGGATTTATCGGATTTTCTCTGCTGCATTCATGCCGCTGTACACACGCTTCATTCTCTTATGGAGACATATAAATCCATGGGTTTGAAGATTCTTACTAGTCAGGTGTATTCCTAGGCGTTGAATATGGCGTGTTTTGTCCATTTCGTTGAGCAAGGGGTAGGTCTTGACTATTACATATTTGATGAATGGAATGGTATCTGTGCTAATTTCTATCTCTGGTTTTATGCAGCACCCCAACTCACCTTTCCCCTTAAGCAAGCATAAGTTGGTTTTCTAAATTTGAGGCCCTGTTCTGTTTTGTAATTCAGTTCATGTGTAGCCAAGTTTACATTCCGTGTATTAGTGATATCTTATGATGTTTAATTTTCTGTGTGACTTATTTCAGTTAGAATCATGGTACCTGAATCCACTCATTATGCCGCGACGGGCCTGATGACATAGATTTCATTGCTCAGTGATATTCCATTGTACGTACGTACCACAACTTTTTATCAATTTTTTACATTCTGGGATATTTAACTTGTACCGTAGACGAGGTTCTTGTAAACAGAGCCGTCCGAAACTTTGGGGTGGCTATGAGTTTTTGATTTTAATTTCCCTAAGCTATAGGACCATAAGTGGAATTGCCGTAGGCTCCATTGCTTTGTTTTTTAGGTGTTCCAGGAAATACCATACACTTCTCCAGAGTGGCTGTTAGTAATTTACATCCCGCCCATCAGCATAACAAGGCTCCCTGTTCTCCGTGGCCTGTGCTGCCTTTCTGGGTTTTACACTTTTTTCAGATGGCCCTTTTGACCGGGGGGCAGTGAGACTTCATTGTAGTGCAGATTTCTTTAACATGCTTGCTTGGTTGGCCAAAAAGGGCGTATGCGTTTTTTCCTGAATATATTCAGGATAAAACGCATACGCCCTTTTTGGCCAAGTGCATCATTGTCGACGTTCTGCCTCTTTTCCTATGCTTTAAATGCAATTCCAGTCTACCCCCTGAAATCGTTTTCCTGCAATTCTGCCCCGCTTTCAAGCCCTTTTCGCAGCCTTCCTTCAATATATTTTTGGACGATAGCTGTCATTTATAACTCTGCAGGTTTGTGAATTACAGTGCCCCTGAGCTCCATTCTTCAAATCGCTTTCTTGTGAGCTGGCCGCAGACCCGCAGGAATGCTTCAGGCCCGAATCTGGTTCCGGCATGGCATGCTGAGCCTTTGGTTAATTCCTCTTCCTGGTTGGAAATGAGCATTAAATTTGCCCGTGCAGACACCTACAGCTAGTCTCTCATTTGTTCTCCCTATTCCTGTTCATCTTGCGCAGAAATTGCAAACTGTGCCAAACAGCAGGTTAAAGCCACAGACTCTCCAAGTGGGGAGAGTGTTAGTAAAGGGTCTGGAATTGTGAACCCGAGTAAAAGGGGCCGAAAACTGAGATGCATTTGAAAACGTTTCCCAGTAACACAGTGCACCATACTGTGGGTTTCCCATGCATGCTTTAGCTGAAGGAAGAATCGCTTAAACCTGGAGAGTTGGGACCCATGGAATGGGTACCATGCAGTATGACTTCAAATGGTCTGCATTTGCTCATCGAACCTCACCAATGCTATCAGTCCGAAGTGTCCAACCTTATGTCTCACACAGCTCTGGGTGTAGATGAGGTAAATCCAGGTTGCATCACAAGCCCTGAATGAATTATTTAAGAATTGCTCTCTATTTCACTGTCATTGTGTTTAGTTTTTGTAATTCATTTTGATAATGGGATTTATCGGATTTTCTCTGCTGCCTTCATGCAGCTGTACACACGCTTGATTCTCTTATGGAGACATATAAATCCATGGGTTTGAAAATTCTTTCTAGTCAGGTGTATTCCTTGGTGTTGAATATAAGGTGTGTAGCCCATTTCGTTGAGCAAGGGGTAGGTCCTGACTGTTACATATTTGACGCATGGAATGGTATCTGTGCTAATTTCTATCTCTGGTTTTATGCAGCACCACAACTCACCTTTCCCCTTAAGCAAACATAAGTTGGTTTTCTAAATTTGAGACCCTGTTCTGTTTTGTAATTCAGTTCATGTGTAGCCAAGTTTACATTCGGTGTATTAGTGATATCTTATGATGTTTCATTTTCTGTGGGACTTATTTCACTTAGAATCATCGTACCTGAATCCACTCATTATGCCACGACGGGCCAGATGACATAGATTTCATTGGTGAGTGATATTCCATTGTACGTACGTACCACAACTTCTTTATCCATTTTTCGCTTTCTGGGATATTTAACTTGTACCGTAGACGAGGTTCTTGTAAACAGAGCCATCTGAAAGTTTGGGGTGGCTGTGTGTTTTTGATTTTAATTTCCCTAAGCTATAGGACCATAAGTGGAAGTGCCGTAGGCTCCGTTGCTTTGTTTTTTAGGTGTTCCAGGAAACACCATACACTTCTCCAGAGTGGCTCTTGGCAATTTACATCCCACCCATCAGCATAACAAGGCTCCCTGTTCTCCATGGCCTGTGCTGCATTTCTGGATTTTACACTTTTTTCAGATGGCCCTTTTGACCGGGGGGCAGTGAGACTTCATTGTAGTGCAGATTTCTTTAACATGCTTGCTTGGTTGGCCAAGAAGGGCGTATGCGTTTTTTCCTGAATATATTCAGGAAAAAACGCATACGCCCTTTTTGGCCAAGTGCATCATTGTCGACGTTCTGCCTTTTTTCCTATGCTTTAAATGCAATTCCAGCCTAACCTCTGAAATCGTTTTCCTGCAATTCTGCCCCGCTTTCAAGTCCTCTTCGCAGCCTTCCTTCAATATATTTTTGGACGATAGCTGTCATTTATAACTCTGCAGGTTTGTGAATTACAGTGCCCCTGAGCTCCTTTCTTCAAATCGCTTTCTTGTGAGCTGGCCGCAAACCCGCAGGATTGCTTCAGGCCCTAATCTTGTTCTGGCACGGCATGCTGAGCCTTTTGTTAATTCCTCTTCCTGGTTGGAAATGAGCGTTAAATTTGCCCGTGCAGACACCTACAGCTGGTCTCTCATTCGTTCTCCCTATTCCTGTTCATCTTGCGCAGAAATTGCAAACTGTGCCAAACAGCAGGTTAAAGGCACTGGCTCTCCAAGTGAGGAGAGTGTTAAAAGGGTCTGGAATGGTTAACCCGAGTAAAAGGTGACGAAAACTGAGATGCATTTGAAAACGTTTCCTGGTCACACGGTGCACCATACTGTGGGTTTCCCATGCATGTTTTAGCTGAAGGAAGAATCGCTTAAACCTGGAGAGTTGGGACCCTTGCAGTGGGTTCCATGAAGCATGACTTCAAATGGTCTGCATTTGCTCATCGAACCTCACCAATGCTATCAGCCCGAAGTGTCCAACCTTATGTCTCACTCAGCTCTGGGTGTAGATGAGGTAAATCCAGGTTGCATCACAAGCCCTGAATGAATTATTTAAGAATTGCTCTCTATTTCACTGTCATTGTGTTTTGTTTTTTTAATGCATTTTGATAATGGGATTTATCGGATTTTCTCTGCTGCCTTCATGCAGCTGTACACACGCTTGATTCTCTTATGGAGACATATAAATCCATGGGTTTGAAGATTCTTACTAGTCTGGTGTATTCCTAGGCGTTGAATAGAGGGTGTTTAGCCCATTTCGTTCAGCAAGGGGTAGGTCTTGACTATTACGTATGTGACGTATGGAATGGTATCTGTGCTAATTTCTATCTCTGGTTTTATGCAGCACCCCAACTCACCTTTCCCCTTAAGCAAACATAAGTTGGTTTTCAAAATTTGAGACCCTGTACTGTTTTGTAATTCAGTTCATGTGTAGCCAAGATTACATTCCGTGTATTAGTGATATGATGTTTCATTTTCTGTGTGACTTATTTCACTTAGAATCATTGTACCTGAATCCACTCATTATGCCACGACGGGCCTGATGATATAGATTTCATTGGTGAGTGATATTCCATTGTACGTACGTAACACAATTTCTTTATCCATTTTTCGCTTTCTGGGATATTTAACTTGTACCGTAAACGAGGTTTTTGTGAAGAGAGCCGTCTGAAACATTGGGGTGGCTGTGTGTTTTTGATTTTAATTTCCCTAAGTTATAGGACCATAAGTGGAAGTGCCGTAGGCTCCGTTGCTTTGTTTTTTAGGTGTTTCAGGAAACACCATACACTTCTCCAGAGTGGCTCTTGGCAATTTACATCCCACCCATCAGCATAACAAGGCTCCCTGTTCTCCATGGCCTGTGCTGCCTTTCTGGATTTTACACTTTTTTCAGATGGCCCTTTTGACCGGGGGGCAGTGAGACTTCATTGTAGTGCAGATTTCTTTAACATGCTTGCTTGGTTGGCCAGAAAGTGCGTATGCGTTTTTTCCTGAATATATTCCGGAAAAAACGCATACGCCCTTTTTGGCCAAGTGCATCATTGTCGACGTTCTGCCTCTTATCCTATGCTTTAAATGCAATTCCAGTCTGCACCCTGAAATCGTTGTCCTGCAATTCTGCCCCGCTTTCAAGTCCTCTTCGCAGCCTTCCTTCAATATATTTTTGGACGATAGCTGTCATTTATAACTCTGCAGGTTTGTGAATTACAGTGCCCCTGAGCTCCTTTCTTCAAATCGCTTTCTTGTGAGCTGGCCGCAAACCCACAGGATTGCTTCTGACCCTAATCTTGTTCCGGCACGGCATGCTGAGCCTTTGGTTAATTACTCTTCCTGGTGGGAAATGAGCATTAAATTTGCCCGTGCAGACACCTACAGCTAGTCTCTCATTGGTTCTCCCTATTCCTGTTCATCTTGCGCAGAAATTGCAAACTGTGCCAAACAGCAGGTTAAAGGCACTGGCTCTCCAAGTGGGGAGAGTGTTAGTAAAGGGTCTGGAATTGTGAACCCGAGGAAATGGGGACGAAAACTGAGATGCATTTGAAAACGTTTCCCGGTCACACGGTGCACCATACTGTGGGTTTCCCATGCATGTTTTAGCTGAAGGAAGAATCGCTTAAACCTGGAGAGTTGGGACCCATGGAATGGGTACCATGCAGTATGACTCAATTGGTCTGCATTTGCTCATCGAACCTCACCAATGCTATCAGCCCGAAGTGTCCAACCTTATGTCTCACTCAGCTCTGGGTTTAGCTGAGGTAAATCCAGGTTGCATCACAAGCCCTGAATGAATTATTTAAGAATTGCTCTCTATTTCACTGCCATTGTGTTTTGTTTTTGTAATTCATTTTGATAATAGGATTTATCGGATTTTCTCTGCTGCCTTCATGCAGCTGTACACACGCTTGATTCTCTTATGGAGATATATAAATCCATGGGTTTGAAGATTCTTACTAGTCAGGGGTATTCCTAGGCGTTGAATATAGGGTGTTTAGCCCATTTCGTTGAGCAAGGGGTAGGTCTTGACTATTACGTATTTGACGTATGGAATGGTATCTGTGCTAATTTCTAACTCTGGTTTTATGCAGCACCCTGATTCACCTTTCACCTTAAGCAAACATAAGTTGGTTTTCTACATTTGAGACCCTGTTCTGTTTTGTAATTCAGTTCATGTGTAGCCAAGATTACATTCCGTGTATTAGTGATATCTTATGATGTTTCATTTTCTGTGTGACTTATTTCACTTAGAATCATCGTACCTGAATCCACTCATTATGCCACGACGGTTCAAATGACATAGATTTCATTGGTGAGTGATATTCCATTGTACGTACGTACCACAACTTCTTTATCCATTTTTCGCTTTCTGGGATATTTAACTTGTACCGTAGACGAGTTTCTTGCAAACAGAGCCGTCTGAAACTTTGGGGTGGCTGTGTGTTTTTGATTTTAATTTCCCTAAGCTATAGGACCATAAGTGGAAGTGCCTTAGGCTCCCTTGCTTTGTTTTTTAGGTGTTTCAGGAAACACCATACACTTCTTCAGAGTGGCTCTTAGCAATTTACATCCCACCCATCAGCATAACAAGGCTCCCTGTTCTCCATGGTCTGTGCTGCATTTCTGGATTTTAACATTTTTCAGATGGCCCTTTTGACCGGGGGGCAGTGAGACTTCATTGTAGTGCAGATTTCTTTAACATGCTTGCTTGGTTTGCCAAAAGGGCGTATGCGTTTTTTCCTGAATATATTCCGGAAAAAACGCATACGCCCTTTTTGTCCTAGTGCATCATTGTTGACGTTCTGCCTCTTTTCCTATGCTTTAAGTGCAATTCCAGTCTACCCCCTGAAATCGTTTTCCTGCAATTCTGCCCCGCTTTCAAATCCTCTTCGCAGCCTTCCTTCAGTATATTGTTGGACGATAGCTGTCATTTATAACTCTGCAGGTTTGTGAATTACAGTGCCCCTGAGCTCCTTTCTTCAAATCGCTTTCTTGTGAGCTGGCCGCAAACCCGCAGGATTTCTTCAGGCCATAATCTGGTTCCTGCATGGCAGGCTGAGCCTTTGGTTAATTCCTCTTCCCGGTGGGAAGTGAGCGTTAAATTTGCCCGTGCAGACACCTACAGCTAGTCTCTCATTGGTTCTCCCTATTCCTGTTCATCTTGCGCAGAATTTGCAAACTGTGCCAAACAGCAGGTTAAAGGCACTGACTCTCCAAGTGGGGAGAGTGTTAGTAAAGGGTCTGGAATTGTGAACCCGAGTAAAAGGGGACGGAAACTGAGATGCATTTGAAAACGTTTCCCGGTCACACAGTGTACCATACTGTGGGTTTCCCATGCATGTTTTAGCTGAAGGAAGAATCGCTTAAACCTGGAGATTTGCGACCCTTGGAATTGGTACCATGCAGTATGACTTCAAATGGTCTGCATTTGCTCATCGAACCTCACCAATGTTATCAGCCCGAAGTGTCCAACCTTATGTCTCACACAGCTCTGGGTGTAGATGAGGTAAATGCAGGTTGCATCACAAGCCCTGAGTGAATTATTTAAGAATTGCTCTCTATTTCACTGTCATTGTGTTTTGTTTTTGTAATTCATTTTGATAATAGGATTTATCGGATTTTCTCTGCTGCCTTCATGCAGCTGTACACACGCTTGATTCTCTTATGGAGACATATAAATCCATGGGTTTGAAGATTCTTACTAGTCTGGTGTATTCCTAGGCATTGAATAGAGGGTGTTTAGCCCATTTCGTTCAGCAAGGGGTAGGTCTTGACTATTACGTATGTGACGTATGGAATGGTATCTGTGCTAATTTCTATCTCTGGTTTTATGCAGCACCCCAACTCACCTTTCCCCTTAAGCAAACATAAGTTGGTTTTCAAAATTTGAGACCCTGTTCTGTTTTGTAATTCAGTTCATGTGTAGCCAAGATTACATTCCGTGTATTAGTGATATGATGTTTCATTTTCTGTGTGACTTATTTCACTTAGAATCATTGTACCTGAATCCACTCATTATGCCACGATGGGCCTGATGATATAGATTTCATTGGTGAGTGATACTCCATTGTACGTACGTACCACAATTTCTTTATCCACTTTTCGCTTTTTGGGATATTTAACTTGTACCGTAAACGAGGTTCTTGGGAAGAGAGCCGTCTGAAACATTGGGGTGGCTGTGTGTTTTTGACTTTAATTTCCCTAAGTTATAGGACCATAAGTGGAAGTGCCGTAGGCTCCGTTGCTTTGTTTTTTAGGTGTTTCAGGAAACACCATACACTTCTCCAGAGTGGCTCTTGGCAATTTACATCCCACCCATCAGCATAACAAGGCTCCCTGTTCTCCATGGCCTGTGCTGCCTTTCTGGATTTTACACTTTTTCAGATGGCCCTTTTGACCGGGCGGCAGTGAGACTTCATTTTAGTGCAGATTTCTTTAACATGCTTGCTTTGTTGGCCAGAAAGTGCGTATGCGTTTTTTCCTGAATATATTCAGGAAAAAATGCATACGCCCTTTGTGGCCAAGTGCATCATTGTCGACGTTCTGCCTCTTTTCCTATGCTTTAAATGCAATTCCAGTCTGCACCCTGAAATCGTTGTCCTGCAATACTGCCCCGCTTTCAAGTCCTCTTCGCAGCCTTCCTTCTATATATTTTTGGACGATAGCTGTCATTTATAACTCTGCAGGTTTGTGAATTACAGTGCCCCTGAGCTCCTTTCTTCAAATCGCCTTCTTGTGAGCTGGCCGCAAACCCGCAGGATTGCTTCAGGTCCTAATCTGGTTCAGGCACGGCATGCTGAGCCTTTGGTTAATTCCTCTTCCTGGTTGGAAATGAGCGTTAAATTTGCCCGTGCAGACACCTACAGCTAGTCTCTCATTGGTTCTCCTTATTCCTGTTCATCTTGCGCAAAAATTGCAAACTGTGCCAAACAGGATGTTAAAGGCACTGACTCTCCCAGTGGGGAGAGTGTTAGTAAAGGGTCTGGAATTGTGTACCCGAGTAAAAGGGGACAAAAACTGAGATGCATTTGAAAAAGTTTCCCGGTCACACGGTGCACCAAACTGTGGGATTCCCATGCATGTTTTAGCTGAAGGAAGAATCGCATAAACCTGGACAGTTGGGACCCAGGAAAAAACTCATACGCCCTTTTAGGCCAAGTGCATCATTGTTGACGTTCTGCCCCTTTTCCTATGCTTTAAATGCAATTCCAGTCTACCCCCTGAAATCGTTGTCCTGCAATTCTGCCCCGCTTTCAAGTCCTCTTCGCAGCCTTCCTTCAATATATTTTTGGACGATAGCTGTCATTTATAACTCTGCAGGTTTGTGAATTACAGTGACCCTGAGCTCCTTTCTTCAAATCGCTTTCTTGTGAGCTGGCCGCAAACCCGCAGGATTGCTTCAGGCCCTAATCTGTTTCCGGCACGGCATGCTGAGCCTTTGGTTAATTCCTCGTCCTGGTGGGAAATGAGCATTAAATTTGCCCGTGCAGACACCTACAGCTAGTCTCTCATTGGTTCTCCTTATTCCTGTTCATCTTAAGCAGAAATTGCAAACTGTGCCAAACAGCAGGTTAAAGGCACTGACTCTCCAAGTGGGGAGAGTGTTAGTAAAGGGTCTGGAATTGTGAACCCGAGTAAAAGGGGACGAAAACTGAGATGCATTTGAAAACGTTTCCCGGTCACACGCTGCACCATATTGTGGGTTTCCCATGCATGTTTTAGCTGAAGGAAGAATTGCTTAAACCTGGAGAGTTGGGACCCACGGAATGGGTACCATGCAGTATGACTTGAAATGGTCTGCATTTGCTCATCGAACCTCACCAATGCTATCAGCCCGAAGTGTCCAACCTTATGTCTCACTCAGCTCTGGGTTTTGATGAGGTAAATCCAGGTTGCATCACAAGCCCTGAATGAATTATTTAAGAATTGCTCTCTATTTCACTGTCATTGTGTTTTGTTTTTGTAATTCATTTTGATGATAGGATTTATCGGATTTTCTCTGCTGCCTTCATGCAGCTGTACACACGCTTGATTCTCTTATGGAGACATATAAATCCATGGGTTTGAAGATTCAAACTAGTCAGTTGTATTCCTAGGCGTTGAATATAGGGTGTTTAGCCCATTTCGTTGAGCAAGGGGTCGGTCTTGACTATTACATATTTGACGTGTGGAATGGTATCTGTGCTAATTTCTATCTCTGGTTTTATGCAGCACCCCAACTCACCTTTCCCCTTAAGCATACATAAGTTGGTTTTCTAAATTTGAGACCCTGTTCTGTTTTGTAATTCAGTTCATGTGTAGCCAAGATTACATTCCGTGTATTAGTGACATCTTATGATGTTTCATTTTCTGTGTGACTTATTTCACTTAGAATCATCGTACCTGAATCCACTCATTATGCCACGACGGGCCAGGTGACATAGATTTCATTGGTGAGTGATATTCCATTGTACGTATGTACCACAACTTCTTTATCCATTTTTCGCTTTCTGGGATATTTAACTTGTACCGTAGACGAGGTTCTTGTAAACAGAGCCGTCTGAAAGTTTGGGGTTGCTGTGTGTTTTTGATTTTAATTTCCCTAAGCTATAGGACCATAAGTGGAAGTGCCGTAGGTTCCGTTGCTTTGTTTTTTAGGTGTTTCAGGAAACACCATACACTTCTCCAGAGTGGCTGTTGGCAATTTACATCCCACCCATCAGCATAACAAGGCTCCCTGTTCTCCATGGCCTGTGCTGCATTTCTGGATTTTACACTTTTTTCAGATGGCCCTTTTGACCGGGGGGCAGTGAGACTTCATTGTAGTGCAGATTTCTTTAACATGCTTGGTTGGTTGGCCAAAAAGTGCGTATGCGTTATTTCCGGAATATATTCAGGAAAAAACGCATACGCCCTTTTTGACCAAGTGCATCATTGTCGACGTTCTGCCTCTTTTCCTATGCTTTAAATGCAATTCCAGTCTACCCCCTGAAATCGTTTTCCTGCAATTCTGCCGCGCTTTCAAGTCCTCTTCGCAGCCTTCCTTCAATATATTTTTGGACGATAGCTGTCATTTATAACTCTGCAGGTTTGTGAATTACAGTGCCCCTGAGCTCCTTTCTTCAAATCGCTTTCTTGTGAGCTGGCCGCAAACCCACAGGATTGCTTCAGGCCCTAATATGGTTCCGGCACGGCATGGTGAGCCTTTGGTTAATTCCTCTTCCTGGTTGGAAATGAGCGTTAAATTTGCCCGTGCAGACACCTACAGCTAGTCTCTCATTGGTTCTCCTTATTCCTGTTCATCTTGCGCAAAAATTGCAAACTGTGCCAAACAGGATGTTAAAGGCAATGACTCTCCAAGTGGGGAGAGTGTTAGTAAAGGGTCTGGAATTGTGAACCCGAGTAAAAGGGGACAAAACCTGAGATGCATTTGAAAACGTTTCCCGGTCACACGGTGCACCATACTGTTTGTTTCCCATGCATGCTTTAGCTGAAGGAAGAATCGCTTAAACCTGGAGTGTTGGGACCCATGGAATGGGTACCATGCAGTATGACTTCAAATGGTCTGCATTTGCTCATCGAACCTCACCAATGCTATCAGCCCGAAGTGTCCAACCTTATGTCTCACTCAGCTCTGGGTTTTGATGAGGTAAATCCAGGTTGCATCACAAGCCCTGAATGAATTATTTAAGAATTGCTCTCTATTTCACTGTCATTGTGTTTTGTTTTTGTAATTCATTTTGATAATAGGATTAATCGGATTTTCTCTGCTGCCTTCATGCAGCTGTACAGACGCTTGATTCTCTTATGGAGACATATAAATCCATGGGTTTGAAGATTCTTATTAGTCAGGTGTATTCCTAGGCATTGAATATAGGGTGTTTAGCCCATTTCGTTGAGCAAGTGGTACGTCTTGACTATTACGTATTTGATATATGGAATGGTATCTGTGCTAATTTCTAACTCTGGTTTTATGCAGCACCCCAACTCACCTTTCCCCTTACGCAAACATAAGTTGGTTTTCTAAATTTGAGACCCTGTTCTGTTTTGTAATTCAGTTCATGTGTAGCCAAGATTACATTCCGTGTATTAGTGATATGATGTTTCATTTTCTCTGTGACTTATTTCACTTAGAATCATTGTACCTGAATCCACTCATTATGCCACGACGGGCCTGATGATATAGATTTCATTGGTGAGTGATATACCATTGTACGTACGTACCACAATTTCTTTATCCATTTTTTGCTTTCTGGGATATTTAACTTGTACCGTAGACGAGGTTCTTGTGAAGAGAGCCGTCTGAAACTTTGGGGTGGCTGTGTGTTTTTGATTTTAATTTCCCTAAGCTATAGGACCATAAGTGGACGTGCCGTAGGCTCTCTTGCTTTGTTTTTTAGGTGTTCCAGGAAACACCATACACTTCTCCAGAGTGTCTCTTGGCAATTTACAACCCACCCATCAGCATAACAAGGCTCCCTGTTCTCCATTGCCTGTACTGCCTTTCTGGATTTTACACTTTTTTCAGATGGCCCTTGTGTCCGGGGGGCAGTGAGACTTCATTGTAGTGCAGATTTCTTTAACATGCTTACTTGGTTGGCCAGAAAGTGCGTATGCGTTTTTTCCTGAATATATTCCGGAAAAAACGCATACGTCCTTTTTGGCCAAGTGCATCGTTGTCGACGTTCTGCCTCTTTTCCTATGCTTTAAATGCAATTCCAGTCTACACCCTGAAATCGTTTTCCTGCAATTCTGCCCCGCTTTCAAGTCCTCTTCGCAGCCTTCCTTCAATATATTATTGGACGATAGCTGTCATTTATAACTCTGCAGGTTTGTGAATTACAGTGCCCCTGAGCTCCTTTCTTCAAATCGCCTTCTTGTGAGCTGGCCGCAAACCCGCAGGATTGCTTCAGGCCCTAATCTGGTTCAGGCACGGCATGCTGAGCCTTTGGTTAATTCCTCTTCCTGGTTGGAAATGAGCGTTAAATTTGCCCATGCAGACACCTACAGCTAATCTCTCTTTGGTTCTCCTTATTCCTGTTCATCTTGCGCAAAAATTGCAAACTGTGCCAAACAGGATGTTAAAGGCACTGACTCTCCCAGTGGGGAGAGTGTTAGTAAAGGGTCTGGAATTGTGTACCCGAGTAAAAGGGGACAAAAACTGAGATGCATTTGAAAAAGTTTCCCGGTCACACGGTGCACCAAACTGTGGGATTCCCATGCATGTTTTAGCTGAAGGAAGAATCGCATAAACCTGGACAGTTGGGACCCAGGAAAAAACTCATACGCCCTTTTTGGTCAAGTGCATCATTGTTGACGTTCTGCCTCTTTTCCTATGCTTTAAATGCAATTCCAGTCTACCCCCTGAAATCGTTTTCCTGCAATTCTGCCCCGCTTTCAAGTCCTCTTCGCAGCCTTCCTTCAATATATTTTTGGACGATAGCTGTCATTTATAACTCTGCAGGTTTGTGAATTACAGTGCCCCTGAGCTCCTTTCTTCAAATCGCTTTCTTGTGAGCTGGCCGCAAACCCGCAGGATTGCTTCAGGCCCTAATCTGTTTCCGGCACGGCATGCTGAGCCTTTGGTTAATTCCTCGTCCTGGTGGGAAATGAGCATTAAATTTGCCCGTGCAGACACCTACAGCTAGTCTCTCATTGGTTCTCTTTATTCCTGTTCATCTTAAGTAGAAATTGCAAACTGTGCCAAACAGCAGGTTAAAGGCACTGACTCTCCAAGTGGGGAGAGTGTTAGTAAAGGGTCTGGAATTGTGAACCCGAGTAAAAGGGGACGAAAACTGCAATGCATTTGAAAACGTTTCCCGGTCACACGCTGCACCATACTGTGGGTTTCCCATGCATGTTTTAGCTGAAGGAAGAATTGCTTAAACCTGGAGAGTTGGGACCCACGGAATGGGTACCATGCAGTATGACTTCAAATGGTCTGCATTTGCTCATCGAACCTCACCAATGCTATCAGCCCGAAGTGTCCAACCTTATGTCTAACTCAGCTCTGGGTTTTGATGAGGTAAATCCAGGTTGCATCACAAGCCCTGAATGAATTATTTAAGAATTGCTCTCTATTTCACTGCCATTGTGTTTTGTTTTTGTAATTCATTTTGATAATAGGATTTATCGGATTTTCTCTGCTGCCTTCATGCAGCTGTACACACGCTTGATTCTCTTATGGAGACATATAAATCCATGGGTTTGAAGATTCAAACTAGTCAGTTGTATTCCTAGGCGTTGAATATAGGGTGTTTAGCCCATTTCGTTGAGCAAGGGGTAGGTCTTGACTATTACATATTTGACGTGTGGAATGGTATCTGTGCTAATTTCTATCTCTGGTTTTATGCAGCACCCCAACTCACCTTTCCCCTTAAGCATACATAAGTTGGTTTTCTAAATTTGAGACCCTGTTCTGTTTTGTAATTCAGTTCATGTGTAGCCAAGATTACATTCCGTGTATTAGTGACATCTTATGATGTTTCATTTTCTGTGTGACTTATTTCACTTAGAATCATCGTACCTGAATCCACTCATTATGCCACGACGGGCCAGGTGACATAGATTTCATTGGTGAGTGATATTCCATTGTACGTACGTACCACAACTTCTTTATCCATTTTTCGCTTTCTGGGATATTTAACTTGTACCGTAGATGAGGTTCTTGTAAACAGAGCCGTCTGAAACTTTGGGGTGGCTGTGTGTTTTTGATTTTAATTTCCCTAAGCTATAGGACCATAAGTGGAAGTGCCGTAGGCTCCGTTGCTTTGTTTTTTAGGTGTTTCAGGAAACACCATACACTTCTCCAGAGTGGCTGTTGGCAATTTACATCCCACCCATCAGCATAACAAGGCTCCCTGTTCTCCATGGCCTGTGCTGCATTTCTGGATTTTACACTTTTTTCAGATGGCCCTTTTGACCGGGGGGCAGTGAGACTTCATTGTAGTGCAGATTTCTTTAACATGCTTGCTTGGTTGGCCAAAAAGGGTGTATGCGTTTTTTCCTGAATATATTCAGGAAAAAACGCATACGCCCTTTTTGGCCAAGTGCATCATTGTCGACGTTCTGCCTCTTTTCCTATGCTTTAAATGCAATTCCAGTCTACCCCTGAAATCGTTTTCCTGCAATTCTGCCCCGCTTTCAAGTCCTCTTCGCAGCCTTCCTTCAATATATTTTTGGACGATAGCTGTCATTTATAACTCTGCAGGTTTGTGAATTACAGTGCCCCTGAGCTCCTTTCTTCAAATCGCTTTCTTGTGAGCTGGCCGCAAACCCGCAGGATTGCTTCAGGCCCTAATCTGGTTCCGGCACGGCATGGTGAGCCTTTGGTTAATTCCTCTTCCTGGTTGGAAATGAGCGTTAAATTTGCCCGTGCAGACACCTACAGCTAGTCTCTCATTGGTTCTCCTTATTCCTGTTCATCTTGCGCAAAAATTGCAAACTGTGCCAAACAGGATGTTAAAGGCAATGACTCTCCAAGTGGGGAGAGTGTTAGTAAAGGGTCTGGAATTGTGAACCCGAGTAAAAGGGGACAAAAACTGAGATGCATTTGAAAACGTTTCCCGGTCACACGGTGCACCATACTGTGGGTTTCCCATGCATGCTTTAGCTGAAGGTAGAATCGCTTAAACCTGGAGTGTTGGGACCCATGGAATGGGTACCATGCAGTATGACTTCAAATGGTCTGCATTTGCTCATCGAACCTCACCAATGCTATCAGCCCGAAGTGTCCAACCTTATGTCTCACTCAGCTCTGGGTTTTGATGAGGTAAATCCAGGTTGCATCACAAGCCCTGAATGAATTATTTAAGAATTGCTCTCTATTTCACTGTCATTGTGTTTTGTTTTTGTAATTCATTTTGATAATAGGATTAATCGGATTTTCTCTGCTGCCTTCATGCAGCTGTACAGACGCTTGATTCTCTTATGGAGACATATAAATCCATGGGTTTGAAGATTCTTACTAGTCAGGTGTATTCCTAGGCGTTGAATATAGGTTGTTTAGCCCATTTCGTTGAGCAAGTGGTACGTCTTGACTATTACGTATTTGACGTATGGAATGGTATTTGTGATAATTTCTAACTCTGGTTTTATGCAGCACCCCAACTCACCTTTCCCCTTACGCAAACATAAGTTGGTTTTCTAAATTTGAGACCCTGTTCTGTTTTGTAATTCAGTTCATGTGTAGCCAAGATTACATTCGGTGTATTGGTGACATCTTATGATGTTTCATTTTCTGTGTGATTTATTTCACTTAGAATCATCATACCTGAATCCACTCATTATGCCACGACGGGCCTGATGACATAGATTTCATTGCTCAGTGATATTCCATTGTACGTACGTACCACAACTTCTTTATCCATTTTTCGCTTTCTGGGATATTTAACTTGTACCGTAGACGAGGTTCTTGTAAACAGAGCCGTCTGAAACTTTGGGGTGGCTGTGTGTTTTTGATTTTAATTTCCCTAAGCTATAGGACCATAAGTGGAAGTGCCGTAGGCTCCGTTGCTTTGTTTTTTAGGTGTTTCAGGAAACACCATACACTTCTCCAGAGTGGCTGTTGGCAATTTACATCCCACCCATCAGCATAACAAGGCTCCCTGTTCTCCATGGCCTGTGCTGCATTTCTGGATTTTACACTTTTTTCAGATGGCCCTTTTGACCGGGGGGCAGTGAGACTTCATTGTAGTGCAGATTTCTTTAACATGCTTGCTTGGTTGGCCAAAAAGGGCGTATGCGTTTTTTCCTGAATATATTCAGGAAAAAACGCATACGCCCTTTTTGGCCAAGTGCATCATTGTCGACGTTCTGCCTCTTTTCCTATGCTTTAAATGCAATTCCAGTCTACCCCCTGAAATCGTTTTCCTGCAATTCTGCCCCGCTTTCAAGTCCTCTTCGCAGCCTTCCTTCAATATATTTTTGGACGATAGCTGTCATTTATAACTCTGCAGGTTTGTGAATTACAGTGCCCCTGAGCTCCTTTCTTCAAATCGCTTTCTTGTGAGCTGGCCGCAAACCCGAAGGATTGCTTCAGGCCCTAATCTGGTTCCGGCACGGCATGCTGAGCCTTTGGTTAATTCCTCTTCCTGGTTGGAAATGAGCGTTAAATTTGCCCGTGCAGACACCTACAGCTAGTCTCTCATTGGTTCTCCTTATTCCTGTTCATCTTGCGCAAAAATTGCAAACTGTGCCAAACAGGATGTTAAAGGCAATGACTCTCCAAGTGGGGAGAGTGTTAGTAAAGGGTCTGGAATTTTGAACCCGAGTAAAAGGGGACAAAAACTGAGATGCATTTGAAAACGTTTCCCGGTCACACGGTGCACCATACTGTGGGTTTCCCATGCATGCTTTAGCTGAAGGAAGAATCGCTTAAACCTGGAGAGTTGGGACCCATGGAATGGGTACCATGCAGTATGACTTCAAATGGTCTGCATTTGCTCATCGAACCTCACCAATGCTATCAGCCCGAAGTGTCCAACCTTATGTCTCACTCAGCTCTGGGTTTTGATGAGGTAAATCCTGGTTGCATCACAAGCCCTGAATGAATTATTTAAGAATTGCTCTCTATTTCACTGTCATTGTGTTTTGTTTTTGTAATTCATTTTGATAATAGGATTTATCGGATTTTCTCTGCTGCCTTCATGCAGCTGTACACACGCTTGATTCTCTTATGGAGACATATAAATCCATGGGTTTGAAGATTCTTACTAGTCAGGTGTATTCCTAGGCGTTGAATATAGGGTGTTTAGCCCATTTCGTTGAGCAAGTGGTACGTCTTGACTATTACGTATTTGATATATGGAATGGTATCTGTGCTAATTTCTAACTCTGGTTTTATGCAGCACCCCAACTCACCTTTCCCTTACGCAAAAATTAGTTGGTTTTCTAAATTTGAGACCCTGTTCTGTTTTGTAATTCAGTTCATGTGTAGCCAAGATTAAATTCCGTGTATTAGTGATATGATGTTTCATTTTCTCTGTGACTTATTTCACTTAGAATCATTGTACCTGAATCCACTCATTATGCCACGACGGGCCTGATGATATAGATTTCATTGGTGAGTGATATTCCATTGTACGTACGTACCACAATTTCTTTATCCATTTTTTGCTTTCTGGGATATTTAACTTGTACCGTAGACGAGGTTCTTGTGAAGAGAGCCGTCTGAAACTTTGGGGTGGCTGTGTGTTTTTGATTTTAATTTCCCTAAGCTATAGGACCATAAGTGGAAGTGCCGTAGGCTCTCTTGCTTTGTTTTTTAGGTGTTTCAGGAAACACTATATACTTCTCCAGAGTGTCTCTTGGCAATTTACATCCCACCCATCAGCATAACAAGGCTCCCTGTTCTCCATGGCCTGTGCTGCCTTTCTGGATTTTACACTTTTTTCAGATGGCCCTTTTGACCGGGGGGCAGTGAGACTTCATTGTAGTGCAAATTTCTTTAACATGCATACTTGGTTGGCCAGAAAGCACGTATGCGTTTTTTCCTGAATATATTCCGGAAAAAACGCATACGCCCTTTTTGGCCAAGTGCATCATTTTCGACATTCTGCTATTTTCCTAAGCTTTAGGTGGATTTCCTGTCTACACCCTGAAATCGTTTTCCTGCAATTCTGCCCCGCTTTCAAGTCCTCTTCGAAGACTTACTTCAGTACATTTTTGGACGATAGCTGTCATTCATAAC
Organism: Delphinapterus leucas; assembly: GCF_059928025.1. NCBI lineage: Eukaryota > Metazoa > Chordata > Mammalia > Artiodactyla > Monodontidae > Delphinapterus > Delphinapterus leucas. The sequence goes on along the minus strand of NW_028322233.1, from coordinate 16,934,699 downwards.
TCTGCAGGTTTGTGAATTACAGTGCCCCTGAGCTCCTTTCTTCAACTCGTTTTCTTGTGAGGTGGCCGCAAAACTGCAGGATTGCTTCAGGCCCTAATCTGTTTCAGGCAGGGCACGCTGAGCCTTTGGTTAATTCCTCTTCCTGGTGGGAAATGAGCGTTCCATTTGCCCGTGCAGACACTTACAGCTAGTCTCTCATTGGTTCTCCCTATTCCTGTTCATCTTGCGCAGAAATTGCAAACTGTGCCAAAGAGGAGGTTAAAGGCACTGACTCTCCAAGTGGGGAGAGTGTTAGTAAAGCGTCTGGAATGGTGAACCCGAGTACCAGGGGACGAAAACTGAGATGCATTTCAAAACGTTTCCCAATCAAACGGTGTACCTTACTCTGGGTTTGCCATGCATGGTTTAGTTGAAGGAAGAATCCCTTAAACCTGGAGAGTTGGGACCCATGGAATGGGTACCATACAGTATGACTTCAAAGGGTCTGCATTTGCTCACCGAACCTCACCAATGCTATGAGCCCGAAGTGTCCAGCCTTATGTCTCACCCAGGTCTGGTTGTAGATGTGGTAAATCAGATTGCATCACAAGCCCTGAATGAATTATTTAAGAATTGCTCTCTATTTCACTGTCATTGTGTTTTTTTTTGAAATTTATTTTGATAATGGGATTTATCGGATTTTCACTGCTGCGTTTAGGCCGCTGTACACACGCTTGATTTCCTTATGGAGACATATAAATCCATGGGTTTTAAGATTCTTACTTGTCAGGTATATTCCAAGGCGTTGAATATGGGGTGTTGAGTCCATTTCGTTGAGCAAGGCGTAAGTCTTTTCTATTATATATTTGGCTTATGGAACGGTATCTGTGCTAATTGCAATCTCTGGTTTTATGCAGAACCCCAACACACCTTTCCCCATAAGCAAACATAAGTTGGTTTTCTAAATTTGAGACCCTGTTCTGTTTTGTAATTCAGTTCATGTGTAGCCAAGTTTACATTCCGTGTATTAGTGATATCTTATGATGTTTGTTTTTCTCTGTGACTTATTTCTCGTAGAATCATCGTACCTGAATCCACTCATTATTCCGCTACGGGCCTGATGACGTAGATTTCATTGCTGAGTGATATTCCATTGTACGTACGTACAACAACTTCTTTATTCATTTTTTGCTTTCTCGGATATTTAACTTGCATCGTAGACGAGGTTCTTGTAAACAGAGCCGTCCCAAAATTTGGGGTGGCTGTGTGTGTTTGATTTTAATTTCCCTAAGCTATACGACCATAAGTGGAAGTGCCATAGGCTGTGTTTCTTTGTTTCCTACGTGTTTCAGGAAACAGCATACACTTCTCCAGAGTGGCTGTTGGCAATTTACATCCCGCCCATCAGCATAACAAGGCTCCCTGTTCTCCATGCCCTGTCCTGCCTTTCTGGATTTTACACCTTTTTCAGATGGCCCTTTTCACCGGGGGGCCGTGAGACTTCATTGTAGTGCAGATTTCCTTTACACGCTTGCTTGGTTGGCCAAAAAGTGCGTATGCGTTTTTTCCTGAATATATTCAGGAAAAGAACGCATACGACCTTTTTGGCCAAGTGCATCATTGTCGACATTCTGCCTCTTTTCCTATGCTTTAAGTGCAATTCCAGTCTACCCCCTGAAATCGTTTTCCTGAAATTCTGCCCCTTTTTCAAGTCCTCTTCGAAGACTAACTTCAATATATTTTTGGACGATAGCTCTCATTCATAACTCTGCAGGTTTGTGAATTACAGTGCCCCTGAGCTCCTTTCTTCAACTCGCTTTCTTGTGAGCTGGCCGCAAAACCGCAGGATTGCTTCAGGCCCTAATCTTTTTCCAGCAGGCACGCTGAGCCTTTGGTTAATTCCTCTTCCTGGTGGGAAATGAGCGTTCCATTTGCCCGTGCACACACCTACAGCTAGTCTCTCATTGGTTCTCCTTATTCCTGATGATCTTGCGCAGAAATTGCAAACTGTGCCAAACAGGAGGTTAAAGGCACTGACTCTCCAAGTTGGGAGAGTGTTAGTAAGGCGTCAGGAACGGTGACCCCAAGTACCAGGGTACGAAATCTAAGATGCTTTTGAAAACGTTTCCCAATCACACGGTGGACCATACTCTGGGTTTCCCATGCATGTTTTAGCTGAAGGAAGAATCCCTTAAACCTGGAGAGTTGGGACACATGGAATGGGTACCATGCAGTATGACTCCAAAGGGCCTGCGTTTGCTCACCGAATCTCACCAATGCTATCAGCCCGAAGTGTCCAGCCTTATTTCTCACCCAGCTCTGGGTGTAGATATGGAAATCAAGGTTGCATCACAAGCCCTGAATGAATTATGTAAGAATTGCTCTCTATTTCACGGTCATTGTGTTTTGTTTTTGAAATTTATTTTGGTAATGGGATTTATCGGATTTTCACTGCTGCGTTTAGGCCGCTGTACACACGCTTGATTTCCTTATGGAGACATATAAATCCATGGGTTTTAAGATTCTTACTTGTCAGGTATATTCCCAGGCGTTGAATATGGGGTGTTGAGTCCATTTCGTTGAGCAAGGAGTAGGTCTTCTCTATTATATATTTGGCCTATGGAACGGTATCTGTGTTAATTTCAATCTCTGGTTTAATGCAGCACCCCAACTCACCTTTCCCCATAAGCAAGCATAAGTTGGTTTTCTAAATTTGAGACCCTGTTCTGTTTTGTAATTCAGTTCATGTGTAGCCAAGTTTACATTCCGTGTATTAGTGATACCTTATGATGTTTCTTTTTCTGTGTGACTTATTTCACTTAGAATCCTCCTACCTGAATCCACTCATTATGCCGCTATGGGCCTGATGACATAGATTTCATTGCTGAGTGATATTACATTGTACGTACGTACCACAACTTCTTTATCCATTTTTGCATTCTGGGATATTTAACTTGTACCGTAGACGAGGTTCTTGTAAACAGTGCCGTCCAAAACTTTGGGGTGGCTGTGTGTTTTTGATTTTAATTTCCCTAATGTATAGGACCATAAGTGGTAGTGCCGTATGCACCCTTACTTTGTTTTTTAGGTGTTTCAGGAAACACCATACACTTCTCCAGAGTGGCTGTTGGCAATTTACATCCCGCCCATCAGCATATCAAGGCTCCATGTTCTCCATGACCTGTGCTGACTTTTTGGATTTTACACTTTTTTCAGATGGCCCTTTTGACTGGGGGGCAGTGAGACTTCATTGTAGTGCAGATTTCTTTAACGTGCATGCTAGGTTGGCCAAAAAGTGCATATGCATTTTTTCCTGAATATATTCAGGAGAAACGCATACGCCCATTTTGGCCAAGTGCATCGTTGTCAAGGTTCTGCCTCTTTTCCTATGCTTTAAATGCAATTCCAGTCTACCCCCTGAAATCGTTTTCCTGCAATTCTGCCCCGCTTTCAAGTCCTGTTCCAAGACTTACTTCAATATATTTTTGGACGATAGCTGTCATTTGTAACTCTGCAGGTTTGTGAATTACAGTGTCCCTGAGCTCCTTTCTTCAACTCGCTATCTTGTGAGCTGGTCGCAAACCCGCAAGATTGCTTCAGGCCCTAATCTTGTTCGGGCAGGGCATGCTGAGCCTTTGGTTAATTCCTCTTCCTGGTTGGAAATGAGCGTTAAATTTGCCCGTGCAGACACCTACAGCTAGTCTCTCATTGGTTCTCCCTATTCCTGTTCATCTTGCGCAGAAATTGCAAACTGTGCCAAACAGGAGTTTAAAGGCACTGACTCTCCAAGTGGGGAGAGTGTTAGTAAAGCATCTGGAATGGTGAACCCGTGTAAAAGGGGACGAAACCTGAGATGCATTGGAAAACGTTTCTCGGTCACACGGTGCACCATACTGTGGGTTTCCCATGCATGTTTTAGCTGAAGGAAGAATCCCTTAAACCTGGAGAGTTGGGACCCTTGGAATGGGTACTTCAAGGGGTCTGCATTTGCTCACGAAACCTCACCAATGCTATCAGCCTGGTGTCCAGCCTTATGTCTCACTCAGCTCTGGGTGTAGATGTGGTAAATCCAGTTTGCATCACAGGCCCTGAATGAATTATTTAAGAATTGCTCTCTATTTCACTGTCATTGTGTTTTTTGTTTCTGTAATTTATTTTGATAGTGGGATTTATCGTATTTTCACTGCAGTGTTCATGCCTCTGTAGACACGCTTGATTCTCTTACGGAGACATATAAACCCATGGGTTTGAAGATTCTTACTAGTCAGGTATATTCCTAGGCGTTGAATATGGGGTGTTGAGTCCGTTTTGTTGAGCAAGCAGTAGGTCTTGACTATTACATATTTGGCTTATGGACCAGTATCTGTGCTAATTTCAATCTCTGGTTTTATGCAGCACCCCAACTCACCTTTATCCTTAAGCAAGAATAAGTTGGTTTTCTATATTTGAGACCCTGTTCTGTTTCGTAATTCAGTTCATGTGTAGCCAAGTTTACATTCCATGTATTAGTGATATAGTATGTCTTTTTCTTTTTGAATTCTGTGACTTTGAATGATCATACGTAACTCCTCTGGAGTTGTTTCAAGTGGCCATATTGCATTGATTTCCAGGCTGAGTCATATTCCACTCTACATAAGCACCACATCTGTATCCATTTTTTCCCTCCAGAGACATTTAAGTTATATCCTAGTCGAGGATCTTTTAAACAGTGAGGCGGTATACATTGGGGTGCCTGTGTCCTCTCGATTTTTGTTTTTCCCATGATATACGTCCATGAGTGCAAGTGCCCTGTGCTCTGTAGCTCATTTTTTAGATGCTTTAGTAAACACAGTACACTTCTCCAGAGTGACCGTTGGCAATATACATTTCCAGTATAAGCCTCACAGGGCTCCCTTTTCTCCTTGCCCTGTCCTGCATTTCTGGTGTTTACACTTTATGAGGACGGCTCTTCTGACTGATGCGAAGTGATATGTTTTGTAGTATTGATTTCCAGTGCCCACCTGTTTGGTTGGCTAAAAAAGTGTATGCCCTTTTCTTGAATATATACAGAAAATGACGCATACACCATTTTTGGCCAACTGCAATGTTGGCAATGTTCAGCCCCTTTTCTTGTGCTTAATGGCGAGTCCTTTCTACCTCTTCCAATCCCTTTCCTGCCATTCTCTGTTGCTTACAAGTCCTTTTCTCTGACTTTCCTCAAGACATTTTTCAGTGATAGATATTTTCAACTCTGCAGTTTCGTGAATTTTAGTGCCACTGAGCTCCATTTTTCAACTTGTGTTTATGGGAACTGGCCACAAAGCAGCGGGATTTCCTCAAGCCCTATTCTGTTTCCATGGGCAACCCTAGACTTTGGTCAATTCGTCTTCCTGATTGGAAATTAGAGTGACATGTGCCTGTCCGAACACCTAGGACTTGTCTCTCATTGTTCCTCCTCCTTCTGCTTCATCCTCTGGACAAATTCCAAACTGTATGCAACAGGATGTTGACAGTGCTGACATCTCCAAGTGGGGAGACTGTTCGTAAAGACGCTGGAGGGGTGAACCCGAGCACCAGGAGAAGAGGAGATGAGATGCCTTTTCCAAACTCTTCCCGATCAGACGGTATACCATCCTCTGGGTGTGACAGGCATGCTTTAGCTGTAGGAAGGGTCCCATTCATGTGAGGAGAACACCAGGGCTTTTTCAAAATCAGTGTCTCTCCGCAACCCAAAGTGGGGAATGTTTTAAGCTACGGCTACACATATGTTCATTAAGGGCCTTAGGAAGTAGGCAGAGTCCAAACTTTAGATGATTGAAGTCTTCAGGGTCAGAAGCACTCACCACCGGCTTCCCTTAGGTTCCATTTTAACTGTCAGCAATAGATAATGTCAATAAAAATATCTATTCTTTTTCAGATTATTTCCCCTTATAGGTTATTGCAAAATATTGAGTGTAGTTCCCTGTGCTATACAGCAGTTCCTTGTTGATGATCGATTTTATACATAGCAGTGTGTATGTGTTAATCCCAAACTGTTAATTTATCCCTCCTCTCACCTTTCCCCTTTGGTAATAATAAATTATAAGACTTTATACTTCTCAGAAATGGGGGAGCTGAAAGAGAGGTATCATTGTCAATGGAAAAGCATTTAAAACAAGATTGAAGCTTTAACCAAGATTATTAGATGTACATCCTTGGAAAGAAATCACTTCGTTTCTCTAATATTGACCTGACAAATAAGACAAACCTTTTCACTGAACTTGCTTATAATAAAGTGATGGAAATACCAAATGGAAGTGTTAGAAACATCTTATTTTACCCGAGCCTTATACACTGTTCTATGTTAATTACAGTTTGGCTGACACATCTGTTCATTGAAGTTACAATGTTCTGAATTTCTGTTACTGATCCTCCAGAGTGGACCCCAACAAGTGTCCCCCTGCCCAGGGTCATTGGAGCCAACAGATCGAGACTGAGTTTGGTTCAGAAGCAAAGGAAACTTTATATTTTGATCAGAGAATGGAGAGGTGAGAGCATGTGCTACCCGGTGGGCTGTGGGCTGGGCTGCTGTGTAGAGATCCTGTCAGAGTCAGTCAGAGGGAGGGGGCGGAGCTCTTGAGGGCCCGGCTGGCTGCAGCTCAGGCTCTATATCACGGAGTGTGCACTGTGCCCCAGGAGCTGAGTTGTCGACCCAGCCATTCTGCACTAGGAAATCAGGTCTGAAGTGCCGGGTGTGGAACCTCTGTATGCGGGACCCTAGGAGCACGTGTAATTAGACAAAGCACAAAGGATAAAAAAGGTTAGACTTTATTTTATTGCCCAGATTCTATTTTTCTCTCCCAGGGATTTTTAAGGGGCTTTGCCTCGGACAAACACCTCTTCTGCCTTTTGTCCCCTTCCTCATTCTTGGAGTGCTGAGGGTGCAGACCCTTCATCTGTAACTGCTGAGTGCTGAGTTAGGAGCCCTCATACCCGTGGGCGAGGGTCAGAACTTCTCCCCAGCAGCCTCCAGGTGACGTTGATTGTCCCCAGGCCTCCTGCCTCCCTGCTCGTCCGCCTGAGCACCAATATTGGAAGTTTTATAGATTCTAATGACCTTTAAGGGTCCAGGAAGGAGATGTGCAGTGACGCTGTGAGGTCCAGTTTCACCCCGCCCCTCATTTGTTCGGCCACCTTAGGCTGACCGTTTCTGCCAGCGTAGATGCTCTGACCAGTAGTCTGCGCTTTCTTCAATTAGGCCCCTGAATTAACGTAAAAACAGCACCAGGTGTCAGGACCCTGCCTGCTCAACTCCAAGACAGTCCAGGGTCAGTGGTGATGAAGGACCATGATGGCCACTGGGTCAACAGCCTTTGAAGTAAACAGGAGTTCAGCCAGTCTTATTGGCCACCATGATCACAGTGTCTGTAGGATTTTCTATGGTGACAGCGTGATATACGGTTCCCCCGCCAAGATTATTACCTCCCCTCTGGGCGCAGTAAGTCCTGCAAGCAGTAGTCTACTCTTTTGGGACACACTCTTGTTGTTTTATGAGAGAAACTCCAGGTCAAGTGATGGTCACACGAGTCGTCATGGTGCCCCTTTGCCCCAGTTATCTCTCTGGAGGTTGGAGTTGGAGGACCTCCTCACTCAAGTTCAGTGTGCCCACGGAGCAAACCCTGCAACTTCAGGGCATCGTTGGGGGTTAGGATCACCACGTGGGGTCCTTTTCCCTTAGGAGGGAGGTGGCCTTTTGGGCTGCTGATTTCCAGGTTTTCAGATACTGCCAGTATCTTGGCCAGATGTGGCGGTGGGCCAAGCCCCTTGGTGACCGTAGTATATCCTACCTGGATGGCATTCTTGCATTGTTCCATTTCAAGTGGTCTCAGTTTTTGCACTAATACTCCAATGGCGATTCACCTTTCACCAGGAATGTAAAGGTCAAAGGGTTTAGCTAAATTAGCGAGTTCCAGGGCAAGGGTCTGAATTGACTGCTCTTTCCATTCTTGAAAGGCCACTTCTGGATTCTATTCAAAAGGATCATCATCTTTTCCTTTCAGTGTTTCATATAGAGGCCCAGCTAGTAGACTGTAGTTAGGGATCAAGAAGCAGCAAACCCTGGCCTCGCCAGGAATCTCTAAGCTGTCTTCTAGTTTTAGAAATGGGTAAGGCTGTAAATTGTTTCTTCCCTTTCCTGGGTTGGGCTTCTCCGACCTTCTCTGAGAATGAAGCCCAGGCAGGTCACCGTAGTCTGTGATATTTGAGCTTTTTCTTGGACAACTTGTATCCTTTATTGGCTTGGTAGTTCAGAGGTCTCCTTATTAGGGCTGGCGATCAGAATGTCGTCTGCATATTGAAGGAGTGTTTCCTTTTCCAGAGGTAGAACTTTTAGGTCTTTAGCTGAGCTTTCCCCAAAGATGGTGTGGGAATTTTTGAACCCTTGGGGCAACACGGCCCGGAAGTATTGTTTTAGTTTTATGTTGAGTCCTGCCACTCACAAGCCAAAATTTCTTGTGACTCTGGGACTAGTAGAATACAAAAGAAGGCATCATTGAAGACTAATACAGAATACCAAGTCCTGGTGGTTGGTAGAATGACCAGCAGGGTGTAGGATTTAGGAACTACTGGAGGTATATCCTCGGTGGCTTCACTGACTGTCCTGACATCCTTTACCAGGACTCCAGCAGCCCATGGGGCTCTCGAGGTCAGGCCAATCCCAGGATATGGAGCTCACCTGGACAGGTACCCACCCCCACCCCAGCCCACGGGGCTCTCGTGTTCAGGCCCCTCCCAGGATATGGGGTTCCCTGGGCAGGTTCCCCTGCAGCCCATGGGGCTCTCGTGGTCAGGCCCCTCCCAGGATACAGAGCTACCCTTGCAGATACCGTGGCAGGGCTGGGCACACAGGAACCGTGCACATCGCCCTCATTTCAGAGCACTCCCAGCTCACCTGTCACTCAGATCTGACACAGAGCACCTCAGAGCAGGACTTGAACTAACAAACAGCAGCTCCGACAGGTCTGTGACCCTGGGCATCACTCTGTGTGGCCTCCCCCCACCTGGTCTTCCAGAGACTTCCACTGCACCCGGGGCACCAGGCCTCTGTCTCCACCCAACACCCACCCCTCCTCTCCCTGACTCCTGGGTTCCTCTCATTAGGAGAGGGTTTTCTTGAAGTTGTCTCCCACTCATGGGCCAGATAATATAATTAGAAAACAAGCCAGAGCTGCAGCCCCTTGTCTATCCTGACTCTCAGGAGCCCACACCTGTTTCTTGGACCTGGCCGATTCAGCAAGTTCCAGTTTCTGCAACTGTGAGCCGCTGAGGGGTGATTATTGGCTGGCCTGGGAAGCCTGACCGTGCCGGCCAGCCCTCCCCTGGTGTGCCTGGGTTGAGATCAATATAAACACCACTCCAGGCAGCAAGAGCCCCTGCAGCTGTGCCTGACGCCATTTTCTCTGCCCTGTCAGCAGTCTCGGGGCTGGACTGGTGGGAGGGAGTGAGAGGCCACGGCTTTGTGGGTGGCCCAGTGTGAGTGGGGCTCTGCTGGACTTTCTGCAGCAGTTGCCAAGATGCCACCTGCTAAAGAAGAGGATGTGTCACCGATACCTGCTGCTGGAATTTCTACCTGGACAGAGGTGAGTGAGGGAGAAAGCAGTGGGGGCCGGGACAGGAGGGGTATCTCAGGCAGGGAAATGGAAAGCTTCCAGAAGAGCACCCAGGGCCAGGACCATCCTGGCTGGCCTGCAGGCACCAAGTCGGCTGGCATGCTGTCGCTCATGTGGCTCCATGGCCCTTCCTGTAGGCTTTCAAGTCCTTGTACATATTCAGGTGTTTTACCCGGGAAGGGTTGGAACATTTCAGCAGCAGCTAGCCTGGGGCTCGGCCCACGTTTACTCACAGATGCCTCGGCATGGGCCCCCAGCTTTGCAATGAGGACGCTTGTTGCGTGGGGCCTGCTGGCTGAATGGGAGATGATTCCCCACCACTGACCAACTTCAGAATTGTTTACAACTGGAGCAAGTGCCCTGATACGGTTTTCCTCTGTGTAACTGGTGTGTTCTGTGTTTTTTTTCTTTTTTTCGTTTTTGGTTCAAGGTAGATTTTATTCCTCTTTTTTGTATTTACAGATATAAGCATGGAAATAATTTATTCATATAAATACATGTATGTGAAGGGAAGAATATTTTTTCTGTTTTACTTTTTGTAATTTTGAATTTATTTTATTTTTTTATACAGCAGGTTATTTTTGGTTATCGATTTTATACATATAAATGTATATATGCCAATCCCAATCTCTCAACTCCTCCCACCACCACCCCCCAACAGCTTTCCCCCCTTGGTGTCCATACGTTTGTTGTCTACATCTGTTGCTCTATTTCTGCCTTGCAAAACGGTTCATCTGTACAATTTTTCTAGGTTCCACAAATATGCATTAATATACAAGATTTGTTTTTCTATTTCTGACTTACTTCACTCTGTATGACAGTCTCTAGATCCATCAACGTCTCTACAAATGACCCAATTTCATTCCTTTTTATGGCTTAGTAATATTCCATTTTATATATGTACCTCATCTTTATGCATTCGTCTGTCTGTGGGCATTTAGGTTGCTTCCATTACCTGGATATTGTAAATAGTGATGCAATGAACATTGCGGTGAATGTCTCTTTTTGATTTATGGTTTTGTCTGGGTATAGGCCCAGTAGTGAGATTGCTGTATCATATGGTAATTCTATTCTTAGTTTTATAAGAAACTCCATAATCTCCACAGTGACTGTATCAATTTACATTCCCAACAATAGTGGAAGAGGGTTCCTTATCTCCACACCCTTTCCAGCATCTGTTGTTTGAAGATTTTCTGATGATGCCCATTCTAACAGGTGTGAGGTGATACACCATGGATGAGTCTATTTCGTTGAGCAAAGAGTAGGTCTTGTCTATTACATATTTGGCTTATGGAACGGTATGTGTGCTAATTTCAATCACTGGTTTTATACAGCACCCCAACTCAACTTTCCCCTTAAGCAAGCATAAGTTTTTATCTAAATGTGAGACTCTGTTCGGTTTTGTAATTCAGTTTATGTGTAGCCAAGTTTACACTCTCTATATTAGTGATATCTTATGATAATTATCTTACTCTGTGTGACCTATTTCTCTTAGAATCATCATACTTAAATCCACTCAATTTGCTGCTACAGGCCTGATGACATTGATTTCATTGCTGAGTGATATTCCGTTGTACGTAAGTAGCACAACTCCTTTATCCATTTTTTTCTTTCTGGGATATTTAATTTGTACTGGACTCGAGGTTCTTGGAAACACAGCAGCCCTAAATTTTGTGTTGGCTGTGTCTTCTTGATTTTAATTTTCCTAAGCTATAGGGCCAAAAGTGGAAGTGCCCTAGGGTCTGTAGCTTTGTTTGTCAGATGTTTCAGGATACACTATAAACATCTCCAGAGTGTCTGTTGGCAATTTACATCCCGCCCATCAGCATAACAAGGCTCCCTTTTCTCCATGGCCTGTCCTGTGTTTCTGGTTTTTAAACTTTTTTCAGATGGCCCTTTTGACGAATGGGAAACGAGACTTCATTGTAGTGCGGATTTCCATTGCTCGAGTGCTTGGTTGGCCAAAAAGGGCATATGCGTTTTTTCCTGAATATATTCAGGAAAAATGTATACGCACTTTTGTCCAAGTGCATCACTGTCAAAGATCTGCCGCTTTTCACATGCTTTAAATGCAATTCCAATCTACCTCCTGAAATATGATTCCTGCAATTCTGCCTCGTTTTCAAGTCCTCTTTGCAGACTTACTTCAATATATTTTTGCCAATAGCTGTCATTTATAACTCTGCAGGTTTGTGAATTACAGTGCCCGTGATTTCCGTTCTTAACTCGTTTCCTTGAAAGCTGGCCACAGACCCGCAGGTTTGCTTCAGGCCATAATCTGGGTCCCGCACGGCACTCTGAGCCTTTGGTTAATTCCTCTTCCTGGTGGGAAATTAGAGTTCAATGTGCCCCTCCAGACACCTGCCTCACTCCCAGCCCCTTGGTGATGTCTGTCCTCTGGTTTGAGGCCACATGTGCTGGGTTCCTCACCTTTGGCTGATGTGGCCCCACTGGTGTGAGGACACTCCTGTTTGGTTCCCATCCCCTTGGTGATGTGGGTCCTCCGGTGAGAGTCTGATCCTGGTTGGGTTACTCACACTTCTGTGAGGTGGGCCCTCTTCTCTGAGGTCACTCCTGCCTGGCTGGCACACCCAGCCTTGGCGACGTCGGCCATCTGGTGGGAGTTGGTGCCTGCTGGGAGTCTCCTCCCCTCGGTAATGAGGGCCCTCTGGCGTCAGGCCCTAACTCCTGGGCTCCCAAAATTTTCTGATGTGCGACCTGTGGTGCGAATACACTCCTGTCAAGTTCCCAACCCCATGGGAATGTTGGCCTTCTGCTCTGCGGTCCCAACGGTGTGTTGCTCAGTTTCATGATGAGGGCCCTCTGGTGTGAGTTCACTCCGGCCTGGATCCCATAGCCACGCTGCTCCTGGCCACCTGCTGGGACATTACAACTGCGGGATTCCTCACCTTTTTTCTTCTATGGGCCCTCTGTTTTGAGACTCCTCCTGCCTGCCTCACTCCCAGCCCCTTGGTGATGTGTGTCCTCTGGTTTGAGGCCAGGTGTGCTGCGTCCCTCACCTTTTGATGATGTGGCCCCACTGGTGTGAGGACACTCCTGCCTGGTTCTTATCCCCTTGATGATGTGGGCCCTCTGGTGAGAGTCTGATCCTGTTTGGGTTCCTCACCCTTCTGTGAGGTGTGCCCTCTGCTGTGAGGTCACTCCTGCCTGGCTGGCACACCCCACCTGGGCAACATCGGCACTCTTGTGGCAGTTGGAGCCTGCTGGGAGCCTCCTCCCCTCGGTGATGAGGGCCCTCTTGCGTCAGGCACTAACTGCTGGGTACCCACATTTTCTGATACCTGCTAAGTGGTGCGAGGACACTCCTGCGAAGTTCCCATCCCCATGGGGATGTGGGCCTTCTGCTCTGAGGTCCCAATGTCTGGGTTGCTCACAGTTTCATGATGTGGGCCCTCTGCTGTGAGTTCACTGCAGCCTGGATCGCATAGACTCGGTGCTCTGGGCCGCCTGCTGAGAGGTTCCCACTGCAAGATTCCTCAGCTTTTTTATTCTATGGGCCCTGTGTTGTGAGGTTCCTCCTGCCTGCCTCACTCCGAGCCCCTTGGAGATGTGGGTCCTCTGGTTTAGGCCACATGGGCTGGGTTCCTCACCTTTCTATCATGTGGCCACACAGGTGTGAAGACAGTCCTGCCTGGTTCAGATCCCATTGGTGATGTGGGCCCTCTGGTGAGAGTCTTATCCTGGCTGGGTTCCTCACACTTCTGTGAGGTAGGCCCTCTGCTGTGAGGTCACTCCTGCCTGGCTGTCACATGTCACCTTGGCAACATGGGCCCTCAGTTGGGAGTTGGTGTCTGCTTGGAGTCTCCTCCCCTTGGTAATGAGGGCCCTCTGACGTCAGGCCCTAACTTCTGGGCTTCCAAAATTCTCTGATGTGTGCCCTGTGGTGCGAGTACACTTATGCCATGTTCCCAACCACATGGGAATGTGGGCCTTCTGCTCTGAGGTCCCAACGGCTGGGTTGCTCACAGTTTCATGATGAGGGCTCTCTGTTTTGAGTTCAGTCAGGTCTGGATCCCATAGCCTCGCTGCTCCTGGCCGCCTGCTAGGAGGTTCCAACTGCGGGATTCCTCACCATTTTTATTCTATGGTCCCTATGTTTTGAGGCTCCTCCTGCCTGCCTCACTCCCAGCCCCTTGGTGATATGTGTCCTCTGGTTTGAAGCCACATATGCTGGGTCACTCACATTTCAGTGATGAGGCCTCACTGGTGTGAGGACACTCCAGCCTGGTTCCCATTCCCTTGGTGATGTGGGCCCTGTGGTGAGAGTCTGATCCTCTTTGTGTTCCTCACACTTTTGTGAGGTGGGCCCTCTGCTCTGAGGTCACTCCTGCCTGGCTGGCACATCCCGCATTGGCAATGGCGGCCCTCTGGTAGCAGTTGGAGCCTGCTGGGAGCCTCCTCTCCTCGGTGATGAGAGCCCTCTGGCGTCAGGCCCTAACTGCTGGGCTCCCCACATTTTCTGATGTGTGCCCACTGGTGCGATGACACCCCTGCTTGGTTCCCTTCCCCATGGGGATGTGGGCCTTGTGCTCTGAGGTCACAACGGCTGGTTTGCTCACAGTTTCATGATGAGGGCCCTCTGTTGTGAGTTCATCACTGCCTGGATCCCATAGCCCTGGTGCTCTGGGACGCCTGCTGGGATGTTCCAACTGCTGGATTCCTCACCTTTTTTATACAATGGGCCATGTGTTGTGAGGTTAATCCTGCCTGCCTCGCTCTGAGACCCATGGTGATGTGGGTCCTCTGGTTTGAGGCCACATTTCCTAGGTACCTCAACTTTTGATGATGTGGCCCCACGGGTGTAATGACACTCCTGCCTGGTTCACAGCCCCTTGCTGATGTGGGCACTCTGGTGAGAGTCTGATCCTGGCTGTTTCCTTACCCTTCTGTGAGGTGGGCTCTCTGATGTGAGGTCACTCCTGCCTGGCTGGCTCACATCGCCTTGGCGATGTGGGCCCTCTGTTGGCCATGAAAGCATGCTGGGAGCCTCCTACCCTCTTTAATGAGGGCCCTGAAAAAACGCATATACACTTTTTGACCAAGTGCATCATTGTCGAGGATCTGCCTCTTCTCCTATGCTTTCAGAGCACTTCCCGTCTACCTCCTGAAATAATATTCCTGGAATTCTGCCCAGCTTTCAAGTCCTCTTTGCAGCCTTACTTCAATATATTTTTGTTTGATACCTGCCATTTATAACTCTGCAGGTTTGTTAATTAGAGTGTCCCTGAGCTACTTTCTTCAACTCGCTTTCTTGTGACCTAGCCGCAAAACCACAGGATTGCTTCAGGCCGTAAAATGGTTTCCGCACAGCATGCTGAGCCTTTGGTAAATTCCTTTTTTTGGTGAGAAATGAGTGTTAAATTTGCCCGTGCAGAAACCTACAGCTAGTCTCTCATTGGTTCTCCCTATTCCTGTTCATCTTGCACAGATATTGCAAACTGTGCCAAACAGGAGGTTAAAGGCACTGACTCTCCAAGTGGGTAGAGAGTTAGTAAAGTGTCTGGAATGGCGAACCCGAGTACTAGGGGACGAAAACAGAGAGGCATTTAAAATCGCTTCCCAGTCACACGGTGGACCATACTCTGGGATGCAGATGCATGTTTTAGGTGAAGGAAGAATCCCATAAACCTGGAAAGTTGGGACCCATGGAATAGGTACCATGCAGTATGACTTCAAAGGGTCTGCATTTGCTCATCGAACCTCACCAATGCTATCAGCCCGAAGTGTCCAACCTTATGTCTCACTCAGCTCTGGGTGTAGATGTGGTAAATCCAGGTTGCATTACAAGCCCTGAATGAATTATTTAAGAATTGCTCTCTATTTCAGTGTCATTGTGTTTTGATTTGTAATTCATTTTGATAATGGGATTTATCGGATTTTCTCTGCTGCATTCATGCCGCTGTACACACGCTTCATTCTCTTACGGAGACATATAAATCCATGGGTTTGAAGATTCTTACTAGTCAGGTGTATTCCTAGGCGTTGAATATGGGGTGTTTAACCCATTTCGTTGAGCAAGGGGTATGTCTTGACTATTACATATTTGGCTTATGGAAAGGTATCTGTGCTAATTTCTATCTCTGGTTTGATGCAGCACCCCAACTCACCATTCCCCTTAAGCAAGCATAAGTTGGTTTTCTAAATTTGAGACCCTGTTCTGTTTTGTAATTCAGTTCATGTGTAGGAAAGTTTACATTCCGTGTATTAGTGATATCTTATGATGTTTCATTTTCTGTGTGACTTATTTCACTTAGAATCATCGTAGCTGAACCCACTCATTATGCCGCGACGGGCCTGATGACATAGATTTCATTGGTGAGTGATATTCCATTGTACGTACTTCCCACGACTTCTTTATCCATTTTTCACATTCTGGGATATTTAACTTGTACCGTAGACGAGGATCTTGTAAACAGAGCCGTCCGACACTTTGGGGTGGCTGTGTGTTTTTGATTTTAATTTCCCTAAGCTATAGGACCATAAGTGGAAGTGCCGTAGGCTCCATTGCTTTGTTTTTTAGGTGTTCCATGAAACACCATACACTTCTCCAGAGTGGCTGTTAGCAATTCACATCCCGCCCATCAGCATAACAAGGCACCCTGTTCTCCATGGCCTGTGCTGACTTTCTGGATTTTACACTTTTTTCAGATACCCCTTTTGACGGGGGGGCAGTGAGACTTCATTGTAGTGCAGATTTCCTTAACATGCTTGCTTGGTTGGCCAAAAAGGGCGTATGCGTTTTTTCCTGAATATATTCAGGAAAAAAGGCATACGCCCTTTTTGGCCAAGAGTATCATTGTCGACGTTCTGCCTCTTTTCCTATGCTTTAAATGCAATTCCCGTCTACCCCCTGAAATCGTTTTCCTGCAATTCTGCCATGCTTACAAGTTCTCTTGGCAGACTTCCTTCAATATATTTATGGATGATAGCTGTCATTTATAACTCTGCAGGTTTGTGAGTTACACTGCCCCTGAGCTCCTTTCTTCAACTCGCTATCTTGAGAGCTGGTCGCAAACCCACAGGATTGCTTCAGGCCCTAATCTGGTTCCGGCACGGCATGCTGAGCCTTTGGTTAATTCCTCTTCCTGGTGGGAAATGAGAGTTAAATTGGCCCGTGCAGACACCTACAGCTAGTCTCTCATTTGTTCTCCCTATTCCTGTTCATCTTGCGCAGAAATTGCCAACTGTGCCAAGCAGGAGGTTAAAGCACTGACTCTCCAAGTGGGGAGAGTGTGAGTAAAGGGTCTGGAATGGTGAACCCGAGTAAAAGGGGACGAAAACTGAGATGCATTTGAAAACGTTTGCCGGTCACACGGTGCACCATACTGTGGGTTTCCCATGGATGTTTTAGCTGAAGGAAGAATCCCTTAAACCTGGAGAGTTGCGACCCATGGAATGGGTACCATGCAGTATGACTTCAAAGGGTCTGCATTTGCTCATCGAACCTCACCAATGCTATCAGCCCGAAGTGCCCAACCTTATGTCTCACTCAGCTCTGGGTGTAGATGTGGGAAATCCAGGTTGAATCACAAGCCCTGAATGAATTATTTAAGAATTGCTCTCTATTTCACTGTCCTTGTGTTTTGTTTTTGTATTTCATTTTGATAATGGTATTTATCGGATTTTCTCTGCTGCATTCATGCCGCTGTACACACTCTTCATTCTCTTACGGAGACATATAAATCCATGGGTTTGAAGATTCTTACTAGTCAGGTGTATTCCTAGGCGTTGAATATGGGGTGTTTAGTCCGTTTCGTTGAGCAAGGGGTATGTCTTGACTATTACATATTTGGCTTATGGAAAGGTATCTGTGCTAATTTCTGTCTGTGGTTTTATTCAGCACCCCAACTCACCTTTCCCCATAAATAAGCATAAGTTGGTTTTCTAAATTTGAGACCCTGTTCTGTTTTGTAATTCAGTTCATGTGTAGCCAAGTTTACATTCCGTGGATTAGTGATATCTTATGTTTCATTTTCTGTGTGACTTATTTCATTTAGAATCATCGTACCTGAATCCACTCATTATGCCACGATGGGCCTGATGACATAGATTTCATTGCTGAGTGATATTCCATTGTATGTACGTTATACAACTTCTTCTTTATCCATTTTTCACCTTCTGGGATATTTTACTTCTCCGTAGATGAGGTTCTTCTAAACATAGCTGTCCGAAACATTGGGGTGGCTGTGTGCTTTTGATTTTCATTTCTCTAAGCTATAGGACCATAAGTTGAAGTGCCGTAGGCTCCGTTGCTTTGTTTTTTAGGTGTTTCAGGAAACACCATACACTTCTCCAGAGTGGC
The DNA here is from genome assembly GCF_059928025.1 of Delphinapterus leucas. Classification (NCBI taxonomy): domain Eukaryota; kingdom Metazoa; phylum Chordata; class Mammalia; order Artiodactyla; family Monodontidae; genus Delphinapterus; species Delphinapterus leucas. Next base: position 16,916,771 of record NW_028322233.1, on the reverse strand, counting down.
TGTTGGCAATTTACATACCGCCCATCAGCATAACAAGGCTCCCTGTTTTCCAAGACCTGTCCGGACTTTTTCGATTTTACACTTTTTTCAGATGGCCCTTTTGACGCGGGGACAGTGAGACTTCATTGTAGTGCATATTTCCTTTACACGCTTGCTTGGTTGGCCAAAAAGTACGTATGCGTTTTTTCCTGAATATATTCAGGAAAAAACGCATGCGCCCTTTTTGGCCAAGTGCATCATTGTCTACATTCTGCCTCTTTTCCTATGCTTTAAGTACAATTCCCGTCTACCCCCTGAAATCGTTTTCCTGAATTTCTGCCCAGCTTTCAAGTCCTCTTCGAAGACTTACTTCAATACATTTTTGGACGATAGCTGTCATTCATAACTCTGCAGGTTTGTGAATTACAGTGTCCCTGAGCACCTTTCTTCAACTCGCTTTCTTCTGAGCTGGCCACAAAACCGCAGGATTGCTTCAGGCCCTAATCTGTTTCCGGCAAGGCACGCTGAGCCTTTGGTTAACTCCCATTCCTGGTGGGAAATGAGCGTTCCATTTGCCCGTGCAGACACCTACAGCTAGTCTCTCATTGGTTCTCCCTATTCCTGTTCATCTTGAGCAGAAATTGCAAATTTTGCCAAACAGGAGTTTAAATAAACTGACTCTCCATGTGGGGAGAGTGTTAGAAAAGCGTCTGGAATGGTGAACCCGAGTACCAGGGGACGAAAACTGAGCTGCATTTGAAAACGTTTCCCAATCACGCGGTGGACCATACTCTGGTTTTCCCATGCATGTTTTAGCTGAAGGAAGAATCCCTGAAAGCTGGAGAGTTGGGACCCATGGAAAGGGAACCATGCAGTATGACTTCAAAGGGTCTGCGTTTGCTCACCGAACTTCACCAATGCTATGAGCCTGAAGTGTCCAGACTTATGTCTCACCCAGCTCTGGGTGTAGATGTGGGAAATCCAGTTTGCATCACATGCCCTGAATGAATTATTTAAGAATTGCTCTCTATTTCACTGTCCTTGTGTTTTGTTTCTGTGATTCATTTTGATAATGGGATTTATCGGATTTTCTCTGCTGCATTCATGCCACTGTACACACGCTTCATTCTCTTACGAGGACATATATATCCATGGGTTTGAAGATTCTTACTAGTCAGGTGTATTCCTAGGCCTTGAATATGGGGTGTTTAGTCCAATTCCTTGAGCAAGGGGTAGGTCTTGACTATTACATATTTGGTTTATGGAAAGGTATCTGTGCTAATTTCTATCTCTGGTTTTATGCAGCTCCCCAACTCAACTTTCCCCTAATCCAAGCATAAGTTGGTTTTCTAAATTGAGACCCTGTTCTGTTTTGTAATTCAGTTCACGTGTAGCCAAGTTTACATTCCGTGTATTAGTGATAACTTGTGATGTTTCATTTTCTGTGTGACTTATTTCACTTAGAATCATCATACCTGAATCCACTCATTATGCCGCGACGGGCCTGATGACATTGATTTCATTGCTGAGTGGTATTCCTTTGTACGTACTTACCAGAACTTCTTTATCCATTTTTCACATTCTGGTATATTAAACTTGTACCGCAGACGAGGTTCTTGTAAACAGAGCCGTCCGACACTTTGGGGTGGCTGTGTGTTTTTGATTTTAATTTCCCTAAGCTATAGGACCATAAGTGGAAGTGCCGTAGGCTCCGTTGCTTTGTTTTTAGGTGTTTCAGGAAACACCATACCCTTCTCCAGAGTGGCTGTTGGCAATTTACATCCCGCCCATCAGCATAACAAGGCTCCATGTTCTCCATGGCCTGTGCTGCATTTCTGTATTTTACACTTTGTTCAGATGGCCCTTTTGACCAGGGGGCAGTGAGACTTCATTGTAGTGCAGATTTCTTTATCATGCTTGCTTGGTTGGCCAAAAAGGGCGTATGCGTTTTTTCCTGAATATATTCAGGAAAAAACGCATACGCCCTTTATGGCCAAGTGCATCATTGTCGACGTTCTGCCTCTTTTCCTATGCTTTAAATGCAATTCCAGTCTACCCCCTGAAATCGTTTTCCTGCAATTCTGCCCCGCTTTCAAGTCCTCTTCGCAGCCTTCCTTCAATATATTTTTGGACGAGAGCTGGCATTTATAACTCTGCAGGTTTGTGAATTACAGTGCCCCTGAGCTCCTTTTTTCAAATAACTTTCTTGTGAGCTGGCCGCAAACCCGCAGTATTGCTTCAGGCCCTAATCAGGTTCCGGCACGGCATGCTGAGCGTTTGGTTAATTCCTCTTCCTGGTTGGAAATGAGCGTTATATTTGCCCGTGCAGACACCTACAGCTAGTCTCTCATTGGTTCTCCCTATTCCTGTTCATCTTGCGCAGAAATTGCAAACTGTGCCAAACAGCATGTTAAAGGCACTGGCTCTCCAAGTGAGGAGAGTGTTAAATGGGTCTGGAATGGTGAACCCAAGTAAAAGGGGACGAAAACTGAGATGCATTTGAAAACGTTTCCCGGTCACACGGTGCACCATACTGTGGGTTTCCCATGCATGTTTTAGCTGAAGGAAGAATTGCTTAAACCTGGAGAGTTGGGACCCATGGAATGGGTCCCATGCAGTATGACTTCAAAGGGTCTGCATTTGCTCATCGAACCTCACCAATGCTATCAGGCTGAAGTGTCCAACCTTATGTCTCACTCAGCTCTGGGTGTAGATGAGGTAAATCCAGGTTGCATCACAAGCCCTGAATGAATTATTTAAGAATTGCTCTCTATTTCACTCTCATTGTGTTTTGTTTTTGTAATTCATTTTGATAAGGGTATTTATCGGATTTACTCTGCTGCATACATGCAGCTGTACACACGCTTGATTCCTTTATAGAGACATATAAATCCATGGGTTTGAAGATTCTTACTAGTCAGGTGTATTGCTAGGCGTTGAATATAGGGTTTTTAGACCATCTCGTTGAGCAAGGGGTAGATCTTGACTATTACATATTTGACTTATGGAAGGGTATCTGTGCTAATTTCTATCTCTGGTTTTATGCAGCACCCAAACTCACCTTTCCCCTTAAGCAAACATAAGTTGGTTTTCTTAATTTGAGACCCTGTTCTGTTTTGCTATTCAGTTCATGTGTAGCCAAGATTACATTCGGTGTATTAGTGATTTCTTATGATGTTTCATTTTCTGTGTGACTTATTTCACTTAGAATCATCGACTTGAATACACTCATTATGCCCCGACGGGCCTGATGCCATAGATTTCATTGGAGAGTGATATTACAATGTACGTACGTACCACAAATTCTTTATGCATTTTTTGCTTTCTGTGATATTTTACTTGTACCGTCGACGAGGTTCTTGTAAACAGAGCCGTCTGAAACTTTGGGGTGGCTGTGTGTTTTTGATTTTAATTTCCCTAAGCTATAGGACCATAAGTGGAAGTGCCGTAGGCTCTGTTGCTTTGTTTTTTAGGTGTTTCAGGAAACACCATACACTTCTCCAGTGTGGCTCTTGGCAATTTACATCGCGCCCATCAGCATAACAGAGCTCCCTGTTCTCCATGGCCTGTGTTGCCTGTCTGGATTTTACACATTTTTCAGATGGCCGTTTTGACAGGGGGCAGTGAGACTTCACTGTAGTGCAGATTTCTTTAACATGCTTGCTTGGTTGGCCAAAAAGTGCGTATGCGTTTTTTCCTGAATATATTCTGGAAAAAACGCATACGCCGTTTTTGGCCAAGTGCATCATTGTCGACGTTCTGCCTCTTGTCCTATGCTTTAAATGTAATTCCAGTCTACCCCCTGAAATCGTTTTCCTGCAATTCTGCCCCGCTTTCAAGTCCTCTTCGCAGGCTTCCTTCAATATATTTTTGGATGATAGCTGTCATATATAACTCTGCAGGTTTGTGAATTACAGTGCCCATGATCTCCTTTCATCCAATCGCTTCCTTGTGAGCTGGCCGCAAACCCGCAGGATTGCTTCAGGCCCTAATCTGGTTCCCGAATGGCATGCTGAGCCTTTGGTTAAATCCTCTTCCTGGTTGGAAATGAGCGTTAAATTTGCCTACGCAGACACCTACAGCTAGTCTCTCATTGGTTCTCCCTATTCCTGTTCATCTTGCGCAGAAATTGCAAAATGTGCCAAACAGGAGGTTAAAGGCACTGACTCTCCAAGTGGGGAGTGTTAGTAAAGGGTCTGGAATTGTGAACCCGAGTAAAAGGGAACGAAATCTGAGATGCATTTGAAAACGTTTCCCTGTCACACGGTGCACCATACTGTGGGTTTCCCCTGCATGTTTTAGCTGAAGGAAGAATCGCTTAAACCTGGAGAGTTGGGACCCATGGAATGGGTCCCATGCAGTATGACTTCAAAGGGTCTGCATTTGCTCATTGAACCTCACCAATGCTATCAGCCCGAAGTGTCCAACCTTATGTCTCACTCAGCTCTGGGTGTAGATGAGGTAAATCCAGGTTGCATCACAAGCCCTGAATGAATTATTCAAGAATTGCTCTCTATTTCACTGTCATTGTGTTTTGTTTTTGTAATTCATTTTGATAATGGGATTTATCGGATTTTCTCTGCTGCCTTCATGCAGCTGTACACACGCTTGATTCTCTTATGGAGACATATAAATCCATGGGTTTGAAGATTCTTACTAGCCAGTTGTATTCCTAGGCGTTGAATATAGGGTGTTTAGTGCATTTCGTTGAGCAAGGAGTAGGTCTTGTCTATTACGTATTTGGCTTATGGAACGGTATCTGTGCTAATTTCAATCTCTGTTTTTATGCAGCACCCCAACTCACCTTTCCCCATAAGCAAGCATAAGTTGGTTTTCTAAATTTGAGACCCTGTTCTGTTTTGTATTTCAGTTCACGTGTAGCCAAGTGTACATTCCGTGTATTAGTGACATCTTATGAGGTTTCTTTATCTGTGTGATTTATTTCACTTAGAGACATCGTACCTGAATCCAGTCCTTATGCTGCTTTGGGCCTGATGACATAGATTTCCTTGCTGAGTGATATTCCATTTTACGTAAGTACTACAACTTCTTTATCCCTTTTTTGCTCTCTGGGATATTTAACTTGTAGGGTAGACAAGGTTCTAAACAGAGCTGTCCCAAAGTTTGTGGTGGCTGCGTCTTTCTGATTTTAATTTCTCTAAGCTAAAAGACCATATGTGGAAGTGCACTGGGCTCAGTTCCTTTCTTTTTTAGGTGTTTCAGGAAACGCCATACACTTCTCCAGAGTGGCTGTTGGCAATTTACATCCCACCCATCAGCATAACAATGCTCCGTTTTCTCCATGGCCTGTCCTGTCTTTCTGGATTTTACAGTTTTTTCAGATGGCCCTTATGACCAGGGGGAAGTGAGACTTCATTGTAGTGCAGATTTCCTTTGCAAGCTTGCTTGGTTGGCCAAAAAGCGTGTATGCGTTTTTTCCTGACTATATTCAGGAAAAATCGAATACGCCCTTTTTAGCCAAGTGCATCATTGTCAACGTTCTGCCTCTTTTCCGATGCTTTAAATGCATTTTCAGTCTAACTCCTGATATCGGTTTCCTGCAATTCTGCCCCACTTTCAAGTCCTCTTCGCGTCCTTACTTCAATATATTTTTGGACAATAGCTGTCATTTATAACTCTGCATGTTTGTGAATTAGAGTGCCCCTGAGCTCGTTTCTTCAACTCGTTTTCTTTTGAGCTGGCTGCATAACCATAGGATTGCTTCAGGCCCTAATCTGGTTCCGGGACGGCATGCTGAGCGTTTCGTTAAATCCTCTTCCTGGTGGGAAATGATCGTTAAATTTGCCCGTGCAGACACCTACAGCTACTCTCTCATTGGTTCTCCGTATTCCTGTTCATCGTGCGCAGAAATTGCAAACTGTGCCAAACAGGAGGTTAAAGGCACTGACTCTCCAAGTGGGGAGAGTGATAGTAATGGGCCTGGAATTGTGAACCCGAGAAAAAGGGGACGAAAACTGAGATGCATTTGAAAACGTTTCCCGGTCACACGGTGCACCATACTGTGGGTTTCCCATGCATGTTTTAGCTGAAGGCAGAATCCCTTAAAACTGGAGAGTTGGGACCCATGGAATGGGTCCCATGCAGTATGACTTCAAAGGGTCTGCATTTGCTCATCGAACCTCACCAATGCTATCAGCCCGAAGTGTCCAACGTTATGTCTCACTCAGCTCTGGGTGTAGATGAGGTAAATCCAGGTTGCATCACAAGCCCTGAATGAATTATTTAAGAATTGCTCTCTATTTCACTGTCATTGTGTTTTGTTTTTGTAATTCATTTTGATAAGGGGATTTATCGGATTTTTTCTGCTTCCTTCATGCAGCTGTACACACGCTTGATTCTCTTATGGAGACATATAAATCCATGTGTTGGAGTATTCTTACTAGTCAGGTGTATTCCTAGGCATTGAATATAGGGTTGTTAGTCCATTTCGTTGAGCAAGGGGTAGGTCTTGAGTATTACATATTTGACGTATGGAATGGTATCTGTGCTAATTTCCATCTCTGCTTTTATGCAGCACCCCAACTGAACTTTCCCCTTAAGCAAACTTAAGTTGGTTTTCTAAATTTGAGACCCTGTTCTGTTTTGTAATTCAGTTCATGTGTAGCCAAGATTACATTCGGTGTATTAGTGATATCTTATGATGTTTCATTTTCTGTGAGACTTACTTCACTTAGAATCATCGTACCTGAATCCACTCATTATGTCACGACGGGAATGATTACATTGATTTCATTGCAGAGTGATATTCCATTGTACATACGTAACACAACTTCTTTATCCATTTTTCGCTCTCTGGGATATTAAACTTGTACCGTAGATGAAGTTCTTGTAAACAGAGCCGTCAGAAACTTTGGGGTGGCTGTGTGTTTTTGATTTTAATTTCCCTAATCTATAGGACCATAAGTGGAAGTGCCGTAGGCTCCGTTGCTTTGTTTTTTAGGTGTTTCAGGAAACACCATACACTTCTCCAGAGTGGCTCTTGGCAATTTACATCCCACCCATCAGCATAACAAGGCTCCCTGTTCTCCATGGACTGTGCTGCATTTCTGGGTTTTACACTTTTTTCAGATGGCCCTTTTGACCGGGGGGCAGTGAGACTTCATTGTAGTGCAGATTTCTTTAACATGCTTGCTTGGTTGGCCAAAAAGGGCGTATGCGTTTTTTCCTGAATATATTCAGGAAAAAACGCATACGCCCTTTTTGGCCAAGTGCATCATTATCGACGTTCTGCCTCTTTTCCTATGCTTTAAATGCAATTCCAGTCTACACCCTGAAATCGTTTTCCTGCAATTCTGCCCCGCTTTCAAGTCCTCTTCGCAGCCTACCTTCAATATATTTTTGGACGATAGCTGTCATTTATAACTCTGCAGGTTTGTGAATTAAAGTGCCCCTGAGCTCCTTTCTTCAAATCGCTTTCTTGTGAGCTGGCCGCAAACCCGCAGGATTGCTTCAGGCCCTAATCTTTTTCCAGCACGGCATGCTGAGCCTTTGGTTAATTCCTCTTTCTGGTGGAAATGAGTGTTAAATTTGCCCGTGCAGACACCTACAGCTAGTCTCTCATTGGTTCTCCCTATTCCTGTTCATCTTGCGCAGAAATTGCAAACTGTGCCAAACAGGAGGTTAAAAGCACTGACTCTACAAGTGGGGAGAGTGTTAGTAAAGGGTCTGGAATTGTGAACCCGAGTAAAAGAGGACAAAAACTGAGATGCATTTGAAAACGTTTCCCAGTCACACGGTGCACCATACTGTGGGTTTCCCATGCATGTTTTAGCTGAAGGAAGAATCGCTTAAACCTGGAGAGTTGGGACCCATGGATTGGGTTCCATGATGTATGACTTCAAATGGTCTGCATTTGCTCATCGAACCTCACCAATGCTATCAGCCCGATGTGTCCAACCTTATGTCTCACTCAGCTCTGGGTGTAGATGAGGTAAATCCAGGTTGCATCACAAGCCCTGAATGAATTATTTAAGAATTGCTCTCTACTTCACTGTCATTGTGTTTTGTTTTTGTAATTCATTTTGATAATAGGATTTATCGGATTTTCTCTGCTGCCTTCATGCAGCTGTACACACGCTTGATTCTCTTATGGAGACATATAAATCCATGGGTTTGAAGATTCTTTCTAGTCAGGTGTATTCCTAGGCGTTGAATATAGGGTGTTTAGCCCCTTTCGTTGAGCAAGGGGTAAGTCTTGACTATTACGTATTTGACATATGGAATGGTATCTGTGCTAATTTCTATCTCTGGTTTTATGCAGCACCCCAACTCACCTTTCCCCTTAAGCAAACATAAGTTGGTTTTCTAAATTTGAGACCCTGTTCTGTTTTGTAATTCAGTTCATGTGTAGCCAAGATTACATTCCGTGCATTAGTGATATCTTATGATGTTTCATTTTCTGTGTGACTTATTTCACTTAGCATCATCGTACCTGAATCCACTCATTATGCCACGACGGGCCAGATGACATAGATTTCATTGGTGAGTGATATTCCATTGTACGTACGTACCACAACTTCTTTATCCATTTTTCGCTTTCTGGGATATTTAACTTGTACCGTAGACGAGGTTCTTGTAAACAGATCCGTCTGAAACTTTGGGGTGGCTGTGTGTTTTTGATTTTAATTTCCATAAGCTATAGGACCATAAGTGGAAGAGCCGTAGGCTCCGTTGCTTTGTTTTTTAGGTGTTTCAGGAAACACCATACACTTCTCCAGAGTGGCTGTTGGCAATTTACATCCCACCCATCAGCATAACAAGGCTCCCTGTTCTCCATGGCCTGTGCTGCATTTCTGGATTTTACACTTTTTTCAGATGGCCCTTTTGACCGGGGGGCAGTGAGACTTCATTGTAGTGCAGATTTCTTTAACATGCTTGCTTGGTTGGCCAAAAAGGGCGTATGCGTTTTTTCCTGAATATATTCAGGAAAAAACGCATACGCCCTTTTTGGCCACGTGCTTCATTGTCGACGTCCTGCCTCTTTTCCTATGCTTTAAATGCAATTCCACTCTACTCCCTGAAACTGCTTTCCTGCAATTCTGCCCCGATTTCAAGTCCTCTTCGCAGCCCTCCTTCAATATATTTTTGGACAATAGCTGTCATTTATAACTTTGCAGGTTTGAGAATTACAGTGCCCCTGAGCTCCTTTCTTCAAATCGCTTTCTTGTGAGCTGGCCGCAAACCCGCAGGATTGCTTCAGGCCCTAATCTGGTTCAGGCAAGGCATGCTGAGCGTTTGGTTAATTCCTCTTCCTGGTTGGAAATGAGCATTAAATTTGCCCGTGCAGACACCTACAGCTAGTCTCTCATTCGTTCTCCCTATTCCTGTTCATCTTGCGCAGAAATTGCAAACTGTGCCAAACAGGAGGTTAAAGGCACTGACTCTCCAAGCGGGGAGAGTGTTAGTAAAGGGTCTGGAATTGTGAACCCGAGTAAAAGGGGACGAAAACTGAGATGCATTTGAAAACGTTTCCAGGTGACACGGTGCACCATACTGTGGGTTTCCCATGCATGTTTTAGCTGAAGGAAGCATCGCTTAAACCTGGAGATTTGGGACCCATGGAATGGGTACCATGCAGGATGACTTCAAATGGTCTGCATTTGCTCATCGAACCTCACCAATGTTATCAGCCCGAAGTGTCCAACCTTATATCTCACTCAGCTCTGGGTGTAGATGAGGTAAATCCAGGTTGCATCACAAGCCCTGAATGAATTATTTAAGAATTGCTCTCTATTTCAGTGTCATTGTGTTTTGTTTTTGTAATTCATTTTGATAATGGGATTTATCGGATTTTCTCTGCTGCATTCATGCAGCTGTACACACGCTTGATTCTCTTATGGAGACATATAAATCCATGGGTTTGAAGATTCTTACTAGTCAGGTGTATTCCTAGGCGTTGAATATAGGGTGTTTATCCCATTTCGTTGAGAAAGGGGTAGGTCTGGAGTATTACATAGTTAACTTATGGAATGGGATCTGTGCTAATATCTATCTCTGGTTTTATGCAGCACCGCAACTCACCTTTCCCCTTAAGCAAACATAAGTTGGTTTTCTAAATTTGAGACCCTGTTCTGTTTTGTAATTCAGTTCATGTGTAGCCAAGATTACATTCCGTGTATTAGTGATATCATATGATGTTTCATTTTCTGTGGGACTTATTTCACTTAGAATCATCGTACTTGAATCCACTCATTATGCCACGATGGGCCAGATGACATAGATTTCATTGGTGAGTGATATTCCATTGTACGTACGTACCACAACTTCTTTATCCATTTTTTGCTTTCTGGGATATTTAACTTGTACCGTAGACGAGGTTCTTGTAAACAGATCCGTCTGAAACATTGGGGTGGCTGTGTGTTTTTGATTTTAATTTCCCTAAGCTATAGGACCATAAGTGGAAGAGCCGTAGGCTCCGTTGCTTTGTTTTTTAGGTGTTTCAGGAAACACCATACACTTCTCCAGAGTGGCTGTTGGCAATTTACGTCCCACCCATCAGCATAACAAGGCTCCCTGTTCTCCATGGCCTGTGCTGCATTTCTGGATTTTACACTTTTTTCAGATTGCCCTTTTGACCGGGGGACCGTGAGACTTCATTGTAGTGCAGATTTCTTTAACATGCTTGCTTGGTTGGCCAAAAAGGGTGTATGCGTTTTTTCCTGAATATATTTAGGAAAAAACTCATACGCCCTTTTTAGCCGAGTGCATCATTGTCGACGTTGTGCCTCTTTCCCTATGCTTTAAATGCAATTCCAGTCTACCCACTGAAATCGTTTTCCTGCAATTCTGCCCCGCTTTCAGTCCTCTTCGCAGCCTTCCTTCAATATATTTTTGGATTATAGCTGTCATTTATAACTTTGCAGGTTTGTGAATTACAGTTCCCCTGAGCTCCTTTCTTCAAATCGCTTTCTTGTGAGCTGGCCGCAAACCCGCAGGATTGTTTCAGGCCCTAATCTGGTTCCGGGACGGCATGCTGAGCCTTTGGTTAATTCCTCTTCCTGGTTGGAAATGAGCGTTAAATTTGCCCGTGCAGACACCTACAGCTAGTCTCTCATTGGTTCTCCCTATTCCTGTTCATCTTGCGCAGAAATTGCAAACTGTGCCAAACAGGAGGTTAAAGGCACTGACTCTCCAAGTGGGGAGAGTTTTAGTAAAGGGTCTGGAATTGTGAACCTGAGTAACAGGGGACGAACACTGAGATGCATTTGAAAAAGTTTCCCGGCCACACGGTGCACCATAATGTGGGTTTCCCATGCATGCTTTAGCTGAAGGAAGAATCGCTTAAACCTGGAGAGTTGGGACCCATGGAATGGGTACCATGCAGTATGACTTCAAATGGTCTGCATTTGCTCATCGAACCTCACCAATGCTATCAGCCCGAAGTGTCCAACCTTATGTCTCACTCAGCTCTGAGTGTAGATGTGGTAAATCCAGGTTGCATTACAAGCCCTGAATGAATTATTTAAGAATTGCTCTCTATTTCACTGTCATTGTGTTTTGTTTTTGTAATTCATTTTGATAATGGGATTTATCGGATTGTCTCTGCTGCCTTCATGCAGCTGTACACACGCTTGATTCTCTTATGGAGACATATAAATCCATGGGTTTGAAGATTCTTACTAGTCAGGTGTATTCCTAGGCATTGAATATAGGGTGTTTAGCCCATTTCGTTGAGCAAGGGGTAGGTCTTGACTATTACATGTTTGACGTATGGAATGGTATCTGTGCTAATTTCTATCTCTGGTTTTATGCAGCACCCCAACTCGCCATTCCCCTTAAGCAAACATAAGTTGGTTTTCTAAATTTGAGACCCTGTTCTGTTTTGTAATTCGGTTCATGAGTAGCCAAGATTACATTCCGTGTATTAGTGATATCTTATGATGTTTCATTTTCTGTGTGACTTATTTCACTTAGAATCATCGTACCTGAATCCACTCATTATGACACGATGGGCCAGATGCAATAGATTTCATTTGTGAGTGATATTCCATTGTACGTACGTACCACAACTTCTTTATCCATTTTTCGCTTTCTGGGATATTTAACTTGTACTGTAGATGAAGTTCTTGTAAACAGAGCTGTCAGAAACTTTGGGGTGGCTGTGTGTTTTTGATTTTAATTTCCCTAATCTATAGGACCATAAGTGGAAGTGCCGTAGGCTCCGTTGCTTTGTTTTTTAGGTGTTTCAGGAAACACCATACACTTCTCCAGAGTGGCTCTTGGCAATTTACATCCCACCCATCAGCATAACAAGGCTCCCTGTTCTCCATGGCCTGTGCTGCATTTCTGGATTTTACACTTTTTTCAGATGACCCTTTTGACGGGGGGCAGTGAGACTTCATTGTAGTGCAGATTTCTTTAATATGCTTGCTTCGTTGGCCAAAAAGGTCGTATGCGTTTTTTCCTGAATATATTCAGGAAAAAACGCATACGCCCTTTTTGGCCAAGTGCATCATTGTCGACGTTCTGCCTCTTTTCCTATGCTTTAAATGCAATTCCAGTCTACCCCCTGAAATCGTTTTCCTGCAATTCTGCCCCGCTTTCAAGTCCTCTTCGCAGCCTACCTTCAATATACTTTTGGACGATAGCTGTCATTTATAACTATGCAGGTTTCTGAATAACAGTGCCCCTGAGCTCCTTTCTTCAAATCGCTTTCTTGTGAGCTGGCCCCAAACCCGCAGGATTGCTTCAGGCCCTAATCTGGTTCCGGCACGGCATGCTGAGCCTTTGGTTAATTCCTCTTCCTGGTTGGAAATGAGCGATAAATTTGGCGTGCAGACACCTACAGCTAGTCTCTCATTGGTTCTCCCTATTCCTGTTCATCTTGCGCAGAAATTGCAAACTGTGCCAAACAGGAGGTTAAAGGCACTGACTCTCCAAGTGGGGAGAGTGTTAGTAAATGGTCTGGAATTGTGAACCCGAGTAAAAGGGTACGAAAACTGAGATGCATTTGAAAACGTTTCCCGGTGACACGGTGCACCATACTGTAGGTTTCCCATGCATGTTTTAGCTGAAGGAAGAATCGCTTAAACCTGGAGAGTTGGGACCCATAGAATGTGTACCATGCAGTATGACTTCAAATGGTCTGCATTTGCTCATTGAACCTCACCAGTGCTATCAGCCCGAAGTGTCCAACCTTATGTCTCACTCAGCTCTGGGTGTAGATGAGGTAAATCCAGGTTGCATCACAAGCCCTGAATGAATTATTTAGGAAATGCTCTCTATTTCACTCTCATTGTGTTTTGTTTTTGTAATTCATTTTGATAGTGGGATTTATCGGCTTTTCTCTGCTGCATTCATGCAGCTGTACACACGCTTGATTCTCTTATGGAGACATATAAATCCATGGGTTTGAAGATTCTATCTAGTCAGGTGTATTCCTAGGCATTGAATATAGGGTGTTTAGCCCATTTCGTTGAGCAAGGGGTAGGTCTTGACTATTACATGTTTGACGTATGGAATGGTATCTGTGCTAATTTCTATCTCTGGTTTTATGCAGCACCCCAACTCGCCTTTCCCCTTAAGCAAACATAAGTTGGTTTTCTAAATTTGAGACCCTGTCCTGTTTTGTAATTCAGTTCATGTGTAGCCAAGATTACATTCGGTGTATTAGTGATATCTTATGATGTTTCATTTTCTGTGTGACTTATTTCACTTAGAATCATCGTACCTGAATCCACTCATTATGCCACGATGGGCCAGGTGAAATAGATTTCATTTGTGAGTGATATTCCATTGTACGTACGTACCACAACTTCTTTATCCATTTTTCGCTTTCTGGGATATTTAACTTGTACCGTAGACGAGGTTCTTGTAAACAGAGCCCTCTGAAACTTTGGGTGGCTGTGTGTTTTTTATTTTAATTTCCCTAAGCTATAGGACCATAAGTGGAAGTGCCGTAGGCTCCGTTGCTTTGTTTTTTAGGTGTTTCAGGAAACACCATACACTTCTCCAGAGTGGCTGTTGGCAATTTACATCTCACCCATCAGCATAAACGGGCTCCCTGTTCTCCATGGCCTGTGCTACATTTCTGGATTTTACACTTTTTTCAGATGGCCCTTTTGACCGGGGGGCAGTGAGACTTCATTGTAGTGCAGATTTCTTTAACATGCTTGCTTGGTTGCCCAAAAAGTGCGTATGCGTTTTTTCCTGAATATATTCAGGAAAAAACGCATACACCCTTTTTGGCCAAGTGCATCATTGTCGACGTTCTGCCTCTTTTCCTATGCTTTAAATGCAATTCCAGTCTACCCCCTGAAATCGTTTTCCTGCAATTCTGCCCCGCTTTCAAGTCCTCTTCGCAGCCTTCCTTCAATATATTTTTGGACGATAGCTGTCATTTATAACTCTGCAGGTTTGTGAATTACAGTGCCCCTGAGCTCCTTTCTTCAAATCGCTTTCTTGTGAGCTGGCCGCAAACCCGCAGGATTGCTTCAGGCCCTAATCATGTTCCGGCACGGCATGCTGAGCCTTTGGTTAATTCCTCTTCCTGGTGGGAAATGAGCATTAAATTTGCCCGTGCAGACACCTACAGCTAGTCTCTCATTGGTTCTCCCTATTCCTGTTCATCTTGCGCAGAAATTGCAAACTGTGCCAAACAGGAGGTTAAAGGCACTGACTCTCCAAGTGGGGAGAGTGTTAGTAAAGGGTCTGGAATTGTGAACCCGAGTAAAAGGGGACGAAAACTGAGATGCATTTGAAAACGTTTCCCCGTCTCACGGTGCACCATACTGTGGGTTTCCCATGCATGCTTTAGCTGAAGGGAGAATCACTTAAACCTGGAGAGTTGGGACCCATGGAATGTGTACCATATATTATGACTTCAAGTGGTCTGCATTTGCTCATCGAACCTCACCAATGCTATCAGCCCGATGTGTCCAACCTTATGTCTCACTCAGCTCTGGGTTCAGATGAGGTAAATCCAGGTTGCATCACAAGCCCTGAATGAATTATTTAAGAATTGCTCTCTATTTCACTGTCATTGTGTTTTGTTTTTGTAATTCATTTTGATAATAGGATTTATCGGATTTTCTCTGCTGCCTTCATGCAGCTGTACACACGCTTGATTCTCTTATGGAGACATATAAATCCATAGGTTTGAAGATTCTTTCTAGTCAGGTGTATTCCTAGGCGTTGAATATAGGGTGTTTAGCCCATTTCGTTGAGCACGGGGTATGTCTTGACTACTACGTATTTGACATATGGAATGGTATCTGGCTAATTTCTATCTCTGATGTTATGCAGCACCCCAACTCACCTTTCCCCTTACGCAAACATAAGTTGGTTTTCTAAATTTGAGACCCTGTTCTGTTTTGTAATTCAGTTCATGTGTAGCCAAGATTACATTCGGTGTATTAGTGACAGCTTATGATGTGTCATTTTCTGTGTGACTTATTTCACTTAGAATCATCGTACCTGAATCCACTCATTATGCCACGACGGGCCAGATGACATAGATTTCATTGGTGAGTTATATTCCATTGTACGTACGTACCACAACTTCTTTATCCATTTTTCGCTTTCTGGGATATTTAACTAGTACCGTAGACGAGGTTCTTGTAAACAGATCCGTCTGAAACTTTGGGGTGGCTGTGTGTTTTTGATTTTAATTTCCCTAAGCTATAGGACCATAAGTGGAAGTGCCGTAGGCTCCGTTGCTTTGTTTTTTAGGTGTTTCAGGAAACACCATACACTTCTCCAATGTGGTGCTTGGCAATTTACATCCCACCCATCAGCATAACACGGCTCCCTGTTCTCCATGGCCTGTGCTGCATTTCTGGATTTTACACTTTTTTCAGATGGCCCTTTTGACCAGGGGGCTGTGAGACTTCATTGTAGTGCAGATTTCTTTAACATGCTTGCTTGGTTGGCCAAAAAGGGCGTATGCGTTTTTTCCTGAATATATTCAGGAAAAAACGTATACGCCCTTTTTGGCCAAGTGCATCATTGTCGACGTTCTGCCTTTTTTCCTATGCTTTAAATGCAATTCCAGTCTACCCCCTGAAATCGTTTTCGTGCAATTCTGCCCCGCTTTCAAGTCTTCTTCGCAGCCTTCCTTCAATATATTTTTGGACTATAGCTGTCATTTATAACTCTGCAGGTTTGTGAATTACAGTGCCCCTGAGCTCCTTTCTTCAAATCGCTTTCCTGTGAGCTGGCCGCAAACCCGCAGGATTGCTTCAGGCCCTAATCTGGTTTCGGGACGGCATGCGGAGCCTTTGGTTAATTCCTCTTCCTGGTTGGAAATGAGCGTTAAATTTGCCCGTGCAGACACCTACAGCTAGTCTCTCATTGGTTCTCCCTATTCCTGTTCATCTTGCGCAGAAATTGCAAACTGTGCCAAACAGGAGGTTAAAGGCACTGACTCTCCAAGTCGGGAGAGTGTTAATAAAGGTTCTGGAATTGTGAACCCGAGTAAAAGGGGACAAAAACTGAGATGCATTTGAAAACATTTCCCGGTCACACGGTGCACCATACTGTGGGTTTCCCATGCATGCTTTAGCTGAAGGAAGAATCGCTTAAAACTGGCGAGTTGGGACCCATAGAAAGGGTACCATGCAGTATGACTTAAAACGGTCTGCATTTGCTCATCGAACCTCACCAATGCTATCAGCCCGAAGTGTCCAACCTTATGTCTCACTCAGCTCTGGGTGTAGATGAGGTAAATCCAGGTTGCATCACAAGCCCTGAATGAATTATTTAAGAATTGCTCTCTATTTCACTGTCATTGTGTTTTGTTTTTGTAATTCATTTTGATAATAGGATTTATCGGATTTTCTCTGCTTCCTTCATGCAGGTGTACACACGCTTGATTCTCTTATGGAGACATATAAATCCATGGGTTTGAAGATTCTTATTAGTCAGGTGTATTCCTAAGCGTTGAATATAGGGTGTTTAGCCCATTTCGTTGAGCAAGGGGTATGTCTTGACTATTACGTATTTGACATATGGAATGGTATCTGTGCTAATTTCTAACTCTGGTTTTATGCAGCACCCCAACTCACCTTTTCCCTTACGCAAACATAAGTTGGTTTTCTAAATTTGAGACCCTGTTCTGTTTTGTAATTCAGTTCATGTGTAGCCAAGATTACATTCCGTGTATTAGTGATATCTTATGATGTTTCATTTTCTGTGTGACTTATTTCACTTAGAATCATCGTACCTGAATCCACTCATTATGCCACGACGGGCCAGATGACATAGATTTCATTGGTGAGTGATATTCCATTGTACGTACGTACCACAACTTCTTTATCCATTTTTCGCTTTCTGGGATATTTAACTTGTACCGTAGACGAGGTTCTTGTAAACAGAGCCGTCTGAAACTTTGGGGTGGCTGTGTGTTTTTGATTTTAATTTCCCTAAGCTATAGGACCACAAGTGGAAGTGCCGTAGGCTCCGTTGCTTTGTTTTTTAGGTGTTTCAGGAAACACCATACACTTCTCCAGAGTGGCTGTTGGCAATTTACATCCCACACATCAGCATAACAAGGCTCCCTGTTCTTCATGGCCTGTGCTGCATTTCTGGATTTTACACTTTTTTCAGATGGCCCTTTTGACCGGGGGGCAGTGAGACTTCATTGTAGTGCAGATTTCTTTAACATGCTTGCTTGGTTGGCCAAAAAATGCGTATGCGTTTTTTCCTGAATATATTCAGGAAAAAACGTATACGCCCTTTTTGGCCAAGTGCATCATTGTCGACGTTCTGCCTCTTTTCCTATGATTTAAATGCAATTCCAGTCTACCCCCTGAAATCGTTTTCCTGCAATTCTGCCCCGCTTTCCAGTCCTCTTCGCAGCCTTCCTTCAATATATTTTCGGACGATAGCTGTCATTTATAACTCTGCAGGTTTGTGAATTACAGTGCCCCTGAGCTCCTTTCTACAAATCGCTTTCTTGTGAGCTGGCCGCAAACCCGCAGGATTGCTTCAGGCGCTAATCTGGTTCCTGCAGGGCATGCTGAGCCTTTGGTTAATTCCTCTTCCTGGTTGGAAATGAGCGTTAAATTTGCCCGTTCAGACACCTACAGCTAGTCTCTCATTGGTTCTCCCTATTCCTGTTCATCTTGCGCAGAAATTGCAAACTGTGCCAAACAGGAGGTTAAAGGCACTGACTCTCCAAGTGGGGAGAGTGTTAGTAAAGGGTCTGGAATTGTGAACCCGAGTAAAAGGGGACAAAAACTGAGATGCATTTGAAAACGTTTCCCGGTCACATGGTGCACCATACTGTGGGTTTCCCATGCATGCTTTAGCTGAAGGAAGAATCACTTAAACCTGGAGAGTTGGGACCCATGGAATGGGTACCATGCAGTATGACTTCAAATGGTCTGCATTTGCTCATCGAACCTCACCAATGCTATCAGCCTGAAGTGTCCAACCTTATGTCTCACTCAGCTCTGGGTTTTGATGAGGTAAATCCAGGTTGCATCACAAGCCCTGAATGAATTATTTAAGAATTGCTCTCTATTTCACTGTCATTCTGTTTTGTTTTTGTAATTCATTTTGATAATGGGATTTATCGGATTTTCTCTTCTGCCTTCATGCAGCTGTACACACGCTTGATTCTCTTACGGAGACATATAAATGCATGGGTTTGAATATTCTTTCTAGTCAGGTGTATTCCTAGGCGTTGAATATAGGGTGTTTAGCCCATTTGGTTGAGCAAGGGGTAGGTCTTGACTATTACATATTTGACGTATGGAATGGTATCTGTGCTAATTTATATCTCTGGTTTTATGCAGCACCCCAACTCACCTTTCCCCTTAAGCAAACATAAGTTGGTTTTCTAAATTTGAGACCCTGTTCTGTTTTGTAATTCAGTTCATGTGTAGCCAAGATTACATTCCGTGTATTAGTGACATCTTATGATGTTTCATTTTCTGTGTGAGTTATTTCACTTAGAATCATCGTACCTGAATCCACTCATTATGCCACGACGGGCCTGATGACATAGATTTCATTGGTGAGTGATATTCCATTGTACGTACGTACCACAACTTCTTTATCCATTTTTCGCTTTCAGGGATGTTTAACTTGTACCGTAGACGAGGTTCTTGTAAACAGAGCCGTCTGAAACTTTGGGGTGGCTGTGTGTTTTTGATTTTAATTTCCCTAAGCTATAGGACCATAAGTGGAAGTGCCGTAGGCTCCGTTGCTTTGTTTTTTGGTGTTTCAGGAAACACCATACACTTCTCCAGAGTGGCTGTTGGCAATTTACATCCCACCCATCAGCATAACAAGGCTCCCTGTTCTCCATGGCCTGTGCTGCATTTCTGGATTTTACACTTTTTCAGATGGCTCTTTTGAGCGGGGGGCAGTGAGACTTCATTGTAGTGCAGATTTCTTTAACATGCTTGCTTGGTTGGCCAAAAAGGGCGTATGCGTTTTTTCTTGAATATATTCAGGAAAATACGTATACGCCCTTTTTGGCCAAGGGCATCATTGTCGACGTTCTGCCTCTTTTACTAAGCTTTAAATGCAATTCCAGTCTACCCCCTGAAATCGTTTTCCTGCAATTCTGCCCCGATTTCAAGTCCTCTTCGCAGCCTTCCTTCAATATATTTTCGGACGATAGCTGTCATTTATAACTCTGCAGGTTTGTGAATTACAGTGCCCCTGAGCTCCTTTCTTCAAATCGCTTTCTTGTGAGCTGGCCGCAAACCCACAGGATTGCTTCAGGCCCTAATCTGGTTCCTGCACGGCATGCTGAGCCTTTGATTAATTCCTCTTCCTGGTTGGAAATGAGCGTTAAATTTGCCCGTGCAGACACCTACAGCTAGTCTCTCATTGGTTCTCCCTATTCCTGTTCATCTTGCGCAGAAATTGCAAACTGTGCCAAACAGGAGGTTAAAGGCACTGACTCTCCAAGTGGGGAGAGTGTTAGTAAAGGATCTGGAATTGTGAACCCGAGTAAAAGGGGACAAAAACTGAGATGCATTTGAAAACGTTTCCCGGTCACATGGTGCACCATACTGTGGGTTTCCCATGCATGCTTTAGCTGAAGGAAGAATCACTTAAACCTGGCGAGTTGGGACCCATGTAATGGGTACCATGCAGTATGACTTCAAAGGGTCTGCATTTGCTCATCGAACCTCACCAATGCTATCAGCCCGAAGTGTCCAACCTTATGTCTCACTCAGCTCTGGGTGTAGATGAGGTAAATCCAGGTTGCATCACAAGCCCTGAATGAATTATTGAAGAATTGCTCTCTATTTCACTGTCATTGTGTTTTGTTTTTGTAATTCATTTTGATATTAGGATTTATCGGATTTTCTCTGCTGCCTTCATGCAGCTGTACAAACGCTTGATTCTCTTATGGAGACATATAAATCCATGGGTTTGAAGATTCTTACTAGTCAGGTGTATTCCTAGGTGTTGAATATAGGGTGTTTAGCCCATTTCGTTGAGCAAGGGGTAGGTCTTGACTATTACATATTTGACGTATGGAATGGTATCTGTGCTAATTACTATCTCTGGTTTTATGCAGCACCCCAACTCACCTTTCCCCTTATGCAAACATAACTTGGTTTTCAAAATTTGAGACCCTGTTCTGTTTTGTAATTCACTTCATGTGTAGCCAAGATTACATTCGGTGTATCAGTGATATCTTATGATGTTTCATTTTCTGTGTGACTTATTTCACTTAGAATCATCGTACCTGAATCCACTTATTATGACACGACGGGCCAGATAACATACAATTCATTGGTGAGTGATATTCCATTGTACGTACGTACCACAAATTCTTTATCCATTTTTCGCTTTCTGGGATATTTAACTTGTACCGTAGAAGAGGTTCTTGTAAACAGAGCCGTCTGAAACTTTGGGGCGGCTGTGTGTTTTTGATTTTAATTTCCCTAAGCTATAGGACCATAAGTGGAAGTGCCGTAGGCTCCATTGCTTTGTTTTTTAGGTGTTTCAGGAAACACCATACACTTCTCCAGAGTGGCTCTTGGCAATTTACATAGCACCCATCAGCATAACACGGCTCCCTGTTCTCCATGGCCTGTGCTGAATTTCTGGATTTTACACTTTTTTCAGATGGCCCATTTGACCGGGGGGCAGTGAGACTTCATTTTAGTGCAGATTTCTTTAACATGCTTGCTTGGTTGGCCAAAAAGTGCGTATGAGTTTTTTCCTGAATATATTCAGGAAAAAACGTATACGCCCTTTTTGGCCAAGTGCATCATTGTCGACGTTCTGCCTCTTTTCCTATGCTTTAAATGCAATTCCAGTCTACCCCCTGAAATCGTTTTCCTGCAATTCTGCCCCGCTTTCCAGTCCTCTTCGCAGCCTTCCTTCAATATATTTTCGGACGATAGCTGTCATTTATAACTCTGCAGGTTTGTGAATTACAGTGCCCCTTAGCTCCTTTCTACAAATCGCTTTCTTGTGAGCTGGCCGCAAACCCGCAGGATTGCTTCAGGCCCTAATCTGGTTCCTGCACGGCATGCTGAGCCTTTTGTTAATTCCTCTTCCTGGTTGGAAATGAGCGTTAAATTTGCCCGTGCAGATACCTACAGCTAGTCTCTCATTGGTTCTCCCTATTCCTGTTCATCTTGCGCAGAAATTGCAAACTGTGCCAAACAGGAGGTTAAAGGCACTGACTCTCCAAGTGGGGAGAGTGTTAGTAAAGGGTCTGGAATTGTGAACCCGAGTAAAAGGGGACAAAAACTGAGATGCATTTGAAAACGTTTCCCGGTCACATGGTGCACCATACTGTGGGTTTCCCATGCATGCTTTAGCTGAAGGAAGAATCACTTAAACCTGGAGAGTTGGGACCCATGGAATGGGTACCATGCAGTATGACTTCAAATGGTCTGCATTTGCTCATCGAACCTCACCAATGCTATCAGCCCGAAGTGTCCAACCTTATGTCTCACTCAATTCTGGGTTTTGATGAGGTAAATCCAGCTTGCATCACAAGCCCTGAAAGAATTATTTAAGAATTGCTCGCTATTTCACTGTCATTGTGTTTTGTTTTTGTAATTCATTTTGATAATAGGATTTATCGGATTTTCTCTGCTGCCTTCATGCAGCTGTACACACGCTTGATTCTCTTATGGAGACATATAAATCCATGGGTTTGAAGATTCTTACTAGTCAGGTGTATTCCTAGGCATTGAATATAGGGTGTTTAGCCCATTTCGTTGAGCAAGGGGTAGGTCTTGACTATTACATATTTGACATATGGAATGGTATCTGTGCTAATTTCTAAGTCTGGTGTTATGCAGCACCCCAACTCACATTTCCCCTTATGCAAACATAAGTTGGTTTTCAAAATTTGAGACCCTGTTCTGTTTTGTAATTCAGTTCATGTGTAGCCAAGTTTACATTCGGTGTATTAGTGATATCTTATGATGTTTCATTTTCTGTGTGACTTATTTCACTTAGAATCATCATACCTGAATCCACTTATTATGCCACGACAGGCCAGATGACATAGAATTCATTGGTGAGTGATATTCCATTGTACGTACGTACCACAACTTCTTTATCCATTTTTCGCTTTCTGGGATATTTAACTTGTACCATAGACGAGGTTCTTGTAAACAGAGCCGTCTGAAACTTTGGGGTGGTGTGTGTTTTTGATTTTAATTTCCCTAAGCTATAGGACCATAAGTGGAAGTGCCGTAGGCTCCGTTGCTTTGTTTTTTGGTGTTTC
Source organism: Delphinapterus leucas (assembly GCF_059928025.1). Taxonomy (NCBI): domain Eukaryota; kingdom Metazoa; phylum Chordata; class Mammalia; order Artiodactyla; family Monodontidae; genus Delphinapterus; species Delphinapterus leucas. The sequence goes on along the minus strand of NW_028322233.1, from coordinate 16,894,111 downwards.
AGGTAACACCATACAATTCTCCAGAGTGGCTGTTGGCAATTTACAACCCACCCATCAGCATAACAAGGCTCCCTGTTCTCCATGGCCTGTGCTGCATTTCTGGATTTTACACTTTTTTCAGATGGCCCTTTTGACCGGTGGGCAGTGAGACTTCATTGTAGTGCAGATTTCTTTAACATGCTTGCTTGGTTGGCCAAAAAGACCGTATGCGTTTTTACCTGAATATATTCAGGAAAAAACGCATACGCCCTTTTGGCCAAGTGCATCATTGTCGATGTTCTGCCTCTTTTCCTATGCTTTAAATGCAATTCCAGTCTACCCCCTGAAATCGTTTTCCTGCAATTCTGCCCCGCTTTCAAGTGCTCTTCGCAGCCTTCCTTCAATATATTTTTGGACGATAGCTGTCATTTATAACTCTGCAGGTTTGTGAATTACAGTGCCCCTGAGCTCCTTTCTTCAAATCGCTTTCTTGTGAGCTGGCTGCAAACCCGCAGGATTGCTTCAGGCACTAATCTGTTTCTGGCACAGCATGCTGAGCCTTTGGATAATTCCTCTTCCTGGTGGGAAATGAGCATTAAATTTGCCCGTGCAGACACCTACAGCTAGTCTCTCATTGGTTCTCCCTATTCCTGTTCATCTTGCTCAGAAATTGCAAACTGTGCCAAACAGGAGGTTAAAGGCACTGACTCTCCAAGTGGGGAGAGTGTTAGTAAAGGGTCTGGAATTGTGAACCCGAGTAAAAGGGGACGAAAACTGAGATGCATTTGAAAACGTTTCCCCGTCTCACGGTGCACCATACTGTGGGTTTCACATGCATGCTTTAGCTGAAGGAAGAATCACTTAAACCTGGAGAGTTGGGACCCATGGAATGTGTACCATATATTATGACTTCAAGTGGTCTGCATTTGCTCATCGAACCTCACCAATGCTATCAGCCCGATGTGTCCAACCTTATGTCTCACTCAGCTCTGGGTGTAGATGAGGTAAATCCAGGTTGCATCACAAGCCCTGAATGAATTATTTAAGAATTGCTCTCTATTTCACTGTCATTGTGTTTTGTTTTTGTAATTCATTTTGATAATAGGATTTATCGGATTTTCTCTGCTGCCTTCATGCAGCTGTACACACGCTTGATTCACTTATGGAGACATATAAATCCATGGGTTTGAAGATTCTTTCTAGTCAGGTGTATTCCTAGGCGTTGAATATAGGGTGTTTAGCCCCTTTCGTTGAGCAAGGGGTAAGTCTTGACTATTACGTATTTGACATATGGAATGGTATCTGTGCTAATTTCTATCTCTGGTTTTATGCAGCACCCCAACTCACCTTTCCCCTTAAGCAAACATAAGTTGGTTTTCTAAATTTGAGACCCTGTTCTGTTTTGTAATTCAGTTCATGTGTAGCCAAGATTACATTCCGTGTATTAGTGACATCTTATGATGTTTCATTTTCTGTGTGACGTATTTCACTTTGAATCATCGTACCTGAATCCACTCATTATGCCACGATGGGCCAGATGACATAGATTTCATTGGTGAGTGATATTCCATTGTACGTACGTACCACAACTTCTTTATCCATTTTTCGCTTTCTGGGATATTTAACTTGTACCGTAGACGAGGTTCTTGTAAACAGATCCGTCTGAAACTTTGGGGTGGCTGTGTGTTTTTGATTTTAATTTCCATAAGCTATAGGACCATAAGTGGAAGAGCCGTAGGCTCCGTTGCTTTGTTTTTTAGGTGTTTCAGAAAACACCATACACTTCTCCAGAGTGGCTTTTGGCAACTTACATCCCACCCATCAGCATAACAAGGCTCCCTGTTCTCCATGGCCTGTGCTGCATTTCTGGATTTTACACTTTTTTCAGATGGCCCTTTTGACCAGGGGGCAGTGATACTTCATTGTAGTGCAGATTTCTCTAACATGCTTGCTTGGTTGGCCAAAAAGGGCGTATGCGTTTTTTCCTGAATATATTCAGGAAAAAACGCATACGCCCTTTTTGGCCACGTGCTTCATTGTCGACGTTCTGCCTCTTTTCCTATGCTTTAAATGCAATTCCACTCTACTCCCTGAAACCGCTTTCCTGCAATTCTGCCCCGATTTCAAGTCCTCTTCGCAGCCCTCCTTCAATATATTTTTGGACAATAGCTGTCATTTATAACTTTGCAGGTTTGAGAATTACAGTGCCCCTGAGCTCCTTTCTTCAAATCGCTTTCTTGTGAGCTGGCCGCAAACCCACAGGATTGCTTCAGGCCCTAATCTTGTTCAGGCAAGGCATGCTGAGCGTTTGGTTAATTCCTCTTCCTGGTTGGAAATGAGCGTTAAATTTGCCTGTGCAGACACCTACAGCTAGTCTCTCATTCGTTCTCCCTATTCCTGTTCATCTTGCACAGAAATTGCAAACTGTGCCAAACAGCAGGTTAAAGGCACTGACTCTCCAAGCGGGGAGAGTGTTAGTAAAGGGTCTGGAATTGTGAACCCGAGTAAAAGGGGACGAAAACTGAGATGCATTTGAAAACGTTTCCCGGTGACACGGTGCACCATACTGTGGGTTTCCCATGCATGTTTTAGCTGAAGGAAGCATCGCTTAAACCTGGAGAGTTGGGACCCATGGAATGGGTACCATGCAGGATGACTTCAAAGGGTCTGCATTTGCTCATTGAACCTCACCAATGCTATCAGCCCGAAGTGTCCAACCTTATATCTCACTCAGCTCTGGGTGTAGATGAGGTAAATCCAGGTTGCATCACAAGCCCTGAATGAATTATTTAAGAATTGCTCTCTATTTCAGTGTCATTGTGTTTTGTTTTTGTAATTCATTTTGATAATGGGATTTATCGGATTTTCTCTGCTGCATTCATGCAGCTGTACACACGCTTGATTCTCTTATGGAGACATATAAATCCATGGGTTTGAAGATTCTTACTAGTCAGGTGTATTCCTAGGCGTTGAATATAGGGTGTTTATCCCATTTCGTTGAGAAAGGGGTAGGTCTGGAGTATTACATAGTTAACTTATGGAATGGGATCTGTGCTAATATCTATCTCTGGTTTTATGCAGCACCGCAACTCACCTTTCCCCTTAAGCAAACATAAGTTGGTTTTCTAAATTTGAGACCCTGTTTTGTTTTGTAATTCAGTTCATGTGTAGCCAAGATTACATTCCGTGTATTAGTGATATCATATGATGTTTCATTTTCTGTGGGACTTATTTCACTTAGAATCATTGTACCTGAATCCACTCATTATGCCACGATGGGCCAGATGACATAGATTTCATTGGTGAGTGATATTCCATTGTACGTACGTACCACAACTTCTTTATCCATTTTTTGCTTTCTGGGATATTTAACTTGTACCGTAGACGAGGTTCTTGTAAACAGAGCCGTCTGAAACTTTGGGGTGGCTGTGTGTTTTTGATTTTAATTTCCCTAAGCTACTGGACCATAAGTGGAAGTGCCATAGGCTGTGTTGCTTTGTTTCCTACGTGTTTCAGGAAACACCATACACTTCTCCAGTGTGGCTGTTGGCAATTTACATCCTGCCCATCAGCATAACAAGGCTCCATGTTCTCCATGGCCTGTCCTGCCTTTCTGGATTTTACACTTTTTCCAGATGGCCCTGTTGACTGGGGGGCAGTGAGACTTCCCTTGTAGTGCAGATTTCCTTTACATGCTTGCTTAGTTGGCCAAAAAGGGCGTATGCCTTTTTTCCTGAATATATTCAGGAAAAAACGCATATGCACTTTTTGGCCAAGTGCATCATTGTCGACGTTCTGCCTCTTTTCCTATGCTTTAAATGCAATTCCCGTGTACCCCCTGAAATCGTTTTCCTGCAATTCTGCCACGCTTACAAGTTCTCTTTGCATCCTTCCTTCAATATATTTTTGGACGATAGCTGTGATTTATAACTCTGCAGGTTTGTGAGTTACAGTGCCCCTGAGCTCCTTTCTTCAACTCGCTATCTTGTGAGCTGGTCGCAAACCCGCAAGATTGCTTCAGGCCCTAATCTGGTTCGGGCAGGGCATGCTGAGCCTTTGGTTAATTCCTCTTCCTGGTGGGAAATGAGCGTTAAATTTGCCTGTGCAGACACCTACAGCTAGTCTCTCATTGGTTCTCCCTATTCCTGTTCATCTTGCGCAGAAATTGCAAACTGTGCCAAACAGGAGGTTAAAGGCACTGACTCTCCAAGTGGGGAGAGTGTTAGTAAAGGGTCTGGAATGGTGAACCCGAGTAAAAGGGGAGGAAAACTGAGATGCATTTGAAAACGTTTGCCGGTCACACGGTGCACCATACTGTGGTTTTCCCATGCATGTTTTAGCTGAAGGAAGAATCCCTTAAACCTGGAGAGTTGGGACCCATGGAAAGGGTTCCATGCAGTATGACTTCAAAGGGTCTGCATTTGCTCACTGAACCTCACCAATGCTATCAGCCCGAAGTGTCCAGCCTTATGTCTCACCCAGCTCTGTGTGTAGATGTGGTAAATCCAGGTTGCATCACAAGCCCTGAATGAATTATTTAAGAATTGCTCTCTATTTCACTGTCATTGTGTTTTGTATTTGAAAATTATTTTGATAATGGGATTTATCGGGTTTTCACTGCTACCTTTATGCCGTTGTACACACGCATGTTTCTCTTATGGAGACATATAAATCCGTGGGTTTTAAGATTCTTACTAGTCAGGTATATTCCTAGGCCTTGAATATGGGGTGTTGAGTCCATTTCGTTGAGCAAGGAGTAGGTCTGGTATATTACTTATTTGGTTTATGGAACGGTATCTGTGCTAATTTCAATCTCTGGTTTTATGCAGCACCCCAACTCACCTTTCCCCATAAGCAAGCATAAGTTGGTTTTCTAAATTTGAGACCCTGTTCTGTTTTGTAATTCAGTTCATGTGTAGCCAAGTTTACATTCCTTGTATTAGTGATATCTTATGATGTTTCTTTTTCTGTGTCACTTATTTCACGTAGAATCATCGTACCTGAATACTCTCATTATGCCGCTATGGGCCTGATGACATAGATATAATTGCTGAGTGATATTCCATTGTACGTATGTACCAGAACTTCTTTATCCATTTTTCACTTTCTGGGATATTTAACTCGTACCGTAGATGAGGTTCTTGTAAACAGAGCCGTCCCAAACTTTGGGGTGGCTGTGTGTTTTTGATTTTAATTTCCCAAAGCTATAGGACCATAAGTGGAAGTGCCATAGGCTGTGTTGCTTTGTTTCCTACGTGTTTCAGGAAACACCATACACTTCTCCAGAGTGGCTGTTGGCAATTTACATCCCGTAAATCAATATTATAAGGCTCCCTGTTCTCCATGGCCTGTCCTGTCTTTCTGGATTTTACACTTTTTTCAGATGGCCCTTTTGACTGGGGCGCAGTGAGACTTCATTGTAGTGCAGATTTCCTGTACACGCTTGCTTGGTTGGCCAAAAAGTGCGTATGCGTTTTTTCCTGAATATATTAAGGAAAAAACGCTTACGCCCATTTTGGCCAAGTGCATCATTGTCAACATTCTGTCTCTTTTCCTGTGCTTTAAGTGCAATTCCAGTCTACCCCCTGAAATCGTTTTCCTGGAATTCTGCCCCGCTTTCTAGTCCTCTTCGCAGACTTACTTCAATATATTTTTGGACGATAGCTGTCATTCATAACTCTGCAGGTTTGTGAATTACAGTGCCCCTGAGCTCCTTTCTTCAACTCGCATTCTTCTGAGCTGACTGCAAAACCGCAGGATTGCTTCAGTCCCTAATCTGTTTCCGGCAGGGCACGCTGAGCCTTTGATTGATTCCTCTTCCTGGTGGGCAGTGAGGGATACATTTGCCCGTACAGACTCCTACAGCTAGTCTCTCATTGGTTCTCCCTATTCCTGTTCATCTTGCACAGAAATTGCAAACTGTGCCAAACAGGAGGTTAAAGACACTGACTCTCCGAGTGGGGAGAGTGTTAGTGAAGGGTCTGGAATGGTGAACCCGAGTCCCAGGGGACAAAAACTAAGATGCATTTGAAAACATTTCCCAATCACCCAATGTACCATAGTCTGGGTTTCCCATGCGTGTTTTAGCTGAAGGAAGAATTTCTTAAACCTAGAGAGTTGGGACCCTTGGAATGGGTACCAAGCAGTATGACTTCAAAGGGTCTGCATTTGCTAACCGAACCTCACCAATGCTATCAGCCAGAAGTTTCGAAACTTATGTCTCACCGAGCTCTGGGTGTAGATGTGGTAAATCCAGTTTGCATCACAAGCTCTGAATGAATTATTTAAGAATTGCTCTCTATTTCACTGTCATTGTGTTTTGTTTTTGAAATTTTTTTTATAACGGGATTTATCGGATTTTCATTGCTGCGTTTAGGCCGCTGTACACACGCTTGATTCTCTTATGGAGACATATAAATCTATGGGTTTTAACATTCTTACTAATCACGTATATTCCTCAGGGTAGAATATGTGGTGTTGAGCCCATTTCGTTGAGCAAGAAGTAGGTCTTGTCTCTTACATATTTGGCTTAAGGAACGGTATCTGTGCTAATTAAAATCTCTGGTTTTATGCAGCACCACAACTCACTTTTCCACATAAGCAAGCATAAGTTGGTTTTCTAAATTTGAGACCCTGTTCTGTTTTGTAGTTCAGTTCATATGTAGCCAAGTTTACATTCCGTGTATTAATGATACCTTATGATGTTTCTTTTTCTGTGAGACTTATTTCACGTAGAATCATCGTACCTGAATCCACTCATTATGCCGCTACGGGCCTGATGACATAGATTTCATTGCTGAGTGATATTACATTGTACGTACGTACCACAACTTCTTAATCCATTTTTCGCTTTCTGGGATATTTAACTTGTACCGTAGATGAGGTTTTTGTAAACAGAGCCATCCCAAATTTTGGGGTGGATGTGTGTTTTTGATTTTAATGTCCCTAACCTACTGGACCATAAGTGGAAGTGCCATAGGCTGTGTTGCTTTGTTTCCTACATGTTTCAGGAAACACCATACACTTCTCCAGTGTGGCTGTTGGCAATTTACATCCTGCCCATCAGCATAACATGGCTCCATGTTCTCCATGGCCTGTCCTGCCTTTCTGGGTTTTACACTTTTTCCAGATGGCCCTGTTGACCGGGGGGCAGTGAGACTTCCCTTGTAGTGCACATTTCTTTACACGCATGCTTAGTTGGCCAAAAAGGGCGTATGCGTTTTTTCCTGAATATATTCAGGAAAAAACGCATACGCCCTTTTTGGCCAAGTGCATCATTGTCGACATTCTGCCTCTTTTCCTATGCTTTAAGTGTAATTCCAGTGTACCCCCTGAAACCGTTTTCCTGAAATTCTGCCCCTCTTTCAAGTCCGCTTCGCAGATTTACTTCAATATATTTTTGGACGATAGCTGTCATTCATAACTCTGCAGGTTTGTGAATTACAGTGCCCCTGAGCTCATTTCTTCCACTCGTTTTCTTGTTAGCTGGCAGCAAAACCGCAGGATTGCTTTAGGCCCTACTCTCTTTCTGGCAGGGCATGCTGAGCCATTGGTTAATTCCTCTTCCTGGTTGGAAATGAACGTTAAATTTGCCCGTGCAGACACCTACAGCTAATCTCTCATTGGTTCTCCCTCTTCCTGTTCTTCTTGAGCAGAAATTGCAAACTGTGCCCAACAGGAGGTTAAAGGCACTGACTCTCCAAGTAGGGAGAGTGTTAGTAAAGGGTCTGGAATTGTGAACCCGAGTAAAAGGGGACAAAAACTGCAATGCATTTGAAAACGTTTCCCGGTCACACGCTGCACCATACTGTGGGTTTCCCATGCATGTATTAGCTGAAGGAAGAATCCCTTAAACCTGGAGAGTAGGGACCCATGGAATGCGTACCATGCAGTATGCCTTCAAAGGGTCTGCATTTGTTCATCGAACCTCACCAATGCTATCAGCCTGAAGTCCCCAACCTTATGTCTCACTCAGCTCTGGATGTAGATGTGGTAAATCCAGGTTGCATCACAATCCCTGAATGAATTATTTAAGAATTGCTCCCTATTTCACTGTCCTTGTGTTTTGTTTTTGTAATTCATTTTGATAATGGGATTTATCGGATTTTCTCTGCTGCATTCATGCCGCTGTACACACGCTTCATTCTCTTATGGAGGCATATAAATCCATGGGTTTGAAGATTCTTACAAGTCAGGTGTATTCCTAGGCGTTGAATATGGCGTGTTTTGTCCATTTCGTTGAGCAAGGGGTAGGTCTTGACTATTACATATTTGACGAATGGAATGGTATCTGTGCTAATTTCTATCTCTGGTTTTATGCAGCACCCCAACTCACCTTTCCCCTTAAGCAAGCATAAGTTGGTTTTCTAAATTTGAGGCCCTGTTCTGTTTTGTAATTCAGTTCATGTGTAGCCAAGTTTACATTCCGTGTATTAGTGATATCTTATGATGTTTCATTTTCTGTGTGACTTATTTCAGTTAGATTCATGGTACCTGAATCCACTCATTATGCCGCGACGGGCCTGATGACATAGATTTCATTGCTGAGTGATATTCCATTGTACGTACGTACCACAACTTCTTTATCAATTTTTCACATTCTGGGATATTTAACTTGTACCGTAGACGAGGTTCTTGTAAACAGAGCCATCCGAAACTTTGGGGTGGCTGTGAGTTTTTGATTTTAATTTCCCTAAGCTATAGGACCATAAGTGGAATTGCCGTAGGCTCCGTTGCTTTGTTTTTTAGGTGTTCCAGGAAATACCATACACTTCTCCAGAGTGGCTGTTAGTAATTTACATCCCTCCCATCAGCATAACAAGGCTCCCTGTTCTCCATGGCCTGTGCTGCCTTTCTGGATTTTACACTTTTTTCAGATGGCCGTTTTGACCGGGGGGCAGTGAGACTTCATTGTAGTGCAGATTTCTTTAAAATGCTTGCTTGGTTGGCCAAAAAGGGCATATGCGTTTTTTCCTGAATATATTCAGGAAAAAATGCATACGCCCTTTTTGGCCAAGAGCATCATTGTCGACGTTCTGCCTCTTTTCCTATGCTTTAAATGCAATTCCAGTCTACCCCCTGAAATCGTTTTCCTGCAATTCTGCCCTGCGTTCAAGTCCTCTTCGCAGCCTTCCTTCAATATATTTTTGGACGATAGCTGTCATTTATAACTCTGCAGGTTTGTGAGTTACAGTGCCCCTGAGCTCCTTTCTTCAACTCGCTCTCTTGTGAGCTGGCCGCAAACCCGCAGGATTGTTTCAGGCCCTAATCTGGTTCCAGCACGGCATGATGAGCCTTAGGTTAATTCCTCTTCCTGGTGGGAAATGAGCGTTAAATTTGCCCGTGCAGACACCTAAAGCTAATCTCTCATTGGTTCTCCCTATTCCTGTTCATCTTGCACAGAAATTGCAAACTGTGCCAAACAGGAGGTTAAAGCACTGACTCTTCAAGTGGGGAGAGTGTTCGTAAATGGTCTGGAATGCTGAACCCGAGTAAAAGGGGACGAAAACTGCGATGCATTTGAAAATGTTTCCCGGTCACACGGTGCACCATACTGTGGGTTTCCCATGCAGGTATTAGCTGAAGGAAGAATCCCTTAAACCTGGAGATTTGGGACCCATGGAATGGGTACCATGCAGTATGCCTTCAAAGGGTCTGCATTTGTTCATCGAACCTCACCAATGCTATCAGCCCGAAGTGCCCAACCTTATTTCTCACTCAGCTCTGGATGTAGATGTGGTAAATCCAGGTTGCATCACAAGCCCTGAATGAATTATTTAAGAATTGCTCTCTATTTCACTGTCCTTGTGTGTTTTTTTTGTAATTCATTTTGATAATGGGATTTATCGGATTTTCTCTGCTGCATTCATGCCACTGTACACACGCTTCATTCTCTTACGGAGACATATAAATCCATGGGTTTGAAGATTCTTACTAGTCAGGTGTATTCCTAGGCGTTGAATATGGGGTGTTTAGTCCATTTCGTTGAGCAAGGGGTAGGTCTTGACTATTACATATTTGGCTTATGGAAAGGTATCTGTGCTAATTTCTATCTCTGGTTTTATGCAGCACCCCAACTCACCTTTCCCCTTAAGCAAGCATAAGTTGGTTTTCTAAATTTGAGACCCTGTTCTGTTTTGTAATTCAGTTCATGTGTAGCCAAGTTTACATTCCGTGTATTAGTGATATCTTATGATGTTTCATTTTCTGTGTGACTCATTTCTCTTAGAATCATCGTACCTGAATCCACTCATTATGCCGCGACGGGCCTGATGACATAGATTTCATTGCTGAGTTGTATTCCATTGTACGTACGTACCACAACTTCTTTATCCATTTTTCACATTCTGGGATATTTAACGTGTACTGTAGACGAGGTTCTTGTAAACAAAGCCGTCCGAAACTTTGGGGTGGCTGTGTGTTTTTGATTTTAATTTCCCTAAGCTATACGACCATAATTGGAAGTGCCGTAGGCTCCGTTGCTTTGTTTTTTAGGTGTTCCAGGAAACACCATAAACTTTTCCAGAGTGGCTGTTGGCAATTTACATCCCACCCATCAGCATAACAAGGCTCCCTGTTCTCCATGGCCTGTGCTGCCTTTCTGGATTTTACACTTTTTTCAGATGGCCCTTTTAACCGGGGGGCAGTGAGACTTCATTGTAGTGCAGATTTCTTTAACATGCTTGCTTGGTTGGCCAAAAAGGGCGTATGCGTTTTTTCCTGTATATTCAGGAAAAAACGCATACGCCCTTTTTGGCCAAGAGCATCATTGTCGACGTTCTGCCTCTTTTCCTATGCTTTAAATGCAATTCCCGTCTACCCCCTGAAATCGTTTTCCTGCAATTCTGCCACGCTTACAAGTTCTCTTTGCATCCTTCCTTCAATATATTTTTGGACGATAGCTGTGATTTATAACTCTGCAGGTTTGTGAGTTACAGTGTCCCTGAGCTCCTTTCTTCAACTCGCTATCTTGTGAGCTGGTCGCAAACCCGCAAGATTGCTTCAGGCCCTAATCTGGTTCGGGCAGGGCATGCTGAGCCTTTGGTTAATTCCTCTTCCTGGTGGGAAATGAGCGTTAAATTTGCCTGTGCAGACACCTACAGCTAGTCTCTCATTGGTTCTCCCTATTCCTGTTCATCTTGCGCAGAAATTGCAAACTGTGCCAAACAGGAGGTTAAAGGCACTGACTCTCCAAGTGGGGAGAGTGTTAGTAAAGGGTCTGGAATGGTGAACCCGAGTAAAAGGGGAGGAAAACTGAGATGCATTTGAAAACGTTTGCCGGTCACACGGTGCACCATACTGTGGTTTTCCCATGCATGTTTTAGCTGAAGGAAGAATCCCTTAAACCTGGAGAGTTGGGACCCATGGAAAGGGTTCCATGCAGTATGACTTCAAAGGGTCTGCATTTGCTCACTGAACCTCACCAATGCTATCAGCCCGAAGTGTCCAGCCTTATGTCTCACCCAGCTCTGTGTGTAGATGTGGTAAATCCAGGTTGCATCACAAGCCCTGAATGAATTATTTAAGAATTGCTCTCTATTTCGCTGTCATTGTGTTTTGTATTTGAAAATTATTTTGATAATGGGATTTATCGGGTTTTCACTGCTACCTTTATGCCGTTGTACACACGCATGTTTCTCTTATGGAGACATATAAATCCGTGGGTTTTAAGATTCTTACTAGTCAGGTATATTCCTAGGCCTTGAATATGGGGTGTTGAGTCCATTTCGTTGAGCAAGGAGTAGGTCTGGTATATTACTTATTTGGTTTATGGAACGGTATCTGTGCTAATTTCAATCTCTGGTTTTATGCAGCACCCCAACTCACCTTTCCCCATAAGCAAGCATAAGTTGGTTTTCTAAATTTGAGACCCTGTTCTGTTTTGTAATTCAGTTCATGTGTAGCCAAGTTTACATTCCTTGTATTAGTGATATCTTATGATGTTTCTTTTTCTGTGTCACTTATTTCACGTAGAATCATCGTACCTGAATACTCTCATTATGCCGCTATGGGCCTGATGACATAGATATAATTGCTGAGTGATATTCCATTGTACGTATGTACCAGAACTTCTTTATCCATTTTTCACTTTCTGGGATATTTAACTCGTACCGTAGATGAGGTTCTTGTAAACAGAGCCGTCCCAAACTTTGGGGTGGCTGTGTGTTTTTGATTTTAATTTCCCAAAGCTATAGGACCATAAGTGGAAGTGCCATAGGCTGTGTTGCTTTGTTTCCTACGTGTTTCAGGAAACACCATACACTTCTCCAGAGTGGCTGTTGGCAATTTACATCCCGTAAATCAATATTATAAGGCTCCCTGTTCTCCATGGCCTGTCCTGTCTTTCTGGATTTTACACTTTTTTCAGATGGCCCTTTTGACTGGGGCGCAGTGAGACTTCATTGTAGTGCAGATTTCCTGTACACGCTTGCTTGGTTGGCCAAAAAGTGCGTATGCGTTTTTTCCTGAATATATTAAGGAAAAAACGCTTACGCCCATTTTGGCCAAGTGCATCATTGTCAACATTCTGTCTCTTTTCCTGTGCTTTAAGTGCAATTCCAGTCTACCCCCTGAAATCGTTTTCCTGGAATTCTGCCCCGCTTTCTAGTCCTCTTCGCAGACTTACTTCAATATATTTTTGGACGATAGCTGTCATTCATAACTCTGCAGGTTTGTGAATTACAGTGCCCCTGAGCTCCTTTCTTCAACTCGCATTCTTCTGAGCTGACTGCAAAACCGCAGGATTGCTTCAGTCCCTAATCTGTTTCCGGCAGGGCACGCTGAGCCTTTGATTGATTCCTCTTCCTGGTGGGCAGTGAGGGATACATTTGCCCGTACAGACTCCTACAGCTAGTCTCTCATTGGTTCTCCCTATTCCTGTTCATCTTGCACAGAAATTGCAAACTGTGCCAAACAGGAGGTTAAAGACACTGACTCTCCGAGTGGGGAGAGTGTTAGTGAAGGGTCTGGAATGGTGAACCCGAGTCCCAGGGGACAAAAACTAAGATGCATTTGAAAACATTTCCCAATCACCCAATGTACCATAGTCTGGGTTTCCCATGCGTGTTTTAGCTGAAGGAAGAATTTCTTAAACCTAGAGAGTTGGGACCCTTGGAATGGGTACCAAGCAGTATGACTTCAAAGGGTCTGCATTTGCTAACCGAACCTCACCAATGCTATCAGCCAGAAGTTTCGAAACTTATGTCTCACCGAGCTCTGGGTGTAGATGTGGTAAATCCAGTTTGCATCACAAGCTCTGAATGAATTATTTAAGAATTGCTCTCTATTTCACTGTCATTGTGTTTTGTTTTTGAAATTTTTTTTATAACGGGATTTATCGGATTTTCATTGCTGCGTTTAGGCCGCTGTACACACGCTTGATTCTCTTATGGAGACATATAAATCTATGGGTTTTAACATTCTTACTAATCACGTATATTCCTCAGGGTAGAATATGTGGTGTTGAGCCCATTTCGTTGAGCAAGAAGTAGGTCTTGTCTCTTACATATTTGGCTTAAGGAACGGTATCTGTGCTAATTAAAATCTCTGGTTTTATGCAGCACCACAACTCACTTTTCCACATAAGCAAGCATAAGTTGGTTTTCTAAATTTGAGACCCTGTTCTGTTTTGTAGTTCAGTTCATATGTAGCCAAGTTTACATTCCGTGTATTAATGATACCTTATGATGTTTCTTTTTCTGTGAGACTTATTTCACGTAGAATCATCGTACCTGAATCCACTCATTATGCCGCTACGGGCCTGATGACATAGATTTCATTGCTGAGTGATATTACATTGTACGTACGTACCACAACTTCTTAATCCATTTTTCGCTTTCTGGGATATTTAACTTGTACCGTAGATGAGGTTTTTGTAAACAGAGCCATCCCAAATTTTGGGGTGGATGTGTGTTTTTGATTTTAATGTCCCTAACCTACTGGACCATAAGTGGAAGTGCCATAGGCTGTGTTGCTTTGTTTCCTACATGTTTCAGGAAACACCATACACTTCTCCAGTGTGGCTGTTGGCAATTTACATCCTGCCCATCAGCATAACATGGCTCCATGTTCTCCATGGCCTGTCCTGCCTTTCTGGGTTTTACACTTTTTCCAGATGGCCCTGTTGACCGGGGGGCAGTGAGACTTCCCTTGTAGTGCACATTTCTTTACACGCATGCTTAGTTGGCCAAAAAGGGCGTATGCGTTTTTTCCTGAATATATTCAGGAAAAAACGCATACGCCCTTTTTGGCCAAGTGCATCATTGTCGACATTCTGCCTCTTTTCCTATGCTTTAAGTGTAATTCCAGTGTACCCCCTGAAACCGTTTTCCTGAAATTCTGCCCCTCTTTCAAGTCCGCTTCGCAGATTTACTTCAATATATTTTTGGACGATAGCTGTCATTCATAACTCTGCAGGTTTGTGAATTACAGTGCCCCTGAGCTCATTTCTTCCACTCGTTTTCTTGTTAGCTGGCAGCAAAACCGCAGGATTGCTTTAGGCCCTACTCTCTTTCTGGCAGGGCATGCTGAGCCATTGGTTAATTCCTCTTCCTGGTTGGAAATGAACGTTAAATTTGCCCGTGCAGACACCTACAGCTAATCTCTCATTGGTTCTCCCTCTTCCTGTTCTTCTTGAGCAGAAATTGCAAACTGTGCCCAACAGGAGGTTAAAGGCACTGACTCTCCAAGTAGGGAGAGTGTTAGTAAAGGGTCTGGAATTGTGAACCCGAGTAAAAGGGGACAAAAACTGCAATGCATTTGAAAACGTTTCCCGGTCACACGCTGCACCATACTGTGGGTTTCCCATGCATGTATTAGCTGAAGGAAGAATCCCTTAAACCTGGAGAGTAGGGACCCATGGAATGCGTACCATGCAGTATGCCTTCAAAGGGTCTGCATTTGTTCATCGAACCTCACCAATGCTATCAGCCTGAAGTCCCCAACCTTATGTCTCACTCAGCTCTGGATGTAGATGTGGTAAATCCAGGTTGCATCACAATCCCTGAATGAATTATTTAAGAATTGCTCCCTATTTCACTGTCCTTGTGTTTTGTTTTTGTAATTCATTTTGATAATGGGATTTATCGGATTTTCTCTGCTGCATTCATGCCGCTGTACACACGCTTCATTCTCTTATGGAGGCATATAAATCCATGGGTTTGAAGATTCTTACAAGTCAGGTGTATTCCTAGGCGTTGAATATGGCGTGTTTTGTCCATTTCGTTGAGCAAGGGGTAGGTCTTGACTATTACATATTTGACGAATGGAATGGTATCTGTGCTAATTTCTATCTCTGGTTTTATGCAGCACCCCAACTCACCTTTCCCCTTAAGCAAGCATAAGTTGGTTTTCTAAATTTGAGGCCCTGTTCTGTTTTGTAATTCAGTTCATGTGTAGCCAAGTTTACATTCCGTGTATTAGTGATATCTTATGATGTTTCATTTTCTGTGTGACTTATTTCAGTTAGATTCATGGTACCTGAATCCACTCATTATGCCGCGACGGGCCTGATGACATAGATTTCATTGCTGAGTGATATTCCATTGTACGTACGTACCACAACTTCTTTATCAATTTTTCACATTCTGGGATATTTAACTTGTACCGTAGACGAGGTTCTTGTAAACAGAGCCATCCGAAACTTTGGGGTGGCTGTGAGTTTTTGATTTTAATTTCCCTAAGCTATAGGACCATAAGTGGAATTGCCGTAGGCTCCGTTGCTTTGTTTTTTAGGTGTTCCAGGAAATACCATACACTTCTCCAGAGTGGCTGTTAGTAATTTACATCCCTCCCATCAGCATAACAAGGCTCCCTGTTCTCCATGGCCTGTGCTGCCTTTCTGGATTTTACACTTTTTTCAGATGGCCGTTTTGACCGGGGGGCAGTGAGACTTCATTGTAGTGCAGATTTCTTTAAAATGCTTGCTTGGTTGGCCAAAAAGGGCATATGCGTTTTTTCCTGAATATATTCAGGAAAAAATGCATACGCCCTTTTTGGCCAAGAGCATCATTGTCGACGTTCTGCCTCTTTTCCTATGCTTTAAATGCAATTCCAGTCTACCCCCTGAAATCGTTTTCCTGCAATTCTGCCCTGCGTTCAAGTCCTCTTCGCAGCCTTCCTTCAATATATTTTTGGACGATAGCTGTCATTTATAACTCTGCAGGTTTGTGAGTTACAGTGCCCCTGAGCTCCTTTCTTCAACTCGCTCTCTTGTGAGCTGGCCGCAAACCCGCAGGATTGTTTCAGGCCCTAATCTGGTTCCAGCACGGCATGATGAGCCTTAGGTTAATTCCTCTTCCTGGTGGGAAATGAGCGTTAAATTTGCCCGTGCAGACACCTAAAGCTAATCTCTCATTGGTTCTCCCTATTCCTGTTCATCTTGCACAGAAATTGCAAACTGTGCCAAACAGGAGGTTAAAGCACTGACTCTTCAAGTGGGGAGAGTGTTCGTAAATGGTCTGGAATGCTGAACCCGAGTAAAAGGGGACGAAAACTGCGATGCATTTGAAAATGTTTCCCGGTCACACGGTGCACCATACTGTGGGTTTCCCATGCAGGTATTAGCTGAAGGAAGAATCCCTTAAACCTGGAGATTTGGGACCCATGGAATGGGTACCATGCAGTATGCCTTCAAAGGGTCTGCATTTGTTCATCGAACCTCACCAATGCTATCAGCCCGAAGTGCCCAACCTTATTTCTCACTCAGCTCTGGATGTAGATGTGGTAAATCCAGGTTGCATCACAAGCCCTGAATGAATTATTTAAGAATTGCTCTCTATTTCACTGTCCTTGTGTGTTTTTTTTGTAATTCATTTTGATAATGGGATTTATCGGATTTTCTCTGCTGCATTCATGCCACTGTACACACGCTTCATTCTCTTACGGAGACATATAAATCCATGGGTTTGAAGATTCTTACTAGTCAGGTGTATTCCTAGGCGTTGAATATGGGGTGTTTAGTCCATTTCGTTGAGCAAGGGGTAGGTCTTGACTATTACATATTTGGCTTATGGAAAGGTATCTGTGCTAATTTCTATCTCTGGTTTTATGCAGCACCCCAACTCACCTTTCCCCTTAAGCAAGCATAAGTTGGTTTTCTAAATTTGAGACCCTGTTCTGTTTTGTAATTCAGTTCATGTGTAGCCAAGTTTACATTCCGTGTATTAGTGATATCTTATGATGTTTCATTTTCTGTGTGACTCATTTCTCTTAGAATCATCGTACCTGAATCCACTCATTATGCCGCGACGGGCCTGATGACATAGATTTCATTGCTGAGTTGTATTCCATTGTACGTACGTACCACAACTTCTTTATCCATTTTTCACATTCTGGGATATTTAACGTGTACTGTAGACGAGGTTCTTGTAAACAAAGCCGTCCGAAACTTTGGGGTGGCTGTGTGTTTTTGATTTTAATTTCCCTAAGCTATACGACCATAATTGGAAGTGCCGTAGGCTCCGTTGCTTTGTTTTTTAGGTGTTCCAGGAAACACCATAAACTTTTCCAGAGTGGCTGTTGGCAATTTACATCCCACCCATCAGCATAACAAGGCTCCCTGTTCTCCATGGCCTGTGCTGCCTTTCTGGATTTTACACTTTTTTCAGATGGCCCTTTTAACCGGGGGGCAGTGAGACTTCATTGTAGTGCAGATTTCTTTAACATGCTTGCTTGGTTGGCCAAAAAGGGCGTATGCGTTTTTTCCTGTATATTCAGGAAAAAACGCATACGCCCTTTTTGGCCAAGAGCATCATTGTCGACGTTCTGCCTCTTTTCCTATGCTTTAAATGCAATTCCCGTCTACCCCCTGAAATCGTTTTCCTGCAATTCTGCCACGCTTACAAGTTCTCTTTGCATCCTTCCTTCAATATATTTTTGGACGATAGCTGTGATTTATAACTCTGCAGGTTTGTGAGTTACAGTGCCCCTGAGCTCCTTTCTTCAACTCGCTATCTTGTGAGCTGGTCGCAAACCCGCAAGATTGCTTCAGGCCCTAATCTGGTTCGGGCAGGGCATGCTGAGCCTTTGGTTAATTCCTCTTCCTGGTGGGAAATGAGCGTTAAATTTGCCTGTGCAGACACCTACAGCTAGTCTCTCATTGGTTCTCCCTATTCCTGTTCATCTTGCGCAGAAATTGCAAACTGTGCCAAACAGGAGGTTAAAGGCACTGACTCTCCAAGTGGGGAGAGTGTTAGTAAAGGGTCTGGAATGGTGAACCCGAGTAAAAGGGGAGGAAAACTGAGATGCATTTGAAAACGTTTGCCGGTCACACGGTGCACCATACTGTGGTTTTCCCATGCATGTTTTAGCTGAAGGAAGAATCCCTTAAACCTGGAGAGTTGGGACCCATGGAAAGGGTTCCATGCAGTATGACTTCAAAGGGTCTGCATTTGCTCACTGAACCTCACCAATGCTATCAGCCCGAAGTGTCCAGCCTTATGTCTCACCCAGCTCTGTGTGTAGATGTGGTAAATCCAGGTTGCATCACAAGCCCTGAATGAATTATTTAAGAATTGCTCTCTATTTCGCTGTCATTGTGTTTTGTATTTGAAAATTATTTTGATAATGGGATTTATCGGGTTTTCACTGCTACCTTTATGCCGTTGTACACACGCATGTTTCTCTTATGGAGACATATAAATCCGTGGGTTTTAAGATTCTTACTAGTCAGGTATATTCCTAGGCCTTGAATATGGGGTGTTGAGTCCATTTCGTTGAGCAAGGAGTAGGTCTGGTATATTACTTATTTGGTTTATGGAACGGTATCTGTGCTAATTTCAATCTCTGGTTTTATGCAGCACCCCAACTCACCTTTCCCCATAAGCAAGCATAAGTTGGTTTTCTAAATTTGAGACCCTGTTCTGTTTTGTAATTCAGTTCATGTGTAGCCAAGTTTACATTCCTTGTATTAGTGATATCTTATGATGTTTCTTTTTCTGTGTCACTTATTTCACGTAGAATCATCGTACCTGAATACTCTCATTATGCCGCTATGGGCCTGATGACATAGATATAATTGCTGAGTGATATTCCATTGTACGTATGTACCAGAACTTCTTTATCCATTTTTCACTTTCTGGGATATTTAACTCGTACCGTAGATGAGGTTCTTGTAAACAGAGCCGTCCCAAACTTTGGGGTGGCTGTGTGTTTTTGATTTTAATTTCCCAAAGCTATAGGACCATAAGTGGAAGTGCCATAGGCTGTGTTGCTTTGTTTCCTACGTGTTTCAGGAAACACCATACACTTCTCCAGAGTGGCTGTTGGCAATTTACATCCCGTAAATCAATATTATAAGGCTCCCTGTTCTCCATGGCCTGTCCTGTCTTTCTGGATTTTACACTTTTTTCAGATGGCCCTTTTGACTGGGGCGCAGTGAGACTTCATTGTAGTGCAGATTTCCTGTACACGCTTGCTTGGTTGGCCAAAAAGTGCGTATGCGTTTTTTCCTGAATATATTAAGGAAAAAACGCTTACGCCCATTTTGGCCAAGTGCATCATTGTCAACATTCTGTCTCTTTTCCTGTGCTTTAAGTGCAATTCCAGTCTACCCCCTGAAATCGTTTTCCTGGAATTCTGCCCCGCTTTCTAGTCCTCTTCGCAGACTTACTTCAATATATTTTTGGACGATAGCTGTCATTCATAACTCTGCAGGTTTGTGAATTACAGTGCCCCTGAGCTCCTTTCTTCAACTCGCATTCTTCTGAGCTGACTGCAAAACCGCAGGATTGCTTCAGTCCCTAATCTGTTTCCGGCAGGGCACGCTGAGCCTTTGATTGATTCCTCTTCCTGGTGGGCAGTGAGGGATACATTTGCCCGTACAGACTCCTACAGCTAGTCTCTCATTGGTTCTCCCTATTCCTGTTCATCTTGCACAGAAATTGCAAACTGTGCCAAACAGGAGGTTAAAGACACTGACTCTCCGAGTGGGGAGAGTGTTAGTGAAGGGTCTGGAATGGTGAACCCGAGTCCCAGGGGACAAAAACTAAGATGCATTTGAAAACATTTCCCAATCACCCAATGTACCATAGTCTGGGTTTCCCATGCGTGTTTTAGCTGAAGGAAGAATTTCTTAAACCTAGAGAGTTGGGACCCTTGGAATGGGTACCAAGCAGTATGACTTCAAAGGGTCTGCATTTGCTAACCGAACCTCACCAATGCTATCAGCCAGAAGTTTCGAAACTTATGTCTCACCGAGCTCTGGGTGTAGATGTGGTAAATCCAGTTTGCATCACAAGCTCTGAATGAATTATTTAAGAATTGCTCTCTATTTCACTGTCATTGTGTTTTGTTTTTGAAATTTTTTTTATAACGGGATTTATCGGATTTTCATTGCTGCGTTTAGGCCGCTGTACACACGCTTGATTCTCTTATGGAGACATATAAATCTATGGGTTTTAACATTCTTACTAATCACGTATATTCCTCAGGGTAGAATATGTGGTGTTGAGCCCATTTCGTTGAGCAAGAAGTAGGTCTTGTCTCTTACATATTTGGCTTAAGGAACGGTATCTGTGCTAATTAAAATCTCTGGTTTTATGCAGCACCACAACTCACTTTTCCACATAAGCAAGCATAAGTTGGTTTTCTAAATTTGAGACCCTGTTCTGTTTTGTAGTTCAGTTCATATGTAGCCAAGTTTACATTCCGTGTATTAATGATACCTTATGATGTTTCTTTTTCTGTGAGACTTATTTCACGTAGAATCATCGTACCTGAATCCACTCATTATGCCGCTACGGGCCTGATGACATAGATTTCATTGCTGAGTGATATTACATTGTACGTACGTACCACAACTTCTTAATCCATTTTTCGCTTTCTGGGATATTTAACTTGTACCGTAGATGAGGTTTTTGTAAACAGAGCCATCCCAAATTTTGGGGTGGATGTGTGTTTTTGATTTTAATGTCCCTAACCTACTGGACCATAAGTGGAAGTGCCATAGGCTGTGTTGCTTTGTTTCCTACATGTTTCAGGAAACACCATACACTTCTCCAGTGTGGCTGTTGGCAATTTACATCCTGCCCATCAGCATAACATGGCTCCATGTTCTCCATGGCCTGTCCTGCCTTTCTGGGTTTTACACTTTTTCCAGATGGCCCTGTTGACCGGGGGGCAGTGAGACTTCCCTTGTAGTGCACATTTCTTTACACGCATGCTTAGTTGGCCAAAAAGGGCGTATGCGTTTTTTCCTGAATATATTCAGGAAAAAACGCATACGCCCTTTTTGGCCAAGTGCATCATTGTCGACATTCTGCCTCTTTTCCTATGCTTTAAGTGTAATTCCAGTGTACCCCCTGAAACCGTTTTCCTGAAATTCTGCCCCTCTTTCAAGTCCGCTTCGCAGATTTACTTCAATATATTTTTGGACGATAGCTGTCATTCATAACTCTGCAGGTTTGTGAATTACAGTGCCCCTGAGCTCATTTCTTCCACTCGTTTTCTTGTTAGCTGGCAGCAAAACCGCAGGATTGCTTTAGGCCCTACTCTCTTTCTGGCAGGGCATGCTGAGCCATTGGTTAATTCCTCTTCCTGGTTGGAAATGAACGTTAAATTTGCCCGTGCAGACACCTACAGCTAATCTCTCATTGGTTCTCCCTCTTCCTGTTCTTCTTGAGCAGAAATTGCAAACTGTGCCCAACAGGAGGTTAAAGGCACTGACTCTCCAAGTAGGGAGAGTGTTAGTAAAGGGTCTGGAATTGTGAACCCGAGTAAAAGGGGACAAAAACTGCAATGCATTTGAAAACGTTTCCCGGTCACACGCTGCACCATACTGTGGGTTTCCCATGCATGTATTAGCTGAAGGAAGAATCCCTTAAACCTGGAGAGTAGGGACCCATGGAATGCGTACCATGCAGTATGCCTTCAAA
The DNA here is from genome assembly GCF_059928025.1 of Delphinapterus leucas. NCBI lineage: Eukaryota > Metazoa > Chordata > Mammalia > Artiodactyla > Monodontidae > Delphinapterus > Delphinapterus leucas. Next base: position 16,872,260 of record NW_028322233.1, on the reverse strand, counting down.
GGGTCTGCATTTGTTCATCGAACCTCACCAATGCTATCAGCCCGAAGTCCCCAACCTTATGTCTCACTCAGCTCTGGATGTAGATGTGGTAAATCCAGGTTGCATCACAATCCCTGAATGAATTATTTAAGAATTGCTCCCTATTTCACTGTCCTTGTGTTTTGTTTTTGTAATTCATTTTGATAATGGGATTTATCGGATTTTCTCTGCTGCATTCATGCCGCTGTACACACGCTTCATTCTCTTATGGAGGCATATAAATCCATGGGTTTGAAGATTCTTACAAGTCAGGTGTATTCCTAGGCGTTGAATATGGCGTGTTTTGTCCATTTCGTTGAGCAAGGGGTAGGTCTTGACTATTACATATTTGACGAATGGAATGGTATCTGTGCTAATTTCTATCTCTGGTTTTATGCAGCACCCCAACTCACCTTTCCCCTTAAGCAAGCATAAGTTGGTTTTCTAAATTTGAGGCCCTGTTCTGTTTTGTAATTCAGTTCATGTGTAGCCAAGTTTACATTCCGTGTATTAGTGATATCTTATGATGTTTCATTTTCTGTGTGACTTATTTCAGTTAGATTCATGGTACCTGAATCCACTCATTATGCCGCGACGGGCCTGATGACATAGATTTCATTGCTGAGTGATATTCCATTGTACGTACGTACCACAACTTCTTTATCAATTTTTCACATTCTGGGATATTTAACTTGTACCGTAGACGAGGTTCTTGTAAACAGAGCCATCCGAAACTTTGGGGTGGCTGTGAGTTTTTGATTTTAATTTCCCTAAGCTATAGGACCATAAGTGGAATTGCCGTAGGCTCCGTTGCTTTGTTTTTTAGGTGTTCCAGGAAATACCATACACTTCTCCAGAGTGGCTGTTAGTAATTTACATCCCTCCCATCAGCATAACAAGGCTCCCTGTTCTCCATGGCCTGTGCTGCCTTTCTGGATTTTACACTTTTTTCAGATGGCCGTTTTGACCGGGGGGCAGTGAGACTTCATTGTAGTGCAGATTTCTTTAAAATGCTTGCTTGGTTGGCCAAAAAGGGCATATGCGTTTTTTCCTGAATATATTCAGGAAAAAATGCATACGCCCTTTTTGGCCAAGAGCATCATTGTCGACGTTCTGCCTCTTTTCCTATGCTTTAAATGCAATTCCCGTCTACCCCCTGAAATCATTTTCCTGCAATTCTGCCCCGCTTACAAGTTCTCTTCGCAGCCTTCCTTCAATATATTTTTGGACGATAGCTGTCATTTATAACTCTGCAGGTTTGTGAGTTACAGTGCCCCTGAGCTCCTTTCTTCAACTCGCTCTCTTGTGAGCTGGCCGCAAACCCGCAGGATTGTTTCAGGCCCTAATCTGGTTCCAGCACGGCATGATGAGCCTTAGGTTAATTCCTCTTCCTGGTGGGAAATGAGCGTTAAATTTGCCCGTGCAGACACCTACAGCTAATCTCTCATTGGTTCTCCCTATTCCTGTTCATCTTGCACAGAAATTGCAAACTGTGCCAAACAGGAGGTTAAAGCACTGACTCTTCAAGTGGGGAGAGTGTTCGTAAATGGTCTGGAATGCTGAACCCGAGTAAAAGGGGACGAAAACTGCGATGCATTTGAAAACGTTTCCCGGTCACACGGTGCACCATACTGTGGGTTTCCCATGCAGGTATTAGCTGAAGGAAGAATCCCTTAAACCTGGAGATTTGGGACCCATGGAATGGGTACCATGCAGTATGCCTTCAAAGGGTCTGCATTTGTTCATCGAACCTCACCAATGCTATCAGCCCGAAGTGCCCAACCTTATTTCTCACTCAGCTCTGGATGTAGATGTGGTAAATCCAGGTTGCATCACAAGCCCTGAATGAATTATTTAAGAATTGCTCTCTATTTCACTGTCCTTGTGTGTTTTTTTTGTAATTCATTTTGATAATGGGATTTATCGGATTTTCTCTGCTGCATTCATGCCACTGTACACACGCTTCATTCTCTTACGGAGACATATAAATCCATGGGTTTGAAGATTCTTACTAGTCAGGTGTATTCCTAGGCGTTGAATATGGGGTGTTTAGTCCATTTCGTTGAGCAAGGGGTAGGTCTTGACTATTACATATTTGGCTTATGGAAAGGTATCTGTGCTAATTTCTATCTCTGGTTTTATGCAGCACCCCAACTCACCTTTCCCCTTAAGCAAGCATAAGTTGGTTTTCTAAATTTGAGACCCTGTTCTGTTTTGTAATTCAGTTCATGTGTAGCCAAGTTTACATTCCGTGTATTAGTGATATCTTATGATGTTTCATTTTCTGTGTGACTCATTTCTCTTAGAATCATCGTACCTGAATCCACTCATTATGCCGCGACGGGCGTGATGACATAGATTTCATTGCTGAGTTGTATTCCATTGTACGTACGTACCACAACTTCTTTATCCATTTTTCACATTCTGGGATATTTAACGTGTACTGTAGACGAGGTTCTTGTAAACAAAGCCGTCCGAAACTTTGGGGTGGATGTGTGTTTTTGATTTTAATTTCCCTAAGCTCTACGACCATAATTGGAAGTGCCGTAGGCTCCGTTGCTTTGTTTTTTAGGTGTTCCAGGAAACACCATAAACTTTTCCAGAGTGGCTGTTGGCAATTTACATCCCACCCATCAGCATAACAAGGCTCCCTGTTCTCCATGGCCTGTGCTGCCTTTCTGGATTTTACACTTTTTTCAGATGGCCCTTTTGACCGGGGGGCAGTGAGACTTCATTGTAGTGCAGATTTCTTTAACATGCTTGCTTGGTTGGCCAAAAAGGGCGTATGCGTTTTTTCCTGTATATTCAGGAAAAAACGCATACGCCCTTTTTGGCCAAGAGCATCATTGTCGACGTTCTGCCTCTTTTCCTATGCTTTAAATGCAATTCCCGTCTACCCCCTGAAATCGTTTTCCTGCAATTCTGCACCGCATTCAAGTTCTCTTCGCAGCCTTCCTTCAATATATTTTTGGATGATAGCTGTCATTTATAACTCTGCAGGTTTGTGAGTTACAGTGTCCCTGAGCTCCTTTCTTCAACTCGCTATCTTGTGAGCTGGTCGCAAACCCACAGGATTGCTTCAGGCCCTAATCTGCTTCCAGCACGGCATGTTGAGCCTTAGGTTATTTCCTCTTCCTGGCGGGAAATGAGCGTTAAATTTACCCGTGCAGACACCTACAGTTGGCTCTCATTGGTTCTCCCTATTCCTGTTCATCTTGAGCAGAAATTGCAAACTGTGCCAAAGAGGAGGTTAAACCACTGACTCTCCAAGTAGGGAGAGTGTTAGTAAAGGGTCTGGAATGGTGAACCCGAGTAAAAGGGGAGGAAAACTGAGATGCATTTGAAAACGTTTGCCGGTCACACGGTGCACCATACTGTGGTTTTCCCATGCATGTTTTAGCTGAAGGAAGAATCCCTTAAACCTGGAGAGTTGGGACCCTTGGAATGGGTACCATGCAGTATGACTTCAAAGTGTCTGCATTTGCCCACTGAACCTCACCAATGCTATCAGCCCGAAGTCCCCAACCTTATGTCTCACTCAGCTCTGGGTGTAGATGTGGTAAATCCAGGTTGCATCACAAACCCTGAATGAATTATTTAAGAATTGCTCTCTATTTCACTGTCCTTGGTTTTGTTTTTGTAATATATTTTGATAATGGGATTTATCGGATTTTCCCTGCTGCATTCATGCCGCTGTACACACGCTTCATTCTCTTACGGAGACATATGAATCCATGGGTTTGAAGATTCTTACTAGTCAGGTGTATTCCTAGGCGTTGAATATGTGGTGTTTAGTCCATTTCGTTGAGCAAGGGGTAGGTCTTGACTATTATATATTTGGCTTATGAAAAGGTATCTGTGCTAATTTCTATCTCTGTTTTGATGCGGCACCCCAACTTACCTTTCCCCTTAAGCAAGCATAAGTTGGTTTTCTAAATTTGAGACCCTGTTCTGTTTTGTAATTCAGTTCATGTGTAGCCTAGTTTATATTCGATGTATTAGTGATATCTTATGATGTTTCATTTTCTGTGTGACTTATTTCACTTAGAATCATGGTACCTGAATCCACTCATTATGCCGCGACGGGCCTGATGACATAGATTTCATTGCTCAGTGATATTCCATTGTACGTATGTACCACAACTTCTTTATCCATTTTTCACATTCTGGGATATTTAACTTGTACCGTAGACGAGGTTCTGTAAACAGAGCCGACCGAAACTTTGGGGTGGCTGTGTGTTTTTGATTTTAATTTCCCTAAGCTATAGGACCATAAGTGGAAGTGCCGTAGGCTCCGTTGCTTTGTTTTTTAGGTGTTCCAGGAAACACCATACACTTCTCCAGAGCGGCTGTTGGCAATTTACATCCCGCCCATCAGCATAACAAGGCCCCCGGTTCTCCATGTCCTGTGCTGCCTTTCTGGATTTTACACTTTTTTCAGATGGCCCTTTTGACCGGGGGGCAGTGAGACTTCATTGTAGTGCAGATTTCTTTAACATGCTTGCTTGGTTGGCCAAAAACCGCGTATGCGTTTTTTCCTGAATATATTCAGAAAAAACGCATATGACCTTTTTGGCCAAGAGCATCATTGTCGACGTTCTGCCTCTTTTCCTATGCTTCAAATGCAATTACCGTCTACCCCCTGAAATCGTTTTCCTGCAATTCTGCCCCGCTTACAAGTTCTCTTCGCAGCCTTCCTTCAATATATTTTTGGACGATAGCTGTCATTTATAACTCTGCAGGTTTTTGAGTTACAGTGCCATTGAGCTCCTTTCTTCAACTCGCTATCTTGTGAGCTGGCCGCAAACCCGCTGGATTGCTTCAGGCCCTAATCTGGTTCCGGCAGGGCATGCTGAGCCTTAGGTTAATTCCTCTTCCTGGGGGGGAATGAGCGTTAAATTTGCCCGTGCAGACACCTACAGCTAATCTCTCATTGGTTCTCCCTCTTCCTGTTCTTCTTGAGCAGAAATTGCAAACTGTGCCCAACAGGAGGTTAAAGGCACTGACTCTCCAAGTAGGGAGAGTGTTAGTAAAGGGTCTTGAATTGTGAACCCGAGTAAAAGGGGACGAAAACTGCAATGCATTTGAAAACGTTTCCTGGTCACACGCTGCAACATACTGTGGGTTTCCCATGCATGTATTAGCTGAAGGAAGAATCCCTTAAACCTGGAGAGTTGCGACCCATGGAATGGGTACCATGCAGTATGACTTCAAAGGGTCTGCATTTGCTCATCGAACCTCACCAATGCTATCAGCCCGATGTGCCCAACCTTATGTCTCACTCAGCTCTGGGTGTAGATGTGGGAAATCCAGGTTGAATCACAAGCCCTGAATGAATTATTTAAGAATTGCTCTCTATTTCACTGTCCTTGTGTTTTGTTTTTGTATTTCATTTTGATAATGGTATTTATCGGATTTTCTCTGCTGCATTCATGCCGCTGTACACACTCTTCATTCTCTTACGGGGACATATAAATCCATGGGTTTGAAGATTCTTACTAGTCAGGTGTATTCCTAGGCGTTGAATATGGGGTGTTTAGTCCGTTTCGTTGAGCAAGGGGTATGTCTTGACTATTACATATTTGGCTTATGGAAAGGTATCTGTGCTAATTTCTGTCTGTGGTTTTATGCAGCACCCCAACTCACCTTTCCCCATAAATAAGCATAAGTTGGTTTTCTAAATTTGAGACCCTGTTCTGTTTTGTAATTCAGTTCATGTGTAGCCAAGTTTACATTCCGTGGATTAGTGATATTTATGTTTCATTTTCTGTGTGACTTATTTCATTTAGAATCATCGTACCTGAATCCACTCATTATGCCACGATGGGCCTGATGACATAGATTTCATTGCTGAGTGATATTCCATTGTATGTACGTTATACAACTTCTTCTATATCCATTTTTCACCTTCTGGGATATTTTACTTCTCCGTAGACGAGGTTCTTCTAAACATAGCTGTCCAAAACATTGGGGTTACTGTGTGCTTTTGATTTTCATTTCTCTAAGCTATAGGACCATAAGTTGAAGTGCCGTAGGCTCCGTTGCTTTGTTTTTTAGGTGTTTCAGGAAACACCATACACTTCTCCAGAGTGGCTGTTGGCAATTTACATACCGCCCATCAGCATAAAAAGGCTCCCTGTTTTCCAAGACCTGTCCGGACTTTTTCGATTTTACACTTTTTTCAGATGGCCCTTTTGACGCGGGGACAGTGAGACTTCATTGTAGTGCATATTTCCTTTACACGCTTGCTTGGTTGGCCAAAAAGTACGTATGCGTTTTTTCCTGAATATATTCAGGAAAAAACGCATGCGCCCTCTTTGGCCAAGTGCATCATTGTCTACATTCTGCCTCTTTTCCTATGCTTTAAGTACAATTCCCGTCTACCCCCTGAAATCGTTTTCCTGAATTTCTGCCCCGCTTTCAAGTCCTCTTCGAAGACTTACTTCAATACATTTTTGGACGATAGCTGTCATTCATAACTCTGCAGGTTTGTGAATTACAGTGTCCCTGAGCACCTTTCTTCAACTCGCTTTCTTCTGAGCTGGCCGCAAAACTGCAGGATTGCTTCAGGCCCTAATCTGTTTCCGGCAAGGCACGCTGAGCCTTTGGTTAACTCCCCTTCCTGTTGGGAAATGAGCGTTCCATTTGCCCGTGCAGACACCTACAGCTAGTCTCTCATTGGTTCTCCCTATTCCTGTTCATCTTGAGCAGAAATTGCAAATTTTGCCAAATAGGAGTTTAAAGAAACTGACTCTCCATGTGGGGAGAGTGTTAGAAAAGCGTCTGGAATGGTGAACCCGAGTAGCAGGGGACGAAAACTGAGATGCATTTGAAAACGTTTCCCAATCACGCGGTGGACCATACTCTGGGTTTCCCATGCATGTTTTAGCTGAAGGAAGAATCCCTGAAAGCTGGAGAGTTGGGACCCATGGAAAGGGAACCATGCAGTATGACTTCAAAGGGTCTGCGTTTGCTCACCGAACTTCACCAATGCTATGAGCCTGAAGTGTCCAGACTTATGTCTCACCCAGCTCTGGGTGTAGATGTGGGAAATCCAGTTTGCATAACATGCCCTGAATGAATTATTTAAGAATTGCTCTCTATTTCACTGTCCTTGTGTTTTGTTTCTGTGATTCATTTTGATAATGGGATTTATCGGATTTTCTCTGCTGCATTCATGCCGCTGTACACACGCTTCATTCTCTTACGAGGACATATATATCCATGGGTTTGAAGATTCTTACTAGTCAGGTGTATTCCTAGGCCTTGAATATGGGGTGTTTAGTCCAATTCCTTGAGCAAGGGGTAGGTCTTGACTATTACATATTTGGTTTATGGAAAGGTATCTGTGCTAATTTCTATCTCTGGTTTTATGCAGCACCCCAACTCAACTTTCCCCTTATCCAAGCATAAGTTGGTTTTCTAAATTTGAGACCCTGTTCTGTTTTGTAATTCAGTTCACGTGTAGCCAAGTTTACATTCCGTGTATTAGTGATAACTTATGATGTTTCATTTTCTGTGTGACTTATTTCACTTAGAATCATCATACCTGAATCCACTCATTATGCCGCGACGGGCCTGATGACATTGATTTCATTGCTGAGTGGTATTCCTTTGTACGTACGTACCACAACTTCTTTATCCATTTTTCACATTCTGGTATATTTAACTTGTACTGTAGACGAGGTTCTTGTAAACAGAGCCGTCCGACACTTTGGGGTGGCTGTGTGTTTTTGATTTTAATTTCCCTAAGCTATAGGACCATAAGTGGAAGTGCCGTAGGCTCCGTTGCTTTGTTTTTTAGGTGTTTCAGGAAACACCATACCCTTCTCCAGAGTGGCTGTTGGCAATTTACATCCCGCCCATCAGCATAACAAGGCTCCATGTTCTCCATGGCCTGTGCTGCATTTCTGTATTTTACACTTTGTTCAGATGGCCCTTTTGACCGGGGGGCAGTGAGACTTCATTGTAGTGCAGATTTCTTTAACATGCTTGCTTGGTTGGCCAAAAAGGGCGTATGCGTTTTTTCCTGAATATATTCAGGAAAAAACGCATACTCCATTTTTGGCCAAGTGCATCATTGTCGACGTTCTGCCTCTTTTCCTATGCTTTAAATGCAATTCCAGTCTACCCCCTGAAATCGTTTTCCTGCAATTCTGCCCCGCTTTCAAGTCCTCTTCGCAGCCTTCCTTCAATATATTTTCGGACGATAGCTGTCATTTATAACTCTGCAGGTTTGTGAATTACAGTGCCCCTGAGCTCCTTTCTTCAAATAATTTTCTTGTGAGCTGGCCGCAAACCCGCAGGATTGCTTCAGGCCCTAATCTGTTTCCGGCACGGCATGCTGAGCCTTTGGTTAATTCCTCTTCCTGGTTGGAAATGAGCGTTATATTTGCCCGTGCAGACACCTACAGCTGGTCTCTCATTGGTTCTCCCTATTCCTGTTCATCTTGCGCAGAAATTGCAAACTGTGCCAAACAGCAGGTTAAAGGCACTGGCTCTCCAAGTGAGGAGAGTGTTAAATGGGTCTGGAATGGTGAACCCGAGTAAAAGGGGACGAAAACTGAGATGCATTTGAAAACGTTTCCCGGTCACAAGGTGCACCATACTGTGGGTTTCCCATGCATGTTTTAGCTGAAGGAAGAATTGCTTAAACCTGGAGAGTTGGGACCCATGGAATGGGTACCATGCAGTATGACTTCAAAGGGTCTGCATTTGCTCATCGAACCTCACCAATGCTATCAGGCTGAAGTGTCCAACCTTATGTCTCACTCACCTCTGGGTGTAGATGAGGTAAATCCAGGTTGCATCACAAGCCCTGAATGAATTATTTAAGAATTGCTCTCTATTTCACTCTCATTGTGTTTTGTTTTTGTAATTCATTTTGATAAGGGTATTTATCGGATTTACTCTGCTGCATACATGCAGCTGTACACACGCTTGATTCTCTTATAGAGACATATAAATCCATGGGTTTGAAGATTCTTACTAGTCAGGTGTATTGCTAGGCGTTGAATATAGGGTTTTTAGACCATCTCGTTGAGCAAGGGGTAGATCTTGACTATTACATATTTAACTTATGGAAGGGTATCTGTGCTAATTTCTATCTCTGGTTTTATGCAGCACCCAAACTCACCTTTCCCCTTAAGCAAATATAAGTTGGTTTTCTTAATTTGAGACCCTGTTCTGTTTTGCAATTCAGTTCATGTGTAGCCAAGATTACATTCGGTGTATTAGTGATTTCTTATGATGTTTCATTTTCTGTGTGACTTATTTCACTTAGAATCATCGACCTGAATACACTCATTATGCCCCGACGGGCCTGATGACATAGATTTCATTGGAGAGTGATATTACAATGTACGTACGTACCACAAATTCTTTATGCATTTTTTGCTTTCTGTGATATTTTACTTGTACCGTCGACGAGGTTCTTGTAAACAGAGCCGTCTGAAACTTTGGGGTGGCTGTGTGTTTTTGATTTTAATTTCCGTAAGCTATAGGACCATAAGTGGAAGTGCCGTAGGCTCTGTTGCTTTGTTTTTTAGGTATTTCAGCAAATACCATACACTTCTCCAGAGTGGCTCTTGGCAATTTACATCCCGCTCATCAGCATAACAGAGCTCCCTGTTCTCCATGGCCTGTGATGCCTGTCTGGATTTTACACATTTTTCAGATGGCCGTTTTAACAGTGGGCAGTGAGACTTCACTCTAGTGCAGATTTCTTTAACATGCTTGCTTGGTTGGCCAAAAAGGGCGTATGCGTTTTTTCCTGAATATATTCTGGAAAAAACGCATATGCCGTTTTTGGCCAAGTGCATCATTGTCGACGTTCTGCCTCTTGTCCTATGCTTTAAATGTAATTCCAGTCTACCCCCTGAAATCGTTTTCCTGCAATTCTGCCCCGCTTTCAAGTCCTCTTCGCAGGCTTCCTTCAATATATTTTTGGATGATAGCTGTCATATATAACTCTGCAGGTTTGTGAATTACAGTGCCCATGATCTCCTTTCATCAAGTCGCTTCCTTGTGAGCTGGCCGCAAACCCGCAGGATTGCTTCAGGCCCTAATCTGGTTCCGGAATGGCATGCTGAGCCTTTGGTTAAATCCTCTTCCTGGTTGGAAATGAGCGTTAAATTTGCCTGTGCAGACACCTACAGCTAGTCTCTCATTGGTTCTCCCTATTCCTGTTCATCTTGCGCAGAAATTGCAAAATGTGCCAAACAGGAGGTTAAAGGCACTGACTCTCCAAGTGGGGAGTGTTAGTAAAGGGTCTGGAATTGTGAACCCGAGTAAAAGGGAACGAAATCTGAGATGCATTTGAAAACGTTTCCCTGTCACACGGTGCACCATGCTGTGGGTTTCCCCTGCATGTTTTAGCTGAAGGAAGAATCGCTTAAACCTGGAGAGTTGAGACCCATGGAATGGGTCCCATGCAGTATGACTTCAAAGGGTCTGCATTTGCTCACTGAACCTCACCAATGCTATCAGCCCGAAGTGTCCAACCTTATGTCTCACTCAGCTCTGGGTGTAGATGAGGTAAATCCAGGTTGCATCACAAGCCCTGAATGAATTATTTAAGAATTGCTCTCTATTTCACTGTCATTGTGTTTTGTTTTTGTAATTCATTTTGATAATGGGATTTATCGGATTTTCTCTGCTGCCTTCATGCAGCTGTACACACGCTTGATTCTCTTATGGAGACATATGAATCCATGGGTTTGAAGATTCTTACTAGCCAGGTGTATTCATAGGCGTTGAATATAGGGTGTTTAGTGCATTTCGTTGAGCAAGGAGTAGGTCTTGTCTATTACGTATTTGGCTTATGGAACGGTATCTGTGCTAATTTCAATCTCTGTTTTTATGCAGCACCCCAACTCACCTTTCCCCATAAGCAAGCATAAGTTGGTTTTCTAAATTTGAGACCCTGTTCTGTTTTGTATTTCAGTTCATGTGTAGCCAAGTGTACATTCCGTGTATTAGTGACATCTTATGAGGTTTCTTTATCTGTGTGATTTATTTCACTTAGAGACATCGTACCTGAATCCAGTCCTTATGCTGCTTTGGGCCTGATGACATAGATTTCCTTGCTGAGTGATATTCCATTTTACGTAAGTACTACAACTTCTTTATCCCTTTTTTGCTCTCTGGGATATTTAACTTGTAGGGTAGACAAGGTTCTAAACAGAGCTGTCCCAAAGTTTGTGGTGGCTGCGTCTTTCTGATTTTAATTTCTCTAAGCTAAAAGACCATATGTGGAAGTGCACTGGGCTCAGTTCCTTTCTTTTTTAGGTGTTTCAGGAAACGCCATACACTTCTCCAGAGTGGCTGTTGGCAATTTACATCCCACCCATCAGCATAACAATGCTCCGTTTTCTCCATGGCCTGTCCTGTCTTTCTGGATTTTACAGTTTTTTCAGATGGCCCTTATGACCAGGGGGAAGTGAGACTTCATTGTAGTGCAGATTTCCTTTGCAAGCTTGCTTGGTTGGCCAAAAAGCGTGTATGCGTTTTTTCCTGACTATATTCAGGAAAAATCGAATACGCCCTTTTTAGCCAAGTGCATCATTGTCAACGTTCTGCCTCTTTTCCTATGCTTTAAATGCATTTTCAGTCTAACTCCTGATATCGGTTTCCTGCAATTCTGCCCCACTTTCAAGTCCTCTTCGTGTCCTTACTTCAATATATTTTTGGACAATAGCTGTCATTTATAACTCTGCATGTTTGTGAATTACAGTGCCCCTGAGCTCGTTTCTTCAACTCGTTTTCTTTTGAGCTGGCTGCAAAACCATAGGATTGCTTCTGGCCCTAATCTTGTTCCGGCATTGCACGCTGACCGTTTGTTTAATTCTCCTTCCTGGTGGGAAATGAGCATTACATTTGCCCATGCAGACACCTACAGCTAATCTCTCATTGGTTCTCCCTATTCCTGTACATCTTCTGCGTAAATTGCAAACTGAGCCAGACAGGAGGTTAAAGACACTGACTCTCCAAGTGGGGAGAGTGTTAGTAAAGCGTGTGGAATGGTGAACCCGAGTACCAGGGGACGAAAACTGAGATGCATTTAAAAACGTTTCCCAATCACACGGTGGACCATACACTGGGTTTCCCATGCACGTTTTAGCTGAAGGAAGAATCCCTTAAACCTGGAGAGTTGAAACCCATGGAATGGGTAAAATGCTGTATGACTTCAAATGGTCTGCATTTGCTCACAGAACCTCACCAATGCTATCAGCTCGAAGTGTCCAGCCTTATGTCTCATCCAGCTGTGGGTGTAGATGTGTTAAATCCAGGTTGCATCACAAGCCCTGAAAGAATTTTTTAAGAATTGCTCTCTATTTCACTGCCATTTTGTTATGTTTTTGAAATTTATTTTGAAAATGTGATTTAGCTGATTTTCACTGCTGCGTTTATGTCGCTCTACACACGCTTGATTCTCTTACGGAGACATATAAATCCATACGTTTTAAGACTCTTACTAGTCAGGTATATTCCTAGGTGGTGAATATGGGGTGTTGAGTCATTTCATTGACCAAAAAGTAGGTCTTTTCTATTACATATTTGGCTTATGGAACAGTATCTGTGCTAATTTCAATCTCTGGTTTTATTCAGCACCCGAACTCACCTTTCCCCTTAAGCAAGCATATGTTGGTTTTCTAAATTTGAGGCCCCGTTCTGTTTTGTAGTTCCATTCATGTGTCCCCAAGTTTACATTCCGTGTATTAGTGATATCTTATGTTGCTTTAAATGATATCTTATGATATGTGTCTTTTTCTTTTGAATTATGTGACTTCGAATGATCATACGTAACTCCTCTGGAGTTGTTACAAATGGCCATATTTCATTGATTTCCAGGCTGAGTAATATTCCACTCTACATAAGTACCACATCTCTATCCATTTTTTCCCTCCAGAGACATTTAAGTTATATCCTAGTCGAGGTTCTTTTAAACAGAGAGGCGGTAAACATTGGGGTGCCTGTGTCCTCTCGATTTTTGTTTTTCCCAAGATACACGTCCATGAGTGCAAGTGCCCTGTGCTCTGTAGCTCATTTTTTAGATGCTTTAGTAAACACAATACACTTCTCCAGAGTGACCGTTGGCAATATACATTTCCACTATAAGCCTCACAGGGCTCCCTTTTCTCCTTTCCTGTCCTGCATTTCTGGTGTTTACACTTTATGAGGACGGCTCTTCTGACTGATGTGAAGTGATATCTTTTGTAGTATTGATTTCCAGTGCCCACCTGTTTGGTTGGCTAAAAATGTGTGTGCCCTTTTCTTGAATATATACAGAAAGAGACGCATACACCCTTTTTGACCAAGTGCAAAGTTGCAAATGTTCAGCCCCTTTTCTGGTGCTTAATGGCGAGTCCTTTCTACCTCTTCCAATCCCTTTCCTGCCATTCTCCCTTGCTTACAAGTCCTTTTCTCTGACTATCCTCAAGACATTTTTTAGGGATAGATATTTTCAACTCTGCAGTTTCGTGAATTTTAGTGCCCCTGAGTTCCATTTTTTACTTGTGTTTATGGGAACTGGCCACAAAGCAGCGGGATTTCCTCAAGGCCTATTCTGTTTCCATGGGCAACCCTAGCCTTTGGTCAATTCGTCTTTCTGATTGGAAATTAAAGTGACATGTGGCTGTCCGAGCACCTAGGACTTGTCTCTCATTGTTCCTCCTCCTTCCGCTTCATCCTCTGGACAAATTCCAAACTGTACACAACAGGATGTTGACAGTGCCAACATCTCCAAGTGGGGAGACTGTTAGTAAAGACGCCGGAGTGGTGAACCCGAGCACCAGGAGATGAGGAGATGAGATGCCTTTTCCAAACTCTTCCCGATCAGACGGTATACCATCCTCTGGGTGTGACAGGCATGTTTTAGCTGTAGGAAGGATCCCATTCATGTGAGGAGACCACCAGGGCTTTTTCAAAATCAGTGTCTCTCCGCAACCCAAACTGGGGAATTTTTTAAGCTACGGCTACACATATGTTCATTAAGGGCCTTGGGAAGTAGGCAGAGTCCAAACTTTAGATGATTGAAGTCTTCAGGGTCAGAAGCACTCACCAACGGCTTCCCTTAGGTTCCATTTTAACTGTCATTGATAGATGATGTCAATAAAAATATCTATTCTTTTTCAGATTATTTCCCCTTATAGGTTATTGCAAAATATTGAGTGTAGTTCCCTGTGCTATACAGTAGTTCCTTGTTGATGATTGATTATATACATAGCAGTGTGTATGTGTTAATCCCAAACAGTTAATTTATCCCTCCTCCCACCTTTCCTCTTTGGTAATCATAAATTATAAGATTTTATACTTCTCAGAAATGGGGGAGCTGAAAGAGAGGTATCATTTTCAATGGAAAAGCATTTAAAACAAGATTGAAGCTTTAACCAAGATTATTAGATGTACATCCTTGGAAAGAAATCATTTCGTTTCTCTAATATTGACCTGACAAATAAGACAAACCTTTTCAGTGAACTTGCTTATAATAAAGTGATGGAAATATCAAATGGAAGTGTTAGAAACATCTTATTTTACCCGAGCCTTATACACTGTTCTATGTTAATTACAGTTTGGCTCACACATCTGTTCATTGAAGTTACAAGGTTCTCAATTTCTGTTACTGATCCTCCAGAGTGGACCCCAACAAGTGTCCCCCTGCCCGGTGTCATTGGAGCCAACAGATCGAGACTGAGTTTGGTTCAGAAGCAAAGGAAACTTTATATTTTGATCAGAGAATGGAGAGGTGAGAGCATGTGCTACCCTGTGGGCTGTGGGCTGGGCTGCTGTGTAGAGATCCTGTCAGAGTCAGTGGGAGGGAGGGGGCAGAGCTCTCTCGAGGGCCCGGTTGGCTGCAGCTCAGGCTCTATATCACGGAGTCTGCCCTGGGCCCCAGGATCTGATGTGTCGACCCAGCCATTCTGCACTAGAAAATCTGGTCTGAAGTGCCAGGTGTGGAACCTCTGTATGCGGGACCCTAGGAGCACGTGAAATTAGACAAAGCACAAAGGATAAAAAGGTTAGACTTTATTTTATTGCCCAGATTCTATTTTTATCTCCCAGGGATTTTTAAGGGGCTTTGCCTGGGACAAACCCCGCTTCTGCCTTTTGTCCCCTTCCTCATTCTTGGAGTGCTGAGGGTGCAGACCCTTCTTCTGTAACTGCTGAGTGCTGAGTTAAGAGCACTCATACTCGTGGGCGAGGGTCAGAACTTCTCCCCAGCAGCCTCCAGGTGACGTTGATTGTCCCCAGGGCTGCTGCCTCCCTGCTCGTCCGCCTGAGCACCAGTATTGGAAGTGTTATAGATTCTAATGACCGTTAAGGGTCCAGGAAGGGATGTGCAGTGATGCTGTGAGGTCCACTTTCACCCCGCCCCACATTTATTTGGCCACCTTAGGCTGACCGTTTCTGCCAGCCTAGATGCTCTGACCAGTAGTCTGCGCTTTCTTCAATTAGGCCCCTGAATTAACGTAAAAACAGCACCAGGTGTCAGGACCCTGCCCGCTCAACTCCCAGACAGCCCAGGGTCAGTGGTGATGAAGGACCATGATGGCCACTGAGTCAACAGCCTTTTGAAGTAAACAGGAGTCCAGCCGGTCTTATTGGCCACCATCATCACGGTGTTTCTAGGCTTTTCTATGGTGACAGCGTGATATTCGGTTCCCCCGCCAAGATTATTAGCTCCCCTCTGGGTGCAGTAAGTCCTGCAAGCAGTAGTCTACTCTTTTGGGACACACTCTTGTTGTTTTATGAGAGAAACTCCAGGTCAAGTGATGGTCACATGAGTTGTCATGTTGCCCCGTTGCCCCTGGTTATCTCTCTGGAGGTTGGAGTTGGAGGGCCTCCTCACTCGAGGTCAGTGTGCCCACGGAGCAAACCCTGCAACTTCACGGCATGGTTGGGGGTTAGGATCACCACGTGGGGTCCTTTTCCCTTAAGAGGGAGGTGGCCTTTTGGGCTGCTGATTTCCAGGTTTTTTGATACCGCCAGTATCTTGGGCAGATGTGGCGGTGGGCCAAGCTCCATGGTGACCGTAGTTTATCCTACCTATATGGCATTCTTGCATTGTTCCATTTCAAGTGGTCTCAGTTTTTGCACTAATACTCCAATGGCGATTCACCTTTCACCAGGAATGTAAAGGTCAAAGGGTTTAGCTAAATTAGGGAGTTCCAGGGCAAGGGTCTGAATTGACTGCTCTTTCCATTCTTGAAAGGCCACTTCTGGATTCTATTCAAAAGGATCATCATCTTTTCCTTTCAGTGTTTCATATAGAGGCCCAGCTAGTAGACTGTAGTTAGGGATCCAGAAGCAGCAAACCCTGGCCTCCCCAGGAACCCCTAAGCTGTCTTCTAGTTTTAGAAAGGGGTAAGGCTATAAATTGTTTCTTCCCTTTCCTGGGATGTGCTTCTCCGACCTTCTGTGAGAATGAAGCCCAGGCAGGTCACCGTAGTCTGTGATATTTGAGCTTTTTCTTGGACAACTTCTATCCTCTATTGGCTTGGTAGTTCAGAGGTCTCCTTAGTAGGGCTGGCGATCAGAATGTCGTCTGCATATTGAAGGAGTGTTTCCTTTTCCAGAGGTAGAGCTTTTAGGTCTTTAGCTGAGCTTTCCCCAAAGGTGGTGTGGGAATTTTTGAACCCTTGGGGCAAGACGGCCCGGAAGTATTGTTTTAGTTGTATGTTGAGTCCTGCCACTCACAAGCCAAAATTTTTTGTGACTCTCGGACTAATGGAATACCAAAGAAGGCATCATTCAAGACTAATACAGAATACCAAGTCCTGGTGGTTGGTAGAATGACCAGCAGGGTGTAGGATTTAGGAACTACTGGAGGTATATCCTCGGTGGCTTCACTGACTGTCCTGACATCCTTTACCAGGACTCCAGCAGCCCATGGGGCTCTCGAGGTCAGGCCAATCCCAGGATATGAAGCTCACCTGGGCAGGTACCCCACCCCCACGCCAGCCCACGGGGCTCTCGTGTTCAGGCCCCTCCCAGGATATGGGGTTCCCTGCGCAGGTCCCCTGCAGCCCATGGGGCTCTCGTGGTCAGGCCCCTCCCAGGATACAGAGCTACCCTTGCAGGTACCGTGGCAAGGCTGGGCACACGGGAACCGTGCACATAGCCCACATTGCAGAGCACTCCCAGCTCACCTGTCGCTCAGATCTGACACAGAGCACCTCAGAGCAGGACTTGAACTAACAAATAGCACCTCCGTCAGGTCTGTGACCCTGGGCATCACTCTGTGCGGCCTCCCTCCACCTGGTCTTCCAGAGACTTCCACTGCACCCGGGGCACCAGGCCTCTGTCTCCACCCACCACCCACCCCTCCTCTCCCTGACTCCTGGGGTCCTCTCATTAGGAGAGGGTTTTCTTGAAGTTGTCTCCCACTCATGGGCCAGTTAAAATGATTAGAAAACAAGCCGGAGCTACAACCCCTTGTCTATCCTGACTCTCAAGAGCCCACACCTGTTCCTTGGACCTGGCTGATTCAGCAATTTCCATTTTCTGCAATTGTGAGACCCTGAGGGGTGATGATTGGCTGACCTGGGCAGCCTGACCGTGCCGGCCAGCCCTCCCCAGGTGTGCCTGGGTTGAGATCGATATAAACACACATATAAAATGGCTGTGCCTGACGCCATTTTCTCTGCCCTGTCAACAGTCTCGGGGCTGGGCTGGTGGGACGGAGTGAGAGGCCACGGCTTTGTGGGTGGCCCAGTGTGAGTGGGGTTCTGCTGGACTTTCTGCAGCAGTTGCCAAGATGCCACCTGCTAAAGAAGAGGATGTGACACCCATACCTGCCGCTGGAATTTCTTCCTGGGCAGAGGTGAGGAAGGAAGAAAGCAGTGGGGGCGAGGACAGGAGGGGTATCTCAGGCAGGGAAATGGAAAGCTTCCAGAAGAGCACCCAGGGCCAGGGCCATCCTGGCTGGCCTGCAGGCACCAAGTCGGCCGGCATGCTGTCACTCGTGTGGCTCCATGGCCCTTCCTCTAGGCTTTCAAGTCCTTGTACATATTCAGGTGTTTTACCTGGGAAGGGTGGGAACATTTCAGCAGCAGCTGGCCTGGGGTTCGGCCCACGTTTACTCACAGATGCCTCGGCATGGTCCCCCAGCTTTGCAAAGAGGACGCTTGTTGCGTGGGGCCTGCTGGCTGAATGGGAGATGATTCCCCACCACTGACCAACTTCAGAATGGTTTACAACTGGAGCAAGTGCCCTGATACGGTTTTCCTCTGTGTAAATGGTGGGTTCTGATTTTTTTTCTTTTTTCCGTTTTTGGTTCAAGGTAGATTTTATTCCTCTTTTTTGTATTTACAGATATAAGCATGGAAATAATTTATTCATATTAATACATGTATGTGAAGGGAAGAATATTTTTTCTGTTTTACTTTTTTTAATTTTATTTTTTTAATTTTGAATTTTATTTTATTTTTTATACAGCAGGTTCTTATTGGTTATCTATTTTATACATATAAATGTATACATGCCAATCCCAATCTCTCAACTCCTCCCACCACCACCCCCCCAACCGCTCTCCCCCCTTGGTGTCCATACGTTTGTTGTCTACATCTGTTGCTCTATTTCTGTCTTGCAAAACGGTTCATCTGTACAATTTTTCTAGGTTCCACATATATGCATTAATATACAAGATTTGTTTTGTTTTTCTCTTTCTGACTTACTTCACTCTGTATGACAGTCTCTAGATCCATCAACGTCTCTACAAATGATCCAATTTCATTCCTTTTTATGGCTTAGTAATATTCCATTTTATATATGTACCACATCTTTATGCATTCGTCTGTCTGGGCATTTAGGTTGCTTCCATTACCTGGATATTGTAAATAGTGATGCAATGAACATTGCGGTGAATGTCTCTTTTTGATTTTTGGTTTTGTCTGGGTATATGCCCAGTAGTGGGATTGCTGTATCATATGGTAATTCTATTTTTAGTTTTATAAGAAACTCCATAATGTTCTCCACAGTGACTGTATCTATTTACATTCCCAACAATAGTGGAAGAGGGTTCCTTATCTCCACACCCTTTCCAGCATTTGTTGTTTGTAGATTTTCTGATGATGCCCATTCTAACAGGTGTGAGATGATACAGCATGGATGAGTCTATTTCGTTGAGCAAGGAGTAGGTCTTGTCTATTACATATTTGGCTTATGGAAAGGTATCTGTGCTAATTTCAATCTCTGGTTTTATACAGCACCCCAACTCAACTTTCCCCTTAAGCAAGCATAAGTTTTTTAGCTAAATGTGAGACACTGTTCGGTTTTGTAATTCAGTTCATGTGGAGCCAAGTTTACACTCCCTCTATTAGTGATATCTTATGATTACTGTCTTTCTCTGTGTGACATATTTCTCTTAGAGTCATCGTGCTTAAGTCCACTCAATTTGCTGCTACAGGCCTGATGACATTGATTTCATTGCTGAGTGATATTCCGTTGTACGTAAGTAGCACAACTTCTTTATCCATTTTTTTCTTTCTGGGATATTTAATTTGTACTGGACTCAAGGTTCTTGTAAACACAGCAGCCCTAAATTTTGTGTTGGCTGTGTCTTGTTGATTTTAATTTTCCTAAGCTATAGGACCATAAGTGGAAGTGCCCTAGGCTCTGTAGCTTTGTTTTTTAGATGTTTCAGGATACACCATAAACATCTCCAGAGTGTCTGTTGGCAATTTACATCCCACCCATCAGCATAACAAGGCTCCCTCTTCTCCATGGCCTGTCCTGTGTTTCTCGTTTTTACACTTTTTTCAGATGGCCCTTTTGACGAATGGGAAAAGAGACTTCATTGTAGTGCGGATTTCCATTGCTCGAGTGCTTGGTTGACCAAAAAGGGCGTATGCGTTTTTTCCTGAATATATTCACGAAAAAATGCATACGCTCTTTTTGTCCAAGTGCATCACTGTCAAAGATCTGCTGCTTTTCATATGCTTTAAATGCAATTCAAATCTACCTCCTGAAATCTGATTCCTGGAATTCTGCCGTGTTTTCAAGTCTTCTTTGCAGCCTTACTTCAATATATTTTTGACAATAGTTGTCATTTATAACTCTGCAGGTTTGTGAATTACAGTGTCCCTGATTTCCTTTCTCAACTCGCTTCCTTGTAAGCTGGCCACAAAACCGCAGGTTTGCTTCAGGCCGTAATCTGGTTCCGGCACGGCACGCTGAGCGTTTGGTTAATTCCTCTTCCTGGTGGGAAATGAGAGTTAAATGTGCCCGTCCAGACACCTGCCTCACTCCCAGCCCATTGGTGATGTGTGTCCTCTGGTTTGAGGCCACATGTGCCAGTTTACTCACCTATTAAAGATGTGGACCCACTGGTGTGAGGACACTCCTGCCTGGTTCATATCCCCTTGGTGATGTGGGCTGTCTGGTGAGAGTCTGATCCTGGCTGGTTTCGTCACCTTTCTGTGAGGTGGTCCCTCTGCTCTGAGGTCACACCTGCCTGGCTTGTTCCCGTTGCCTTGGAGACGTCGGCCCTCTGGTGGCAGTTGGAGCTTGCTGGGAGTCTCCTCCCCTCGGTGATGAGGGCCCTGTGGCATCAGTCAATAACTGCTGGGCTCCCCATTTTTTCTGATGTTTGCCCACTTGTGCGATGACAGTCCTGCCGGGTTTCCATCCCCATGTGGATGTGCGCCTTCTGCTGTGAGGTCCCAACGGTTGGGTCGCTCACAGTTTAATGATGAGGGCCCTCTGGTGTGAGTTCATTCCAGAAAGGATCCCATTGCCTCTCGGCTCCTGGCCGCCTGCTGGGACGTTTCAACTGCTGGATTCCTCACATTTTTTGATCTATGGTCCCTGTGTTGTTAGGCTACTCCTGCCTGCCTCACTCTGAGCACCTTGGAGATGTGGTTCCTGTGGTTTAGGCCACATGTTCTGGGTTCCTCACCTTTCCATTATTTGGCCACACTGGTGTGAGGATACTTCTGCCTGGTTCCGGTCCCCTTGGTGATGTGGGCCCTCTGGTGAGAGTCTTATCCTGGCTGGGTTCCTCTCCCTTCTGTGACGTTTGCCCTCTGCTGTGAGGTCAATCCTGCCTGGCTGGCGCACGTCACCTTGGCGACGTGGGCCCTCAGTTGGGATTTGGTGCCTGCTGGGAGTTTCCTCCCTTCGGTAATGAGGGCCCTCTGGCGTCTGGCCCTAACTCCTGGGCTCCCAAATTTTTCTGATGTGTGCCCTGTGGTGCGAGTACACTCCTGCCAAGTTCCCAACCCCATGGAAATGGGGGCCTTCTGCTCTGTGGACACAATGGCTGGGTTCACAGTTTCATGATGAGGGCCCTCTTTTGTGAGTTCACACCGACCTGGAACCCATAGCCTCGCTGCTCCTTGCCACCTGCTGGAACGTTCCAACTGCGGGATTCCTCACCTTTTTTATTCTATGGGCCCTCTGTTTTGAGGCTACTCCTGCCTGCCTCCCTCGCAGACCCTTGGTGATGTATGTCCTCTGGTTTGAGGCCACGTGTGTTGGGTCCCTCACCTTTCGATGATATGGCCCCAATGGTGTGAGGACACTCCTGCCTGGTTCACATCCCCTTGGTGTTGTGGGCCCTCTGGTGAAAGTCTGATCCTTGCTGGGTTCCTGACCCTTCTTTGAGGTGGGCCCTCTTCTGTGAGGTAACTCCTGCCTGGCTTGCTCACATTGCCTTGGTGACGTCAGCCATCTGGTTGCAGTTGGAGCCTGCTGGGAGCCTCCTCTCCTAGCTGATGAGGGCCCTCTGGCATCAGGCTCTAACTGCTGGGCACCCCACGTTTTCTGACTGAGCCCAGTGATGCCAGGACACTCCTGTAAGGTTCCCATCCCCATGAGGAAGTGGGCCTTCTGCTCAGTGGTCCCAACGCCTGGGTTGCTCACAGTTTCGTGATGTTGGTTCTCTGGTGTTAGTTCACTCAGGCCTAGATCCCATAGCCTCTGTGCTCTGGGCCGACTGCTGGGAGGTTCCAACTGCTGGATTCCGCCCCTTTTTTATACTTTGGGCCCTCTGTTGTGAGGCTCCTCCTGCCTGCCTCACTCCAAGCCCCTTGGTGATGTAGGTCCTCTGGTTTGAGGCAACATGTGCCGGTTGCCTCACCTTTTAGGTATGTGACCCCACTGGTGTGAGGACACTCGTGACTGGTTCCCATCCTCTTGTTGATGTGGGCCCTCTGGTGAGAGTTGGACCCTGGCTTGATTCCTCATACTTCTGGGAGGTGGGTCCTCTGCTGTGAGGTCACTCCTGCCTGGCTGGCACACGTCGCCTTGGCCACATGGGCCCTCTGGTTGCAGTTGGAGCGTGCTGGGAGCCTCCTCCCATCGGTGATGAGGGCCCTCTGGCGTCAGGCCCTAACTGCTGGGCTCCCCACATTTTCTGATATGTGCTCACTGGTGCGATGACACTCCTGCCAGGTTCCCATCCCCATGCGGATTTGGGCCTTCTGTTCTGAGGTGCCAACGTGTGGGTTGCTCACAGTGTCAGGATGTGGGCCCTCTGCTGTGAGTTCACTCCGGCATGCATCCCATATCCTCGGTGTTCTGGGCCACCTGCTTGGAGCTTCCAACTGCAGGATTCCTTACCTTTTTTCTTCTATGGGCCGTGTGTTGTGAGACACTTCCTGCCTGCCTCACTCTGAGCCCCTTGTTGTTGTGGGTCTTCTGGTTTGAGGCCACATGTGGTGGGTTTCTCGCCTTTCAATGATGTGGCCCCACTGGGGTCAGAACACTCCTGCCTGGTTCCCATCCCCTTGGTGATGTGGGCCCTCTGGTGAGAGTCTCATCCTGGTTGGGTTCCTAACAGTTTCGTAAGGTTGGCCCTCTGCCCTGAGGTCACTCCTGCCTGGCTGGCACACACCGCCTTGGTGACGTCGGCCCTCTGACCGCAGATGGAGCGTACTGGGAGCCTTCTCCTCTCGGTGATGAGGACACTCTGGTGTCAGGCCCTAACTGCTGGGTACCCATATTTTCTGATACGTGCTAAGTGGTGAGAGGACACTCCGGCCAGGTTCCCATCCCCATGCGGATTTGGGCCTTCTGTTCTGAGGTGCCAACGGCTGGGTTGCTCACAGTGTCAGGATGTGGGCCCTCTGCTGTGAGTTCAATCCGGCATGGATCCCATAGCCTCGGTGCTCTGGGACAACTGCTTGGAGCTTCCAACTGCGGGATTCCTCACCTTTTTTATTTTATGGGCCCTCTGTTTGAGACACCTCCTGCCTGCCTCACTCTGAGCCCCTTGTTGATATGGTTCCTCTGGTTTAGGCCATATGTTCTGGGTTCCTCACTTTTCTATGATTTGGCCATACTGGTGTGAGGCCACTCCTGCCTGGTTCTGATCCCCTTGGTGATGTGGGCCCTCTGGTGATTGTCTTATCCTGGCTGGGTTCCTCCCCCTTCTGTGACGTAGGCCCTCTGCTGTGAGGTCACTCCTGCCTGGCTGACGCACGTCACCTTGGCGACGTGGGCCCTCAGTTGGGAGTTGGTGCCTGCTAGGAGTCTGCTCCCCTCGGTAATTAGGGCTGTCTGGAGTCAGGCCCTAACTCCTGGGCTCCCAAACTTTTCTGATGTGTGCCCTGTGGTGCGAGTACACTCCTGCCATGTTACCAAACCCATGGGAATGTGGGCCTTCTGTTCTGTGGTCCCAACAGCTGTGTTGTTCACAGTTTCATGATGAGGGCCCTCTGTTGTGAGTTCACACTGGCTGGGATCCCATAGCCTCGCTGCTCCTTGCCGCATGCTAGGAGTTTCCAACTGCGGGATTCCTCACCTTTTTTATTCTATGGGTCCTCTGTTTTGAGGGTCCTCCTGCCTGCCTCACTCCCAGCCCCTTGGAGATGTGGGTCGGCTTGTTTGGGCCACATATTCTGGGTTCCTCACCTTTCTATGATTTGGCCACACTGGTGTGAGGCCACTCCTGCCTGGCTTGCTCCCGTTGCCTTGGTGACGTCGGACCTCTGGTGGCAGTTGGACCCTTCTTGTACGCTCCTCTCCAAGGTGATGAGGGCCCTCTTGCGTCAGGCCCTAACTGCTGGGCTCCGCACATTTTCTGATGTGAGCCCACTGGTGCAATGTCACTCCTTCCAGGTTCCCATCCCCATGCGGATTTGGGACTTCTGTTCTGAGGTGCCAACGGCTGGGTTGCTCCCAGTGTCAGGATGTGGGCCCTCTGCTGTGAGTTCACTCCGGCATGCATCCCAGAGCCTCGGTGCTCTGGGCCACCTGCTTGGAGCTTCCAACTGCAGGATTCCTTACCTTTATTCTTCTATGGGCCGTGTGTTGTGAGACACTTCCTGCCTCCCTAACTCTGAGCCCCTTGTTGATGTGGGTGTTCTGGATTGAGGCCACATGTTGTGGGTTCCTCGCCTTTCTATTATTTGGCCACACTGGTGTGAGGCCACTCCTGCCTGGATCCGATCCCCTTGGTGATGTGGGCCCTCTGGTGAGAGTCTGATCCTGGCTGGGTACCTCACCCTTCTGTGAGGTGGGCCCTCTGACATGAGGTCACTCCTGCCTGGGTGGCACACGTCGCCTTGGTGACATGGGCCCTCTGTTGGCCATTGGAGTGTGCTGGGAGCCTCCTCCCCTCTTTAATGAGGGCCCTGGATAAAACGCATATGCCCTTCTTGGCCAAGTGCATCATTGTCGACGTACTGCCTCTTTTCCTATGCTTTAAATGCAGTTACTGTCTACCTCCTGAAATAGGTTTACTTCAATTCTGCCCCACTTTCAAGTCTGTTTTGCAGCCTTACTTCAATATATTTTTGGAAGATAGCTGTCATTGATAACTGCAGGTTTGTGAATGACAGTGCCCCTGAGCTCTTTTTTTCAAATCGCTTTCTTTTGAGCTGGCCGCAAACCCGCAGGATTGCTTCAGGCCCTAATCTGGTTCTGGGACGGCATGCTGAGCGTTTCGTTAAATCCTCTTCCTGGTGGGAAATGATCGTTAAATTTGCCCGTGCAGACACCTACAGCTACTCTCTCATTGGTTCTCCGTATTCCTGTTCATCGTGCGCAGAAATTGCAAACTGTGCCAAACAGGAGGTTAAAGGCACTGACTCTACAAGTGGGGAGAGTGATAGTAATGGGTCTGGAATTGTGAACCCGAGAAAAAGGGGACGAAAACTGAGACGCATTTGAAAACGTTTCCCGGTCACACGGTGCACCATACTGTGGGTGTCCCATGCATGTTTTAGCTGAAGGCAGAATCCCTTAAAACTGGAGAGTTGGGACCCATGGAATGGGTCCCATGCAGTATGACTTCAAAGGGTCTGCATTGGCTCATCGAACCTCACCAATGCTATGAGCCCGAAGTGTCCAACCTTATGTCTCACTCAGCTCTGGGTGTAGATGAGGTAAATCCAGGTTGCATCACAAGCCCTGAATGAATTATTTAAGAATTGCTCGCTATTTCACTGTCATTGTGTTTTGTTTTTGTAATTCATTTTGATAAGGGGATTTATCGGATTTTCTCTGCTGCCTTCATGCAGCTGTACACACGCTTGATTCTCTTATGGAGACATATAAATCCATGGGTTTGAATATTCTTACTAGTCAGGTGTATTCCTAGGCATTGAATATAGGGTTCTTAGTCCATTTCGTTGAGCAAGGGGTAGGTCTTGAGTATTACATATTTGACGTATGGAATGGTATCTGTGCTAATTTCCATCTCTGCTTTTATGCAGCACCCCAACTGAACTTTCCCCTTACGCAAACATAAGTTGGTTTTCTAAATTTGAGACCCTGTTCTGTTTTGTAATTCAGTTCATGTGTAGCCAAGATTACATTCGGTGTATTAGTGATATCTTATGATGTTTCATTTTCTGTGTGACTTATTTCACTTAGAATCATCGTACCTGAATCCACTCATTATGCCACGATGGGCCAGATGACATAGATTTCATTGGTGAGTGATATTCCATTGTACGTACGTACCACAACTTCTTTATCCATTTTTCGCTTTCTGGGATATTTAACTTGTACCGTAGACGAGGTTCTTGTAAACAGAGCCGTCTGAAACTTTGGGGCGGCTGTGTGTTTTTGATTTTAATTTCCCTAAGCTATAGGACCATAAGTGGAAGTGCCGTAGGCTCCGTTGCTTTGTTTTTTAGGTGTTTCAGGAAACACCATACACTTCTCCAGAGTGGCTCTTGGCAATTTACATCCCACCCATCAGCGTAACAAGGCTCCCTGTTCTCCATGGCCTGTGCTGCATTTCTGGATTTTACACTTTTTTCAGATGGCCCTTTTGACCGGGGGGCAGTGAGACTTCACTGTAGTGCAGATTTCTTTAACATGCTTGCTTGGTTGGCCAAAAAGTGCCTATGCGTTTTTTCCTGAATATATTCAGGAAAAAACGCATACGCCCTTTTTGGCCAAGTGCATCATTGTCGACGTTCTGCCTCTTTTCCTATGCTTTAAATGCAATTCCAGTGTACCCCCTGAAATCGTTTTCCTGCAATTCTGCCCCGCTTTCAGTCTTCTTCGCAGCCTTCCTTCAATATATTTTTGGACTATAGCTGTCATTTATAACTTTGCAGGTTTGTGAATTACAGTTCCCCTGAGCTCCTTTCTTCAAATCGCTTTCTTGTGAGCTGGCCGCAAACCCGCAGGATTGTTTCAGGCCCTAATCTAGTTCCGGGACGGCATGCTGAGCTTTTGGTTAATTCCTCTTCCTGGTTGGAAATGAGCTTTAAATTTGCCCGTGCAGACACCTACAGCTAGTCTCTCATTGGTTCTCCCTATTCCTGTTCATCTTGCGCAGAAATTGCAAACTGTGCCAAACAGGAGGTTAAAGGCACTGACTCTCCAAGTGGGGAGAGTGTTAGTAAAGGGTCTGGAATTGTGAACCCGAGTAAAAGGGGACGAACACTGAGATGCATTTGAAAAAGTTTCCCGGCCACACGGTGAACCATAATGTGGGTTTCCCATGCATGCTTTAGCTGAAGGAAGAATCGCTTAAACCTGGAGAGTTGGGACCCATGGAATGGGTACCATGCAGTATGACTTCAAATGGTCTGCATTTGCTCATCGAACCTCACCAATGCTATCAGCCCGAAGTGTCCAACCTTATGTCTCACTCAGCTCTGAGTGTAGATGAGGTAAATCCAGGTTGCATCACAAGCCCTGAATGAATTGTTTAAGAATTGCTCTCTATTTCACTGTCATTGTGTTTTGTTTTTGTAATTCATTTTGATAATGGGATTTATCGGATTGTCTCTGCTGCCTTCATGCAGCTGTACACACGCTTCATTCTCTTATGGAGACATATAAATCCATGGGTTTGAAGATTCTTTCTAGTCAGGTGTATTCCTAGGCATTGAATATAGGGTGTTTAGCCCATTTCGTTGAGCAAGGGGTAGGTCTTGACTATTACATGTTTGACGTATGGAATGGTATCTGTGCTAATTTCTATCTCTGGTTTTATGCAGCACCCCAACTCGCCTTTCCCCTTAAGCAAACATAAGTTGGTTTTCTAAATTTGAGACCCTGTTCTGTTTTGTAATTCAGTTCATGTGTAGCCAAGATTACATTCGGTGTATTAGTGATATCTTATGATGTTTCATTTTCTGTGTGACTTATTTCACTTAGAATCATCGTACCTGAATCCACTCATTATGACACGATGGGCCAGATGAAATAGATTTCATTTGTGAGTGATATTCCATTGTACATACGTACCACAACTTCTTTATCCATTTTTCGCTTTCTGGGATATTTAACTTGTACTGTAGATGAAATTCTTGTAAACAGAGCCGTCAGAAACTTTGGGGTGGCTGTGTGTTTTTGATTTTAATTTCCCTAATCTATAGGACCATAAGTGGAAGTGCCGTAGGCTCCGTTGCTTTGTTTTTTAGGTGTTTCAGGAAACACCATACACTTCTCCAGAGTGGCTCTTGGCAATTTACATCCCACCCATCAGCATAACAAGGCTCCCTGTTCTCCATGGCCTGTGCTGCATTTCTGGATTTTACACTTTTTTCAGATGACCCTTTTGACGGGGGGCAGTGAGACTTCATTGTAGTGCAGATTTCTTTAACATGCTTGCTTGGTTGGCCAAAAAGGGCGTATGCGTTTTTTCCAGAATATATTCGGGAAAAAACGCATACGCCCTTTTTGGCCAAGTGCATCATTGTCGACGTTCTGCCTTTTTTCCTATGCTTTAAATGCAATTCCAGTCTACCCCCTGAAATCGTTTTCCTGCAATTCTGCCCCGCTTTCAAGTCCTCTTCGCAGCCTTCCTTCAATATATTTTTGGACGATAGCTGTCATTTATAACTCTGCAGGTTTGTGAATTACTTGGCCCCTGAGCTCCTTTCTTCAAATCGCTTTCTTGTGAGCTGGCCGCAAACCCGCAGGATTGCTTCAGGCCCTAATCTGGTTCCGGCACGGCATGCTGAGCGTTTGGTTAATTCCTCTTCCTGGTTGGAAATGAGCGTTAAATTTGCCCGTGCAGACACCTACAGCTGGTCTCTCATTTGTTCTCCCTATTCCTGTTCATCTTGCGCAGAAATTGCAAACTGTGCCAAACAGCAGGTTAAAGGCACTGGCTCTCCAAGTGAGGAGAGTGTTAAAAGGGTCTGGAATGGTGAACCCGAGTAAAAGGGGACGAAAACTGAGATGCATTTGAAAACGTTTCCCGGTCACACGGTGCACCATACTGTGGGATTCCCATGCATGTTTTAGCTGAAGGAAGAATCGCTTAAACCTGGAGAGTTGGGACCCATGGAATGGGTACCATGCAGTATGACTTCAAATGGTCTGCATTTGCTCATCGAACCTCACCAATGCTGTCAGCCCGAAGTGTCCAACCTTATGTCTCACTCAGCTCTGGGTGTAGCTGAGGTAAATCCAGGTTGCATCACAATCCCTGAATGAATTATTTCAGAATTGCTCTCTATTTCACTGTCATTGTGTTTTGTTTTTGTAATTCATTTTGATAATGGGATTTATCGGATTTTCTCTGCTGCCTTCATGCAGCTGTACACACGCTTGATTCTCTTATGGAGACATATAAATCCATGGGTTTGAAAATTCTTTCTAGTCAGGTGTATTCCTAGGCATTGAATATAGGGTGTTTAGCCCATTTCGTTGAGCAAGGGGTAGGTCTTGACTATTACATGTTTGACGTATGGAATGGTATCTGTGCTAATTTCTATCTCTGGTTTTATGCAGCACCCCAACTCGCCTTTCCCCTTAAGCAAACATAAGTTGGTTTTCTAAATTTGAGACCCTGTTCTGTTTTGTATTTCAGTTCATGTGTAGCCAAGTGTACATTCCGTGTATTAGTGACATCTTATGAGGTTTCATTTTCTGTGTGACGTATTTCACTTAGAATCATCGTACCTGAATCCACTCATTATGCCACGACGGGCCAGATGACATAGATTTCATTGGTGAGTGATATTCCATTGTACGTACGTACCACAACTTCTTTATCCATTTTTCGCTTTCTGGGATATTTAACTTGTACCGTAGACGAGGTTCTTGTAAACAGATCCGTCTGAAACTTTGGGGTGGCTGTGTGTTTTTGATTTTAATTTCCATAAGCTATAGGACCATAAGTGGAAGAGCCGTAGGCTCCGTTGCTTTGTTTTTTAGGTGTTTCAGGAAACACCATACACTTCTCCAGAGTGGCTGTTGGCAATTTACATCCCGCCCATCAGCATAACCAGGCTCCCTGTTCTCCATGGCCTGTGCTGCATTTCTGGATTTTACACTTTTTTCAGATGGCCCTTTTGACCGGGGGGCAGTGAGACTTCATTGTAGTGCAGATTTCTTTAACATGCTTGCTTGGTTGGCCAAAAAGTGCGTATGTGTTTTTTCCTGAATATATTCAGGAAAAAACGCATACGCACTTTTTGGCCAAGTGCATCATTGTCGACGTTCTGCCTCTTTTCCTATGCTTTAAGTGCAATTCCAGTCTACCCCCTGAAATCGTTTTCGTGCAATTCTGCCCCGCTTTCAAGTCCTCTTCGCAGCCTTGCTTCAATATAATTTTGGACGATAGCTGTCATTTATAACTCTGCAGGTTTGTGAATTACAGTGCCCCTGAGCTCCTTTCTTCAAATCGCTTTCTTGTGAGCTGGCCGCAAACCCGCAGGATTGCTTCAGGCCCTAATCTGGTTCCTGCACGGCATGCTGAGCCTTTGGTTAATTCCTCTTCCTCGTTGGAAATGAGCGTTAAATTTGCCCGTGCAGACACCTACAGCTAGTCTCTCATTGGTTCTCCCTATTCCTGTTCATCTTGCGCAGAATTTGCAAACTGTGCCAAACAGCAGGTTAAAGGCACTGACTCTCCAAGTGGGGAGAGTGTTAGTAAAGGGTCTGGAATTGTGAACCCGAGTAAAAGGGGACGAAAACTGAGATGCATTTGAAAACGTTTCCCGGTCACACGGTGTACCATACTGTGGGTTTCCCATGCATGTTTTAGCTGAAGGAAAAATCGCTTAAACCTGGAGATTTGGGACCCTTGGAATTGGTACCATGCAGTATGACTTCAAATGGTCTGCATTTGCTCATCGAACCTCACCAATGTTATCAGCCCGAAGTGTACAACCTTATGTCTCACACAGCTCTGGGTGTAGATGAGGTAAATGCAGGTTGCATCACAAGCCCTGAATGAATTATTTAAGAATTGCTCTCTATTTCACTGTCATTGTGTTTTGTTTTTGTAATTCATTTTGATAATAGGATTTATCGGATTTTCTCTGCTGCCTTCATGCAGCTGTACACACGCTTGATTCTCTTATGGAGACATATAAATCCATGGGTTTGAAGATTCTTACTAGTCAGGTGTATTCCTAGGCGTTGAATATAGGGTGTTTAGCCCATTTCGTTGAGCAAGTGGTACGTCTTGACTATTACGTATTTGACATATGGAATGGTATCTGTGCTAATTTCTAACTCTGGTTTTATGCAGCACCCCAACTCACCTTTCCCCTTACGCAAACATAAGTTGGTTTTCTAAATTTGAGACCCTGTTCTGTTTTGTAATTCAGGTCATGTGTAGCCAAGATTACATTCCGTGTATTAGTGATATGATGTTTCATTTTCTGTGTGACTTATTTCACTTAGAATCATTGTACCTGAATCCACTCATTATGCCACGAGGGGCCTGGTGATATAGATTTCATTGGTGAGTGATATTCCATTGTACGTACGTACCACAATTTCTTTATCCATTTTTTGCTTTCTGGGATATTTAACTTGTACCGTAGACGAGATTCTTGTGAAGAGAGCCGTCTGAAACTTTGGGGTGGCTGTGTGTTTTTGATTTTAATATCCCTAAGCTATAGGACCATAAGTGGAAGTGCCGTAGGCTCTCTTGCTTTGTTTTTTAGGTGTTTCAGGAAACACCATACACTTCTCCAGAGTGTCTCTTGGCAATTTACATCCCACCCATCAGCATAACAAGGCTCCCTGTTCTCCATGGCCTGTACTGCCTTTCTGGATTTTACACTTTTTTCAGATGGCCCTTTTGACCGGGGGGCAGTGAGACTTCATTGTAGTGCAGATTTCTTTAACATGCTTACTTGGTTGGCCAGAAAGTGCGTATGCTTTTTTTCCTGAATATATTCCGGAAAAAACGCATATGCCCTTTTTGGCCAAGTGCATCATTGTCGACGTTCTGCCTCTTTTCCTATGCTTTAAATGCAATTCCAGTCTACTCCCTGAAATCGTTTTCCTGCAATTCTGCCCCGCTTTCAAGTCCTCTTCGCAGCCTTCCTTCAATATATTATTGGACGATAGCTGTCATTTATAACTCTGCAGGTGTGTGAATTACAGTGCCCCTGAGCTCCTTTCTTCAAATCGCTTTCTTGTAAGCTGGCCACAAACCCTCAGGATTGATCCAGGCCCTAATCTGGTTCCGGCACGGCATGCTGAGCGTTTGGTTAATTCCTATTCCTGGTTGGAAATGAGCGTTAAATTTGCCCGTGCAGACACCTACAGCTAGGCTCTCATTGGTTCTCCCTATTCCTGTTCATCTTGCGCAGAAATTGAAAACTGTGCCAAACAGCAGGTTAAAGGCACTGACTCTCCAAGTGGGGAGAGTGTTAGTAAAGGGTCTGGAATGGTGAACCCGAGTAAATGCGTCCGAAAACTGAGATGCATTGGAAAACGTTTCCCGGTCACACGGTGCACCATACTGTGGGTTTCCCATGCATGTTTTAGCTGAAGGAAGAATCGCTTAAACCTGGAGAGTTGGGACCCATGGAATGGGTACCATGCCGTATGACTTCAAATGGTCTGCATTTGCTCATCGAACCTCACCAATGCTATCAGCCCGAAGTGTCCAACTTTATGTCTCACAGACCTCTGGGAGTAGATGAGGTAAATCCAGGTTGCATCACAAGCCCTGAATGAATTATTTAAGCATTGCTCTCTATTTCACTGTCATTGTGTTTTGTTTTTTAATTCATTTTGATAATAGGATTTATCGGATTTTCTCTGCTGCCTTCATGCAGCTGTACACACGCTTGATTCTCTTATGGAGACATATAAATCCATGGGTTTGAAGATTCTTACTAGTCAGGTGTATTCGTAGGCGTTGAATATAGGGTGTTTAGCCCATTTCGTTGAGCAAGGGGTAGGTCTTGACTATTACATATTTGACGTATGGAATGGTATCTGTGCTAATTTCTATCTCTGGTTTTATGCAGGCCCCCAACTCACCTTTCCCCTTAAGCAAACATAAGTTGGTTATCTAAATTTGAGGCCCTGTTCTGTTTAGTAATTCAGTTCATGTGTAGCCAAGATTACATTCGGTGTATTAGTGATATCTTATGATGTTTCATTTTCTGAGTGACTTATTTCACTTAGAATCATCATACCTGAATCCACTCATTATGCCAGGACGGGCCAGATGACATAGACTTCATTGGTGAGTGATATTCCATTGTACGTACGTACCACAACTTCTTTATCCATTTTTCGCATTCTGGGATATTTAACTTGTACCGTAGACGAGGTTCTTGTAAACAGAGCCGTCTGAATTCAGGGGTGGCTGTGTGTTTTTGATTTTAATTTCCCTAAGCTATAGGACCATATGTGGAAGTGCTGTAGGCTCCTTTGGCTTGTGTTTTAGGTGTTTCAGGAAACACCATACACTTCTCCAGAGTGGCTGTTGGCAATTTACATCCCACCCATCAGCACAACCAGGCTCCCTGTTCTCCATGGTCTGTGCTGCATTTCTGGATTTTACACTTTTTTCAGATGGCCCTTTTGACCGGGGGGCAGTGAGACTTCATTGTAGTGCAGATTTCTTTAACATGCTTGCTTGGTTGGCCAAAAAGGGCGTATGCGTTTTTACCTGAATATATTCAGGAAAAAACGCATACGCCCTTTTTGGCCAAGTGCATCATTGTCGACGTTCTGCCTCTTTTCCTATGCTTTAAATGCAATTCCAGTCTACCCCCTGAAATCGTTTTCCTGCAATTCTGCCCCGCTTTCAAGTCCTCTTCGCAGCCTTCCTTCAATATATTTTGGGACGATAGCTGTCATTTATAACTCTGCAGGTTTGTGACTTACAGTGCCCCTGAGCTCCTTTCTTCAAATCGCTTTCTTGTGAGCTGGCCGCAAACCCGCAGGATTGCTTCATGCCCTAATATGGTTCCGGCACGGCATGCTGAGCCTTTGGTTAATTCCTCTTCCTGGTTGGAAATGAGCGTTAAATTTGCCCGTGCAGACACCTACAGCTAGTCTCTCACTGGTTCTCCTTATTCCTGTTCATCTTGCGCAAAAATTGCAAACTGTGCCAAACAGGAGGTTAAAGGCACTGACTCTCCAAGTGGGGAGAGTGTTAGTAAAGGGTCTGGAATTGTGAACCCGAGTAAAAGGGGACAAAAACTGCGATGCATTTGAAAACGTTTCCCGGTCACACGGTGCACCATACTGTGGGTTTCCCATGCATGCTTTAGCTGAAGGAAGAATCGCTTAAACCTGGAGAGTTGGGACCCATGGAATGGGTACCATGCAGTATGACTTCAAATGGTCTGCATTTGCTCATCGAACCTCACCAATGCTATCAGCCCGAAGTGTCCAACCTTATGTCTCACTCAGCTCTGGGTTTTGATGAGGTAAATCCAGGTTGCATCACAAGCCCTGAATGAATTATTTAAGAATTGCTCTCTATTTCACTGTCATTGTGTTTTGTTTTTGTAATTCATTTTGATAATAGGATTTATCGGATTTTCTCTGCTGCCTTCATGCAGCTGTACACACGCTTGATTCTCTTATGGAGACATATAAATCCATGGGTTTGAAGATTCTTACTAGTCAGGTGTATTCCAAGGCGTTGAATATAGGGTGTTTAGCCCATTTCGTTGAGCAAGTGGTACGTCTTGACTATTACGTATTTGACATATGGAATGGTATCTGTGCTAATTTCTAACTCTGGTTTTATGCAGCACCCCAACTCACCTTTCCCCTTACGCAAACATAAGTTGGTTTTCTAAATTTGAGACCCTGTTCTGTTTTGTAATTCAGGTCATGTGTAGCCGAGATTACATTCCGTGTATTAGTGATATGATGTTTCATTTTCTGTGTGACTTATTTCACTTAGAATCATTGTACCTGAATCCACTCATTATGCCACGACGGGCCTGATGATATAGATTTCATTGGTGAGTGATATTCCATTGTACGTACGTACCACAATTTCTTTATCCATTTTTTGCTTTCTGGGATATTTAACTTGTACCGTAGACGAGGTTCTTGTGAAGAGAGCCGTCTGAAACTTTGGGGTGGCTGTGTGTTTTTGATTTTAATTTCCCTAAGCTATAGGACCATAAGTGGAAGTGCCGTAGGCTCTCTTGCTTTGTTTTTTAGGTGTTTCAGGAAACACCATACACTTCTCCAGAGTGGCTCTTGGCAATTTACATCCCACCCATCAGCATAACAAGGCTCCCTGTTCTCCATGGCCTGTACTGCCTTTCTGGATTTTACACTTTTTTCAGATGGCCCTTTTGACCGGGGGGCAGTGAGACTTCATTGTAGTGCAGATTTCTTTAACATGCTTACTTGGTTGGCCAGAAAGTGCGTATGCGTTTTTTCCTGAATATATTCAGGAAAAAACGCATACGCCCTTTTTGGCCAAGTGCATCATTGTCGACGTTCTGCCTCTTTTCCTATGCTTTAAATGCAATTCCAGTCTACACCCTGAAATCGTTTTCCTGCAATTCTGCCCCGCTTTCAAGTCCTCTTCGCAGCCTTCCTTCAATATATTATTGGACGATAGCTGTCATTTATAACTCTGCAGGTGTGTGAATTACAGTGCCCCTGAGCTCCTTTCCTCAAATCGCTTTCTTGTAAGCTGGCCACAAACCCTCAGGATTGATCCAGGCCCTAATCTCGTTCCGGCACGGCATGCTGAGCGTTTGGTTAATTCCTATTCCTGGTTAGAAATGAGCGTTAAATTTGTCCGTGCAGACACCTACAGCTAGGCTCTCATTGGTTCTCTCTATTCCTGTTCATCTTGCGCAGAAATTGAAAACTGTGCCAAACAGCAGGTTAAAGGCACTGACTCTCCAAGTGGGGAGAGTGTTAGTAAAGGGTCTGGAATGGTGAACCCGTGTAAAAGGGGCCGAAAACTGAGATGCATTTGAAAACGTTTCCCGGTCACACGGTGCACCATACTGTGGGTTTCCCATGCATGTTTTAGCTGAAGGAAGAATCGCTTAAACCTGGAGAGTTGGGACCCATGGAATGGGTACCATGCAGTATGACTTCAAATGGTCTGCATTTGCTCATTGAACCTCACCAATGCTATCAGCCCGAAGTGTCCAACTTTATGTCTCACACAGCTCTGGGAGTAGATGAGGTAAATCCAGGTTGCATCACAAGCCCTGAATGAATTATTTAAGCATTGCTCTCTATTTCACTGTCATTGTGTTTTGTTTTTTAATTCATTTTGATAATAGGATTTATCGGATTTTCTCTGCTGCCTTCATGCAGCTGTACACACGCTTGATTCTCTTATGGAGACATATAAATCCATGGGTTTGAAGATTCTTACTAGTCAGGTGTATTCCTAGGCGTTGAATATAGGGTGTTTAGCCCATTTCGTTGAGCAAGGGGTAGGTCTTGACTATTACATATTTGACGTATGGAATGGTATCTGTGCTAATTTCTATCTCTGGTTTTATGCAGCACCCCAACTCACCTTTCCCCTTAAGCAAACATAAGTTGGTTTACTAAATTTGAGGCCCTGTTCTGTTTAGTAATTCAGTTCATGTGTAGCCAAGATTACATTTGTTGTATTAGTGATATCTTATGATGTTTCATTTTCTGTGTGACTTATTTCACTTAGAATCATCATACCTGAATCCACTCATTATGCCAGGACGGGCCAGATGACATAGATTTCATTGGTGAGTGATATTCCATTGTACGTACGTACCACAACTTCTTTATCCATTTTTCGCTTTCTGGGATATTTAACTTGTACCGTAGACGAGGTTCTTGTAATCAGAGCCGTCTGAAACTCTGGGGTGGCTGTGTGTTTTTGATTTTAATTTCCCTAAGCTATAGGACCATATGTGGAAGTGCTGTAGGCTCCTTTGGCTTGTGTTTTAGGTGTTTCAGGAAACACCATACACTTCTACAGAGTGGCTGTGGCAATTTACATCCCACCCATCAGCATAACCAGGCTCCCTGTTCTCCATGGCCTGTGCTGCATTTCTGGATTTTACACTTTTTTCAGATGGCCCTTTTGACCGGGGGGCAGTGAGACTTCATTGTAGTGCAGATTTCTTTAACATGCTTGCTTGGTTGGCCAAAAAGTGCGTATGCGTTTTTTCCTGAATACATTCAGGTAAAAACGCATACGCACTTTTTGGCCAAGTGCATCATTGTCGACGTTCTGCCTCTTTTCCTATGCTTTCAATGCAATTGCAGTGTACCCCCTGAAATCGTTTTCCTGCAATTCTGCCCTGCGTTCAAGTCCTCTTCACAGCCTTCCTTCAATATATTTTTGGACGATAGCTGTCATTTATAACTCTGCAGGTTTGTGAATTACAGTGCCCCTGAGCTCCTTTCTTCAAATCGCTTTCTTGTGAGCTGGCCGCAAACCCGCAGGATTGCTTCAGGCCCTAATCTGGTTCCGGCACGGCATGCTGAGCCTTTGGTTAATTCCTCTTCCTGGTGGAAATGAGCATTAAATTTGCCCGTGCAGACACCTACAGCTAGTTTCTCATTGGTTCTCCATATTCGTATTCATCTTGCGCAGAAATTGCAAACTGTCGCAAACAGGAGGTTAAAGGCACTGACTCTCCAAGTGGGGAGAGTGTTAGTAAAGGGTCCGGAATTGTGAACCCGAGTAAAAGGGGCAAAAACTGAGATGCATTTGAAAACGTTTCCCGGTCACACGGTGCACCATACTGTGGGTTTCCCATCATGTTTTAGCTGAAGGAAGAATCGCTTAAACTGGAGAGTTGGGACCCATGGAATGGGTACCATGCAGTATGACTTCAAATTGTCTGCATTTGCTCATCGAACCTCACCAATGCTATCAGCCCGAAGTGTCCAACCTTATGTCTCACTCAGCTCTGGGTTTAGATGAAGTAAATCCAGGTTGCATCACAAGCCCTGAATGAATTATTTAAGAATTGCTCTCTATTTCACTGCCATTGTGTTTTGTTTTTGTAATTCATTTTGATAATAGGATTTATCGGATTTTCTCTGCTGCCTTCATGCAGCTGTACACACGCTTGATTCTCTTATGGAGACATATAAATCCATGGGTTTGAAGATTCTTACTAGTCAGGTGTATTCCTAGGCGTTGAATATAGGGTGTTTAGCCCATTTCGTTGAGCAAGGGGTAGGTCTTGACTATTACATATTTGACGTATGGAATGGTATCTGTGCTAATTTCTATCTCTGGTTTTATGCAGCACCCCAACTCACCTTTCCCCTTAAACAAACATAAGTTGGTTTTCTAAATTGGAGACCCTGTTCTGTTTTGTAATTCAGTTCATGTGTAGCCAAGATTACATTCCGTGAATTAGTGATATCTTATGATGTTTCATTTTCTGTGTGATTTATTTCACTTAGAATCATCGTACCTGAATCCACTCATTATGCCACGACGGGCCTGATGACATAGATTTCATTGGAGAGTGATATTCCATTGTACGTACGTACCACATATTCTTTATACATTTTTCGCTTTCTGGGATATTTAACTTGTACCGTAGACGAGGTTCTTGTACACAGAGCCGTCCGAAACTTTGGGGTGGCTGTGTGTTTCTGATTTTAATTTCCCTAAGCTATAGGACCATAAGTGGAAGTGCCATAGGCTCCGTTGCTTTGTTTTTTAGGTGTTTCAGGAAACACCATACACTTCTCCAGAGTGGCTGTTGTCAATTTACATCCCGCCCATCAGCATAACAAGGCTTCGTCTTCTCCATGGCCTGTGCTGCCTTTCTGGATTTTACACTTTTTTCAGATGGGTCTTTTGACCGGGGGGCAGTGAGACTTCACTGTAGTGCAGATTTCTTTACCATGCTTGCTTCGTTGGCCAAAAAGTGCGTATGCTTTTTTTCCTGAATATATTCAGGAAAAAAAGCATACGCCCTTTTTGGCCAAGTGCATCATTGTCGACGTTCTGCATCATTTCCTATGCTATAAATGCAATTCCAGTCTACCCCCTGAAATCGTTTTCCTGCAATTCTGCCCCGCTTTCAAGTCCTCTTCGCAGCCTTCCTTCAGTATATTTTTGGAAGATAGCTGTCATTTATAACTCTGCAGGTTTGTGAATTACAGAGCCCCTGAGCTCCTTTCTTCAAATCGCTTTCTTGTGAGCTGCCCGCAAACCCGCATGATTGCTTCAGGCCCTAATCTGGTTCCGGCACGGCATGCTGAGCCTTTGGTTAATTCCTCTTCCTGGTGGGAAATGAGCGTTAAATTTGCCCGTGCAGACACGTAGAGCTAGTCTCTCATTGGTTCTCCCTATTCCTGTTCATCTTGCGCAGAAATTGCAAACTGTGCCAAACAGGAGGTTAAAGGCACTGACTCTCCAAGTGGGGAGAGGGTTAGTAAAAAGTCTGGAATTGTGAACCCGAGTAAAATGGGACGAAAACTGAGATGCATTTGAAAACGTTTCCCGGTCACATGGTGCACCATACTGTGGGTTTCCTATGCATGTTTTAGGTGAAGGAAGAATCGCTTAAACCTGGAGAGTTGGGACCCATGGAATGGGTACCATGCAGTATGACTTCAAAGGGTCTGCATTTGCTCATCGAACCTCACCAATGCTATCAGCCCGAAGTGTCCAACCTTATGTCTCACTCAGCTCTGGGTGTAGATGTGGTAAATCC
This sequence comes from Delphinapterus leucas, assembly GCF_059928025.1. Classification (NCBI taxonomy): domain Eukaryota; kingdom Metazoa; phylum Chordata; class Mammalia; order Artiodactyla; family Monodontidae; genus Delphinapterus; species Delphinapterus leucas. The sequence continues at coordinate 16,832,949 of NW_028322233.1, read as the reverse complement.
AGGTTGCATCACAAGCCCTGAATGAATTATTTAAGAATTCCTCTCTATTTCACTGTCATTGTGTTTTGTTTTTGTAATTCATTTTGATAATGGGATTTATCGGATTTTCTCTGCTGCATTCATGCAGCTGTACACACGCTTGATTCTCTTATGGAGACATATAAATCCATGGGTTTGAAGATTCTTACTAGTCAGTTGTATTCGTAGGCGTTGAATATAGGGTGTTTAGCCCATTTCGTTGAGCAAGGGGTAGGTCTTGACTATTACATATTTGACGTATGGAATGGTATCTGTGCTAATTTCTATCGCTGGTTTTATGCAGCACCCCAACTCACCTTTCCCCTTAAGCAAACATAAGTTGGTTTTCTAAATTGGAGACCCTGTTCTGTTTTGTAATTCAGTTCATGTGTAGCCAAGATTACATTCCGTGTATTAGTGATATTTTATGATGTTTCATTTTCTGTGTGACTTATTTCACTTAGAATCATCGTACCTGAATCCACTCATTATGCCACGACGGGCCAGATGACGTAGACTTCATTAGTGAGTGATATTCTATTCTACGTACGTACCACAACTTCTTTATCCATTTTTCGCTTTCTGGGATATTTAACTTGTACCGTAGACGAGGTTCTTGTAAACAGAGCCGTCTGAAACTTTGGGGTGGCTGTGTGTTTTTGATTTTAATTTCCCTAAGCTATAGGACCATAAGTGGAAGTGCCGTAGGCTCCGTTGCTTTGTTTTTTAGTTGTTTGAGGAAACACCATACACTTCTCCAGAGTGGCTCTTGGCAATTTACATCCCACCCATCAGCATAACAAGGCTCCCTGTTCTCCATGGCCTGTGCTGCCTTTCTGGATTTTACACTTTTTTCAGATGGCCCTTTTGACCGGGGGGCAGTGAGACTTCACTGTAGTGCAGATTTCTTTAATATGCTTGCTTGGTTGTCCAAAAAGAGCGTATGCGTTTTTTCCTGAATATATTCAGGAAAAAACGCATACGCCCTTTTTGGCCAAGTGCATCATTGTCGACGTTCTGCCTCTTTTCCTATGCTTTAAATGCAATTCCAGTGCACGCCCTGAAATCGTTTTCCTGCAATTCTGCACCGCTTTCAAGTCCACTTCACAGCCTTACTTCAATACATTTTTAGACGATAGCTGTCATTTATAACTCTGCAGGTTTGTGAATTACAGTGCCCCTGAGCTCCATTGTTCAAATCGCTTTCTTGTGAGCTGGCTGCAAACCCGCACGATTGCTTCAGGCCCTAATCTGGTTCCGGAACGGCATGCTGAGCCTTTGGTTAATTCCTCTTCTTGGTGGGAAATGAGCATTAAATTTGCCCGTGCAGACACGTAGAGCTAGTCTCTCATTGGTTCTCCCTATTCCTGTTCATCTTGCGCAGAAATTGCAAACTGTGCCAAACAGGAGGTTAAAGGCACTGACTCTCCAAGTGGGGAGAGGGTTAGTAAAAAGTCTGGAATTGTGAACCTGAGTAAAATGGGACGAAAACTGAGATGCATTTGAAAACGTTTCCCGGTCACATGGTGCACCATACTGTGGGTTTCCTATGCATGTTTTAGGTGAAGGAAGAATCGCTTAAACCTGGAGAGTTGGGACCCATGGAATGGGTACCATGCAGTATGACTTCAAAGGGTCTGCATTTGCTCATCGAACCTCACCAATGCTATCAGCCCGAAGTGTCCAACCTTATGTCTCACTCAGCTCTGGGTGTAGATGTGGTAAATCCAGGTTGCATCACAAGCCCTGAATGAATTATTTAAGAATTCCTCTCTATTTCACTGTCATTGTGTTTTGTTTTTGTAATTCATTTTGATAATGGGATTTATCGGATTTTCTCTGCTGCATTCATGCAGCTGTACACACGCTTGATTCTCTTATGGAGACATATAAATCCATGGGTTTGAAGATTCTTACTAGTCAGGTGTATTAATAGGCGTTGAATATAGGGTGTTTAGCCCATTTCGTTGAGCAAGGGGTAGGTCTTGACTATTACATATTTGACGTATGGAATGGTATCTGTGCTAATTTCTATCTCTGGTTTTATGCAGCACCCCAACTCACCTTTCCCCTTAAGCAAACATAAGTTGGTTTTCTAAATTGGAGACCCTGTTCTGTTTTGTAATTCAGTTCATGTGTAGCCAAGATTACATTCCGTGAATTAGTGATATCTTATGATGTTTCATTTTCTGTGTGATTTATTTCACTTAGAATCATCGTACCTGAATCCACTCATTATGCCACGACGGGCCTGATGACATAGATTTCATTGGAGAGTGATATTCCATTGTACGTACGTACCACATATTCTTTATACATTTTTCGCTTTCTCGGATATTTAACTTGTACCGTAGACGAGGTTCTTGTACACAGAGCCGTCCGAAACTTTGGGGTGGCTGTGTGTTTCTGATTTTAATTTCCCTAAGCTATAGGACCATAAGTGGAAGTGCCATAGGCTCCGTTGCTTTGTTTTTTAGGTGTTTCAGGAAACACCATACACTTCTCCAGAGTGGCTGTTGTCAATTTACATCCCGCCCATCAGCATAACAAGGCTTCGTCTTCTCCATGGCCTGTGCTGCCTTTCTGGATTTTACACTTTTTTCAGATGGGTCTTTTGACCGGGGGGCAGTGAGACTTCACTGTAGTGCAGATTTCTTTAACATGCTTGCTTCGTTGGCCAAAAAGTGCGTATGCTTTTTTTCCTGAATATATTCAGGAAAAAAAGCATACGCCCTTTTTGGCCAAGTGCATCATTGTCGACGTTCTGCATCATTTCCTATGCTATAAATGCAATTCCAGTCTACCCCCTGAAATCGTTTTCCTGCAATTCTGCCCCGCTTTCAAGTCCTCTTCGCAGCCTTCCTTCAGTATATTTTTGGAAGATAGCTGTCATTTATAACTCTGCAGGTTTGTGAATTACAGTGCCCCTGAGCTCCTTTCTTCAAATCGCTTTCTTGTGAGCTGCCCGCAAACCCGCATGATTGCTTCAGGCCCTAATCTGGTTCCGGCACGGCATGCTGAGCCTTTGGTTAATTCCTCTTCCTGGTGGGAAATGAGCGTTAAATTTGCCCGTGCAGACACGTAGAGCTAGTCTCTCATTGGTTCTCCCTATTCCTGTTCATCTTGCGCAGAAATTGCAAACTGTGCCAAACAGGAGGTTAAAGGCACTGACTCTCCAAGTGGGGAGAGGGTTAGTAAAAAGTCTGGAATTGTGAACCCGAGTAAAATGGGACGAAAACTGAGATGCATTTGAAAACGTTTCCCGGTCACATGGTGCACCATACTGTGGGTTTCCTATGCATGTTTTAGGTGAAGGAAGAATCGCTTAAACCTGGAGAGTTGGGACCCATGGAATGGGTACCATGCAGTATGACTTCAAAGGGTCTGCATTTGCTCATCGAACCTCACCAATGCTATCAGCCCGAAGTGTCCAACCTTATGTCTCACTCAGCTCTGGGTGTAGATGTGGTAAATCCAGGTTGCATCACAAGCCCTGAATGAATTATTTAAGAATTCCTCTCTATTTCACTGTCATTGTGTTTTGTTTTTGTAATTCATTTTGATAATGGGATTTATCGGATTTTCTCTGCTGCATTCATGCAGCTGTACACACGCTTGATTCTCTTATGGAGACATATAAATCCATGGGTTTGAAGATTCTTACTAGTCAGTTGTATTCGTAGGCGTTGAATATAGGGTGTTTAGCCCATTTCGTTGAGCAAGGGGTAGGTCTTGACTATTACATATTTGACGTATGGAATGGTATCTGTGCTAATTTCTATCGCTGGTTTTATGCAGCACCCCAACTCACCTTTCCCCTTAAGCAAACATAAGTTGGTTTTCTAAATTGGAGACCCTGTTCTGTTTTGTAATTCAGTTCATGTGTAGCCAAGATTACATTCCGTGTATTAGTGATATTTTATGATGTTTCATTTTCTGTGTGACTTATTTCACTTAGAATCATCGTACCTGAATCCACTCATTATGCCACGACGGGCCATATGACGTAGACTTCATTGGTGAGTGATATTCTATTCTACGTACGTACCACAACTTCTTTATCCATTTTTCGCTTTCTGGGATATTTAACTTGTACCGTAGACGAGGTTCTTGTAAACAGAGCCGTCTGAAACTTTGGGGTGGCTGTGTGTTTTTGATTTTAATTTCCCTAAGCTATAGGACCATAAGTGGAAGTGCCGTAGGCTCCGTTGCTTTGTTTTTTAGTTGTTTGAGGAAACACCATACACTTCTCCAGAGTGGCTCTTGGCAATTTACATCCCACCCATCAGCATAACAAGGCTCCCTGTTCTCCATGGCCTGTGCTGCCTTTCTGGATTTTACACTTTTTTCAGATGGCCCTTTTGACCGGGGGGCAGTGAGACTTCACTGTAGTGCAGATTTCTTTAATATGCTTGCTTGGTTGTCCAAAAAGGGCGTATGCGTTTTTTCCTGAATATATTCAGGAAAAAACGCATACGCCCTTTTTGGCCAAGTGCATCATTGTCGACGTTCTGCCTCTTTTCCTATGCTTTAAATGCAATTCCAGTGCACGCCCTGAAATCGTTTTCCTGCAATTCTGCACCGCTTTCAAGTCCACTTCGCAGCCTTACTTCAATACATTTTTAGACGATAGCTGTCATTTATAACTCTGCAGGTTTGTGAATTACAGTGCCCCTGAGCTCCATTGTTCAAATCGCTTTCTTGTAAGCTGGCTGCAAACCCGCACGATTGCTTCAGGCCCTAATCTGGTTCCGGAACGGCATGCTGAGCCTTTGGTTAATTCCTCTTCTTGGTGGGAAATGAGCATTAAATTTGCCCGTGCAGACACGTAGAGCTAGTCTCTCATTGGTTCTCCCTATTCCTGTTCATCTTGCGCAGAAATTGCAAACTGTGCCAAACAGGAGGTTAAAGGCACTGACTCTCCAAGTGGGGAGAGGGTTAGTAAAAAGTCTGGAATTGTGAACCCGAGTAAAATGGGACGAAAACTGAGATGCATTTGAAAACGTTTCCCGGTCACATGGTGCACCATACTGTGGGTTTCCTATGCATGTTTTAGGTGAAGGAAGAATCGCTTAAACCTGGAGAGTTGGGACCCATGGAATGGGTACCATGCAGTATGACTTCAAAGGGTCTGCATTTGCTCATCGAACCTCACCAATGCTATCAGCCCGAAGTGTCCAACCTTATGTCTCACTCAGCTCTGGGTGTAGATGTGGTAAATCCAGGTTGCATCACAAGCCCTGAATGAATTATTTAAGAATTCCTCTCTATTTCACTGTCATTGTGTTTTGTTTTTGTAATTCATTTTGATAATGGGATTTATCGGATTTTCTCTGCTGCATTCATGCAGCTGTACACACGCTTGATTCTCTTATGGAGACATATAAATCCATGGGTTTGAAGATTCTTACTAGTCAGGTGTATTAATAGGCGTTGAATATAGGGTGTTTAGCCCATTTCGTTGAGCAAGGGGTAGGTCTTGACTATTACATATTTGACGTATGGAATGGTATCTGTGCTAATTTCTATCTCTGGTTTTATGCAGCACCCCAACTCACCTTTCCCCTTAAGCAAACATAAGTTGGTTTTCTAAATTGGAGACCCTGTTCTGTTTTGTAATTCAGTTCATGTGTAGCCAAGATTACATTCCGTGAATTAGTGATATCTTATGATGTTTCATTTTCTGTGTGATTTATTTCACTTAGAAACATCGTACCTGAATCCACTCATTATGCCACGACGGGCCTGATGACATAGATTTCATTGGAGAGTGATATTCCATTGTACGTACGTACCACATATTCTTTATACATTTTTCGCTTTCTCGGATATTTAACTTGTACCGTAGACGAGGTTCTTGTACACAGAGCCGTCCGAAACTTTGGGGTGGCTGTGTGTTTCTGATTTTAATTTCCCTAAGCTATAGGACCATAAGTGGAAGTGCCATAGGCTCCGTTGCTTTGTTTTTTAGGTGTTTCAGGAAACACCATACACTTCTCCAGAGTGGCTGTTGTCAATTTACATCCCGCCCATCAGCATAACAAGGCTTCGTCTTCTCCATGGCCTGTGCTGCCTTTCTGGATTTTACACTTTTTTCAGATGGGTCTTTTGACCGGGGGGCAGTGAGACTTCACTGTAGTGCAGATTTCTTTAACATGCTTGCTTCGTTGGCCAAAAAGTGCGTATGCTTTTTTTCCTGAATATATTCAGGAAAAAAAGCATACGCCCTTTTTGGCCAAGTGCATCATTGTCGACGTTCTGCATCATTTCCTATGCTATAAATGCAATTCCAGTCTACCCCCTGAAATCGTTTTCCTGCAATTCTGCCCCGCTTTCAAGTCCTCTTCGCAGCCTTCCTTCAGTATATTTTTGGAAGATAGCTGTCATTTATAACTCTGCAGGTTTGTGAATTACAGTGCCCCTGAGCTCCTTTCTTCAAATCGCTTTCTTGTGAGCTGCCCGCAAACCCGCATGATTGCTTCAGGCCCTAATCTGGTTCCGGCACGGCATGCTGAGCCTTTGGTTAATTCCTCTTCCTGGTGGGAAATGAGCGTTAAATTTGCCCGTGCAGACACGTAGAGCTAGTCTCTCATTGGTTCTCCCTATTCCTGTTCATCTTGCGCAGAAATTGCAAACTGTGCCAAACAGGAGGTTAAAGGCACTGACTCTCCAAGTGGGGAGAGGGTTAGTAAAAAGTCTGGAATTGTGAACCCGAGTAAAATGGGACGAAAACTGAGATGCATTTGAAAACGTTTCCCGGTCACATGGTGCACCATACTGTGGGTTTCCTATGCATGTTTTAGGTGAAGGAAGAATCGCTTAAACCTGGAGAGTTGGGACCCATGGAATGGGTACCATGCAGTATGACTTCAAAGGGTCTGCATTTGCTCATCGAACCTCACCAATGCTATCAGCCCGAAGTGTCCAACCTTATGTCTCACTCAGCTCTGGGTGTAGATGTGGTAAATCCAGGTTGCATCACAAGCCCTGAATGAATTATTTAAGAATTCCTCTCTATTTCACTGTCATTGTGTTTTGTTTTTGTAATTCATTTTGATAATGGGATTTATCGGATTTTCTCTGCTGCATTCATGCAGCTGTACACACGCTTGATTCTCTTATGGAGACATATAAATCCATGGGTTTGAAGATTCTTACTAGTCAGGTGTATTAATAGGCGTTGAATATAGGGTGTTTAGCCCATTTCGTTGAGCAAGGGGTAGGTCTTGACTATTACATATTTGACGTATGGAATGGTATCTGTGCTAATTTCTATCTCTGGTTTTATGCAGCACCCCAACTCACCTTTCCCCTTAAGCAAACATAAGTTGGTTTTCTAAATTGGAGACCCTGTTCTGTTTTGTAATTCAGTTCATGTGTAGCCAAGATTACATTCCGTGAATTAGTGATATCTTATGATGTTTCATTTTCTGTGTGATTTATTTCACTTAGAATCATCGTACCTGAATCCACTCATTATGCCACGACGGGCCTGATGACATAGATTTCATTGGTGAGTGATATTCCATTGTACGTACGTACCACAACTTCTTTATCCATTTTTCGCTTTCTGGGATATTTAACTTGTACCGTAGACGAGGTTCTTGTACACAGAGCCGTCCGAAACTTTGGGGTGGCTGTGTGTTTCTGATTTTAATTTCCCTAAGCTATAGGACCATAAGTGGAAGTGCCATAGGCTCCGTTGCTTTGATTTTTAGGTGTTTCAGGAAACACCATACACTTCTCCAGAGTGGCTGTTGTCAATTTACATCCCGCCCATCAGCATAACAAGGCTTCGTCTTCTCCATGGCCTGTGCTGCCTTTCTGGATTTTACACTTTTTTCAGATGGGTCTTTTGACCGGGGGGCAGTGAGACTTCACTGTAGTGCAGATTTCTTTAACATGCTTGCTTCGTTGGCCAAAAAGTGCGTATGCTTTTTTTCCTGAATATATTCAGGAAAAAAAGCATACGCCCTTTTTGGCCAAGTGCATCATTGTCGACGTTCTGCATCATTTCCTATGCTATAAATGCAATTCCAGTCTACCCCCTGAAATCGTTTTCCTGCAATTCTGCCCCGCTTTCAAGTCCTCTTCGCAGCCTTCCTTCAGTATATTTTGGGAAGATAGCTGTCATTCATAACTCTGCAGATTTGTGAATTACAGTGCCCCTGAGCTCCTTTCTTCAAATCGCTTTCTTGTGAGCTGCCCGCAAACCCGCATGATTGCTTCAGGCCCTAATCTGGTTCCGGCACGGCATGCTGAGCCTTTGGTTAATTCCTCTTCCTGGTGGGAAATGAGCGTTAAATTTGCCCGTGCAGACACGTAGAGCTAGTCTCTCATTGGTTCTCCCTATTCCTGTTCATCTTGCGCAGAAATTGCAAACTGTGCCAAACAGGAGGTTAAAGGCACTGACTCTCCAAGAGGGGAGAGGGTTAGTAAAATGTCTGGAATTGTGAACCCGAGTAAAATGGGACGAAAACTAAGATGTATTTGAAAACGTTTCCCGGTCACATGGTGCACCATACTGTGGGTTTCCTATGCATGTTTTAGGTGAAGGAAGAATCGCTTAAACCTGGAGAGTTGGGACCCATGGAATGGGTACCATGCAGTATGACTTCAAAGGGTCTGCATTTGCTCATCGAACCTCACCAATGCTATCAGCCCGAAGTGTCCAACCTTATGTCTCACTCAGCTCTGGGTGTAGATGTGGTAAATCCAGGTTGCATCACAAGCCCTGAATGAATTATTTAAGAATTCCTCTCTATTTCACTGTCATTGTGTTTTGTTTTTGTAATTCATTTTGATAATGGGATTTATCGGATTTTCTCTGCTGCATTCATGCAGCTGTACACACGCTTGATTCTCTTATGGAGACATATAAATCCATGGGTTTGAAGATTCTTACTAGTCAGGTGTATTCGTAGGCGTTGAATATAGGGTGTTTAGCCCATTTCGTTGAGCAAGGGGTAGGTCTTGACTATTACATATTTGACGTATGGAATGGTATCTGTGCTAATTTCTATCTCTGGTTTTATGCAGCACCCCAACTCACCTTTCCCCTTAAGCAAACATAAGTTGGTTTTCTAAATTGGAGACCCTGTTCTGTTTTGTAATTCAGTTCATGTGTAGCCAAGATTACATTCCGTGTATTAGTGATATTTTATGATGTTTCATTTTCTGTGTGACTTATTTCACTTAGAATCATCGTACCTGAATCCACTCATTATGCCACGACGGGCCAGATGACGTAGACTTCATTGGTGAGTGATATTCTATTCTACGTACGCACCACAACTTCTTTATCCATTTTTCGCTTTCTGGGATATTTAACTTGTACCGTAGACGAGGTTCTTGTAAACAGAGCCGTCTGAAACTTTGGGGTGGCTGTGTGTTTTTGATTTTAATTTCCCTAAGCTATAGGACCATAAGTGGAAGTGCCGTAGGCTCCGTTGCTTTGTTTTTTAGTTGTTTGAGGAAACACCATACACTTCTCCAGAGTGGCTCTTGGCAATTTACATCCCACCCATCAGCATAACAAGGCTCCCTGTTCTCCATGGCCTGTGCTGCCTTTCTGGATTTTACACTTTTTTCAGATGGCCCTTTTGACCGGGGGGCAGTGAGACTTCACTGTAGTGCAGATTTCTTTAATATGCTTGCTTGGTTGTCCAAAAAGGGCGTATGCGTTTTTTCCTGAATATATTCAGGAAAAAACGCATACGCCCTTTTTGGCCAAGTGCATCATTGTCGACGTTCTGCCTCTTTTCCTATGCTTTAAATGCAATTCCAGTGCACGCCCTGAAATCGTTTTCCTGCAATTCTGCACCGCTTTCAAGTCCACTTCGCAGCCTTACTTCAATACATTTTTAGACGATAGCTGTCATTTATAACTCTGCAGGTTTGTGAATTACAGTGCCCCTGAGCTCCATTGTTCAAATCGCTTTCTTGTGAGCTGGCTGCAAACCCGCACGATTGCTTCAGGCCCTAATCTGGTTCCGGAACGGCATGCTGAGCCTTTGGTTAATTCCTCTTCTTGGTGGGAAATGAGCATTAAATTTGCCCGTGCAGACACGTAGAGCTAGTCTCTCATTGGTTCTCCCTATTCCTGTTCATCTTGCGCAGAAATTGCAAACTGTGCCAAACAGGAGGTTAAAGGCACTGACTCTCCAAGTGGGGAGAGGGTTAGTAAAAAGTCTGGAATTGTGAACCCGAGTAAAATGGGACGAAAATTGAGATGCATTTGAAAACGTTTCCCGGTCACATGGTGCACCATACTGTGCGTTTCCTATGCATGTTTTAGGTGAAGGAAGAATCGCTTAAACCTGGAGAGTTGGGACCCATGGAATGGGTACCATGCAGTATGACTTCAAAGGGTCTGCATTTGCTCATCGAACCTCACCAATGCTATCAGCCCGAAGTGTCCAACCTTATGTCTCACTCAGCTCTGGGTGTAGATGTGGTAAATCCAGGTTGCATCACAAGCCCTGAATGAATTATTTAAGAATTCCTCTCTATTTCACTGTCATTGTGTTTTGTTTTTGTAATTCATTTTGATAATGGGATTTATCGGATTTTCTCTGCTGCATTCATGCAGCTGTACACACGCTTGATTCTCTTATGGAGACATATAAATCCATGGGTTTGAAGATTCTTACTAGTCAGGTGTATTAATAGGCGTTGAATATAGGGTGTTTAGCCCATTTCGTTGAGCAAGGGGTAGGTCTTGACTATTACATATTTGACGTATGGAATGGTATCTGTGCTAATTTCTATCTCTGGTTTTATGCAGCACCCCAACTCACCTTTCCCCTTAAGCAAACATAAGTTGGTTTTCTAAATTGGAGACCCTGTTCTGTTTTGTAATTCAGTTCATGTGTAGCCAAGATTACATTCCGTGAATTAGTGATATCTTATGATGTTTCATTTTCTGTGTGATTTATTTCACTTAGAATCATCGTACCTGAATCCACTCATTATGCCACGACGGGCCTGATGACATAGATTTCATTGGAGAGTGATATTCCATTGTACGTACGTACCACATATTCTTTATACATTTTTCGCTTTCTCGGATATTTAACTTGTACCGTAGACGAGGTTCTTGTACACAGAGCCGTCCGAAACTTTGGGGTGGCTGTGTGTTTCTGATTTTAATTTCCCTAAGCTATAGGACCATAAGTGGAAGTGCCATAGGCTCCGTTGCTTTGTTTTTTAGGTGTTTCAGGAAACACCATACACTTCTCCAGAGTGGCTGTTGTCAATTTACATCCCGCCCATCAGCATAACAAGGCTTCGTCTTCTCCATGGCCTGTGCTGCCTTTCTGGATTTTACACTTTTTTCAGATGGGTCTTTTGACCGGGGGGCAGTGAGACTTCACTGTAGTGCAGATTTCTTTAACATGCTTGCTTCGTTGGCCAAAAAGTGCGTATGCTTTTTTTCCTGAATATATTCAGGAAAAAAAGCATACGCCCTTTTTGGCCAAGTGCATCATTGTCGACGTTCTGCATCATTTCCTGTGCTATAAATGCAATTCCAGTCTACCCCCTGAAATCGTTTTCCTGCAATTCTGCCCCGCTTTCAAGTCCTCTTCGCAGCCTTCCTTCAGTATATTTTTGGAAGATAGCTGTCATTTATAACTCTGCAGGTTTGTGAATTACAGTGCCCCTGAGCTCCTTTCTTCAAATCGCTTTCTTGTGAGCTGCCCGCAAACCCGCATGATTGCTTCAGGCCCTAATCTGGTTCCAGCACGGCATGCTGAGCCTTTGGTTAATTCCTCTTCCTGGTGGGAAATGAGCGTTAAATTTGCCCGTGCAGACACGTAGAGCTAGTCTCTCATTGGTTCTCCCTATTCCTGTTCATCTTGCGCAGAAATTGCAAACTGTGCCAAACAGGAGGTTAAAGGCACTGACTCTCCAAGTGGGGAGAGGGTTAGTAAAAAGTCTGGAATTGTGAACCCGAGTAAAATGGGACGAAAACTGAGATGCATTTGAAAACGTTTCCCGGTCACATGGTGCACCATACTGTGGGTTTCCTATGCATGTTTTAGGTGAAGGAAGAATCGCTTAAACCTGGAGAGTTGGGACCCATGGAATGGGTACCATGCAGTATGACTTCAAAGGGTCTGCATTTGCTCATCGAACCTCAACAATGCTATCAGCCCGAAGTGTCCAACCTTATGTCTCACTCAGCTCTGGGTGTAGATGTGGTAAATCCAGGTTGCATCACAAGCCCTGAATGAATTATTTAAGAATTCCTCTCTATTTCACTGTCATTGTGTTTTGTTTTTGTAATTCATTTTGATAATGGGATTTATCGGATTTTCTCTGCTGCATTCATGCAGCTGTACACACGCTTGATTCTCTTATGGAGACATATAAATCCATGGGTTTGAAGATTCTTACTAGTCAGGTGTATTAATAGGCGTTGAATATAGGGTGTTTAGCCCATTTCGTTGAGCAAGGGGTAGGTCTTGACTATTACATATTTGACGTATGGAATGGTATCTGTGCTAATTTCTATCTCTGGTTTTATGCAGCACCCCAACTCCCCTTTCCCCTTAAGCAAACATAAGTTGGTTTTCTAAATTTGAGACCCTGTTCTGTTTTGTAATTCAGTTCATGTGTAGCCAAGATTACATTCCGTGTATTAGTGATATTTTATGATGTTTCATTTTCTGTGTGACTTATTTCACTTAGAATCATCGTACCTGAATCCACTCATTATGCCACGACGGGCCAGATGACGTAGACTTCATTGGTGAGTGATATTCTATTCTACGTACGTACCACAACTTCTTTATCCATTTTTCGCTTTCTGGGATATTTAACTTGTACCGTAGACGAGGTTCTTGTAAACAGAGCCGTCTGAAACTTTGGGGTGGCTGTGTGTTTTTGATTTTAATTTCCCTAAGCTATAGGACCATAAGTGGAAGTGCCGTAGGCTCCGTTGCTTTGTTTTTTAGTTGTTTGAGGAAACACCATACACTTCTCCAGAGTGGCTCTTGGCAATTTACATCCCACCCATCAGCATAACAAGGCTCCCTGTTCTCCATGGCCTGTGCTGCCTTTCTGGATTTTACACTTTTTTCAGATGGCCCTTTTGACCGGGGGGCAGTGAGACTTCACTGTAGTGCAGATTTCTTTAATATGCTTGCTTGGTTGTCCAAAAAGGGCGTATGCGTTTTTTCCTGAATATATTCAGGAAAAAACGCATACGCCCTTTTTGGCCAAGTGCATCATTGTCGACGTTCTGCCTCTTTTCCTATGCTTTAAATGCAATTCCAGTGCACGCCCTGAAATCGTTTTCCTGCAATTCTGCACCGCTTTCAAGTCCACTTCGCAGCCTTACTTCAATACATTTTTAGACGATAGCTGTCATTTATAACTCTGCAGGTTTGTGAATTACAGTGCCCCTGAGCTCCATTGTTCAAATCGCTTTCTTGTGAGCTGGCTGCAAACCCGCACGATTGCTTCAGGCCCTAATCTGGTTCCGGAACGGCATGCTGAGCCTTTGGTTAATTCCTCTTCTTGGTGGGAAATGAGCATTAAATTTGCCCGTGCAGACACGTAGAGCTAGTCTCTCATTGGTTCTCCCTATTCCTGTTCATCTTGTGCCGAAATTGCAAACTGTGCCAAACAGGAGGTTAAAGGCACTGACTCTCCAAGTGGGGAGAGGGTTAGTAAAAAGTCTGGAATTGTGAACCCGAGTAAAATGGGACGAAAACTGAGATGCATTTGAAAACGTTTCCCGGTCACATGGTGCACCATACTGTGGGTTTCCTATGCATGTTTTAGGTGAAGGAAGAATCGCTTAAACCTGGAGAGTTGGGACCCATGGAATGGGTACCATGCAGTATGACTTCAAAGGGTCTGCATTTGCTCATCGAACCTCAACAATGCTATCAGCCCAAAGTGTCCAACCTTATGTCTCACTCAGCTCTGGGTGTAGATGTGGTAAATCCAGGTTGCATCACAAGCCCTGAATGAATTATTTAAGAATTCCTCTCTATTTCACTGTCATTGTGTTTTGTTTTTGTAATTCATTTTGATAATGGGATTTATCGGATTTTCTCTGCTGCATTCATGCAGCTGTACACACGCTTGATTCTCTTATGGAGACATATAAATCCATGGGTTTGAAGATTCTTACTAGTCAGGTGTATTAATAGGCGTTGAATATAGGGTGTTTAGCCCATTTCGTTGAGCAAGGGGTAGGTCTTGACTATTACATATTTGACGTATGGAATGGTATCTGTGCTAATTTCTATCTCTGGTTTTATGCAGCACCCCAACTCCCCTTTCCCCTTAAGCAAACATAAGTTGGTTTTCTAAATTGGAGACCCTGTTCTGTTTTGTAATTCAGTTCATGTGTAGCCAAGATTACATTCCGTGAATTAGTGATATCTTATGATGTTTCATTTTCTGTGTGATTTATTTCACTTAGAATCATCATACCTGAATCCACTCATTATGCCACGACGGGCCTGATGACATAGATTTCATTGGAGAGTGATATTCCATTGTACGTACGTACCACATATTCTTTATACATTTTTCGCTTTCTCGGATATTTAACTTGTACCGTAGACGAGGTTCTTGTACACAGAGCCGTCCGAAACTTTGGGGTGGCTGTGTGTTTCTGATTTTAATTTCCCTAAGCTATAGGACCATAAGTGGAAGTGCCATAGGCTCCGTTGCTTTGTTTTTTAGGTGTTTCAGGAAACACCATACACTTCTCCAGAGTGGCTGTTGTCAATTTACATCCCGCCCATCAGCATAACAAGGCTTCGTCTTCTCCATGGCCTGTGCTGCCTTTCTGGATTTTACACTTTTTTCAGATGGGTCTTTTGACCGGGGGGCAGTGAGACTTCATTGTAGTGCAGATTTCTTTAACATGCTTGCTTCGTTGGCCAAAAAGTGCGTATGCTTTTTTTCCTGAATATATTCAGGAAAAAAAGCATACGCCCTTTTTGGCCAAGTGCATCATTGTCGACGTTCTGCATCATTTCCTATGCTATAAATGCAATTCCAGTCTACCCCCTGAAATCGTTTTCCTGCAATTCTGCCCCGCTTTCAAGTCCTCTTCGCAGCCTTCCTTCAGTATATTTTTGGAAGATAGCTGTCATTTATAACTCTGCAGGTTTGTGAATTACAGTGCCCCTGAGCTCCTTTCTTCAAATCGCTTTCTTGTGAGCTGCCCGCAAACCCGCATGATTGCTTCAGGCCCTAATCTGGTTCCGGCACGGCATGCTGAGCCTTTGGTTAATTCCTCTTCCTGGTGGGAAATGAGCGTTAAATTTGCCCGTGCAGACACGTAGAGCTAGTCTCTCATTGGTTCTCCCTATTCCTGTTCATCTTGCGCAGAAATTGCAAACTGTGCCAAACAGGAGGTTAAAGGCACTGACTCTCCAAGTGGGGAGAGGGTTAGTAAAAAGTCTGGAATTGTGAACCCGAGTAAAATGGGACGAAAACTGAGATGCATTTGAAAACGTTTCCCGGTCACATGGTGCACCATACTGTGGGTTTCCTATGCATGTTTTAGGTGAAGGAAGAATCGCTTAAACCTGGAGAGTTGGGACCCATGGAATGGGTACCATGCAGTATGACTTCAAAGGGTCTGCATTTGCTCATCGAACCTCACCAATGCTATCAGCCCGAAGTGTCCAACCTTATGTCTCACTCAGCTCTGGGTGTAGATGTGGTAAATCCAGGTTGCATCACAAGCCCTGAATGAATTATTTAAGAATTCCTCTCTATTTCACTGTCATTGTGTTTTGTTTTTGTAATTCATTTTGATAATGGGATTTATCGGATTTTCTCTGCTGCATTCATGCAGCTGTACACACGCTTGATTCTCTTATGGAGACATATAAATCCATGGGTTTGAAGATTCTTACTAGTCAGTTGTATTCGTAGGCGTTGAATATAGGGTGTTTAGCCCATTTCGTTGAGCAAGGGGTAGGTCTTGACTATTACATATTTGACGTATGGAATGGTATCTGTGCTAATTTCTATCTCTGGTTTTATGCAGCACCCCAACTCACCTTTCCCCTTAAGCAAACATAAGTTGGTTTTCTAAATTGGAGACCCTGTTCTGTTTTGTAATTCAGTTCATGTGTAGCCAAGATTACATTCCGTGTATTAGTGATATTTTATGATGTTTCATTTTCTGTGTGACTTATTTCACTTAGAATCATCGTACCTGAATCCACTCATTATGCCACGACGGGCCAGATGACGTAGACTTCATTGGTGAGTGATATTCTATTCTACGTACGTACCACAACTTCTTTATCCATTTTTCGCTTTCTGGGATATTTAACTTGTACCGTAGACGAGGTTCTTGTAAACAGAGCCGTCTGAAACTTTGGGGTGGCTGTGTGTTTTTGATTTTAATTTCCCTAAGCTATAGGACCATAAGTGGAAGTGCCGTAGGCTCCGTTGCTTTGTTTTTTAGTTGTTTGAGGAAACACCATACACTTCTCCAGAGTGGCTCTTGGCAATTTACATCCCACCCATCAGCATAACAAGGCTCCCTGTTCTCCATGGCCTGTGCTGCCTTTCTGGATTTTACACTTTTTTCAGATGGCCCTTTTGACCGGGGGGCAGTGAGACTTCACTGTAGTGCAGATTTCTTTAATATGCTTGCTTGGTTGTCCAAAAAGGGCGTATGCGTTTTTTCCTGAATATATTCAGGAAAAAACGCATACGCCCTTTTTGGCCAAGTGCATCATTGTCGACGTTCTGCCTCTTTTCCTATGCTTTAAATGCAATTCCAGTGCACGCCCTGAAATCGTTTTCCTGCAATTCTGCACCGCTTTCAAGTCCACTTCGCAGCCTTACTTCAATACATTTTTAGACGATAGCTGTCATTTATAACTCTGCAGGTTTGTGAATTACAGTGCCCCTGAGCTCCATTGTTCAAATCGCTTTCTTGTGAGCTGGCTGCAAACCCGCACGATTGCTTCAGGCCCTAATCTGGTTCCGGAACGGCATGCTGAGCCTTTGGTTAATTCCTCTTCTTGGTGGGAAATGAGCATTAAATTTGCCCGTGCAGACACGTAGAGCTAGTCTCTCATTGGTTCTCCCTATTCCTGTTCATCTTGCGCAGAAATTGCAAACTGTGCCAAACAGGAGGTTAAAGGCACTGACTCTCCAAGTGGGGAGAGGGTTAGTAAAAAGTCTGGAATTGTGAACCCGAGTAAAATGGGACGAAAACTGAGATGCATTTGAAAACGTTTCCCGGTCACATGGTGCACCATACTGTGGGTTTCCTATGCATGTTTTAGGTGAAGGAAGAATCGCTTAAACCTGGAGAGTTGGGACCCATGGAATGGGTACCATGCAGTATGACTTCAAAGGGTCTGCATTTGCTCATCGAACCTCAACAATGCTATCAGCCCGAAGTGTCCAACCTTATGTCTCACGCAGCTCTGGGTGTAGATGTGGTAAATCCAGGTTGCATCACAAGCCCTGAATGAATTATTTAAGAATTCCTCTCTATTTCACTGTCATTGTGTTTTGTTTTTGTAATTCATTTTGATAATGGGATTTATCGGATTTTCTCTGCTGCATTCATGCAGCTGTACACACGCTTGATTCTCTTATGGAGACATATAAATCCATGGGTTTGAAGATTCTTACTAGTCAGGTGTATTAATAGGCGTTGAATATAGGGTGTTTAGCCCATTTCGTTGAGCAAGGGGTAGGTCTTGACTATTACATATTTGACGTATGTAATGGTATCTGTGCTAATTTCTATCTCTGGTTTTATGCAGCACCCCAACTCACCTTTCCCCTTAAGCAAACATAAGTTGGTTTTCTAAATTGGAGACCCTGTTCTGTTTTGTAATTCAGTTCATGTGTAGCCAAGATTACATTCCGTGAATTAGTGATATCTTATGATGTTTCATTTTCTGTGTGATTTATTTCACTTAGAATCATCGTACCTGAATCCACTCATTATGCCACGACGGGCCTGATGACATAGATTTCATTGGAGAGTGATATTCCATTGTACGTACGTACCACATATTCTTTATACATTTTTCGCTTTCTCGGATATTTAACTTGTACCGTAGACGAGGTTCTTGTACACAGAGCCGTCCGAAACTTTGGGGTGGCTGTGTGTTTCTGATTTTAATTTCCCTAAGCTATAGGACCATAAGTGGAAGTGCCATAGGCTCCGTTGCTTTGTTTTTTAGGTGTTTCAGGAAACACCATACACTTCTCCAGAGTGGCTGTTGTCAATTTACATCCCGCCCATCAGCATAACAAGGCTTCGTCTTCTCCATGGCCTGTGCTGCCTTTCTGGATTTTACACTTTTTTCAGATGGGTCTTTTGACCGGGGGGCAGTGAGACTTCACTGTAGTGCAGATTTCTTTAACATGCTTGCTTCGTTGGCCAAAAAGTGCGTATGCTTTTTTTCCTGAATATATTCAGGAAAAAAAGCATACGCCCTTTTTGGCCAAGTGCATCATTGTCGACGTTCTGCATCATTTCCTATGCTATAAATGCAATTCCAGTCTACCCCCTGAAATCGTTTTCCTGCAATTCTGCCCCGCTTTCAAGTCCTCTTCACAGCCTTCCTTCAGTATATTTTTGGAAGATAGCTGTCATTTATAACTCTGCAGGTTTGTGAATTACAGTGCCCCTGAGCTCCTTTCTTCAAATCGCTTTCTTGTGAGCTGCCCGCAAACCCGCATGATTGCTTCAGGCCCTAATCTGGTTCCGGCACGGCATGCTGAGCCTTTGGTTAATTCCTCTTCCTGGTGGGAAATGAGCGTTAAATTTGCCCGTGCAGACACGTAGAGCTAGTCTCTCATTGGTTCTCCCTATTCCTGTTCATCTTGCGCAGAAATTGCAAACTGTGCCAAACAGGAGGTTAAAGGCACTGACTCTCCAAGTGGGGAGAGGGTTAGTAAAAAGTCTGGAATTGTGAACCCGAGTAAAATGGGACGAAAACTGAGATGCATTTGAAAACGTTTCCCGGTCACATGGTGCACCATACTGTGGGTTTCCTATGCATGTTTTAGGTGAAGGAAGAATCGCTTAAACCTGGAGAGTTGGGACCCATGGAATGGGTACCATGCAGTATGACTTCAAAGGGTCTGCATTTGCTCATCGAACCTCACCAATGCTATCAGCCCGAAGTGTCCAACCTTATGTCTCACTCAGCTCTGGGTGTAGATGTGGTAAATCCAGGTTGCATCACAAGCCCTGAATGAATTATTTAAGAATTCCTCTCTATTTCACTGTCATTGTGTTTTGTTTTTGTAATTCATTTTGATAATGGGATTTATCGGATTTTCTCTGCTGCATTCATGCAGCTGTACACACGCTTGATTCTCTTATGGAGACATATAAATCCATGGGTTTGAAGATTCTTACTAGTCAGGTGTATTAATAGGCGTTGAATATAGGGTGTTTAGCCCATTTCGTTGAGCAAGGGGTAGGTATTGACTATTACATATTTGACGTATGGAATGGTATCTGTGCTAATTTCTATCTCTGGTTTTATGCAGCACCCCAACTCCCCTTTCCCCTTAAGCAAACATAAGTTGGTTTTCTAAATTTGAGACCCTGTTCTGTTTTGTAATTCAGTTCATGTGTAGCCAAGATTACAATCCGTGTATTAGTGATATCTTATGATGTTTCATTTTCTGTGTGACTTATTTCACTTAGAATCTTCGTACCTGAATCCACTCATTATGCCACGACGGGCCTGATGACATAGATTTCATTGGTGAGTGATATTCCATTGTACGTACGTACCACAACTTCTTTATCCATTTTTCGCTTTCTGGGATATTTAACTTGTACCGTAGACGAGGTTCTTGTAAACAGAGCCGTCTGAAACTTTCGGGTGGCTGTGTGTTTTTGATTTTAATTTCCCAAAGCTATAGGACCGTAAGTGGAAGTGCCTTAGGCTCCGTTGCTTTGTTTTTTAGGTGTTTCAGGAAACACCATACACTTCTCCAGAGTGGCTGTTGGCAGTTTACATCCCACCCATCAGCATAACAAGGCTCCCTGTTCTCTATGACCTGTGCTGCATTTCTGGATTTTACACTTTTTTCAGATGGTCCTTTTGACCGGGGGGCAGTGAGACTTCATTGTAGTGCAGATTTCTATAACATGCTTGCTTGGCTGGCCAAAAAGGGCGTATGCTTTTTTCCCTGAATATATTCAGGAAAAAAAGCATACGCCCTTTTTGGCCAAGTGCATCATTGTCGACGTTCTGCCTCATTTCCTATGCTATAAATGCAATTCCAGTCTACCCCCTGAAATCGTTTTCCTGCAATTCTGCCCCGCTTTCAAATCCTCTTCGCAGCCTTCCTTCAGTATATTGTTGGACGATAGATGTCATTTATAACTCTGCAGGTTTGTGAATTACAGTGCCCCTGAGCTCCTTTCTACAAATCGCTTTCTTGTGAGCTGGCCGCAAACCCGCAGGATTGCTTCAGGCCCTAATCTGGTTCTGGCACGGCATGCTGAGCCTTTGGTTAATTCCTCTTCCTGGTTGGAAATGAGCGTTAAATTTGCCCGTGCAGACACCTACAGCTAGTCTCTCATTGGTTCTCCCTATTCCTGTTCATCTTGCGCAGAAATTGCAAACTGTGCCAAACAGGAGGTTAAAGGCACTGACTCTCCAAGTGGGGAGAGTGTTAGTAAAGGGTCTGAAATGGTGAACCCGAGTAAAAGGGGACAAAACCTGAGATGCATCTGAAAACGTTTCCCGGTCACACGGTGCACCATACTGTGGATTTCCCATGCATGTTTTAGCTGAAGGAAGAATCGCTTAAACCTGGAGATTTGGGACCCATGGAATGGGTACCATGCAGTATGACTTCAAAGGGTCTGCATTTGCTCATCGAACCTCAACAATGCTATCAGCCCGAAGTGTCCAACCTTATGTCTCACTCAGCTCTGGGTGTAGATGTGGTAAATCCAGGTTGCATCACAAGCCCTGAATGAATTATTTAAGAATTCCTCTCTATTTCACTGTCATTGTGTTTTGTTTTTGTAATTCATTTTGATAATGGGATTTATCGGATTTTCTCTGCTGCATTCATGCAGCTGTACACACGCTTGATTCTCTTATGGAGACATATAAATCCATGGGTTTGAAGATTCTTACTAGTCAGGTGTATTCGTAGGCGTTGAATATAGGGTGTTTAGCCCATTTCGTTGAGCAAGGGGTAGGTCTTGACTATTACATATTTGACGTATGGAATGGTATCTGTGCTAATTTCTATCGCTGGTTTTATGCAGCACCCCAACTCACCTTTCCCCTTAAGCAAACATAAGTTGGTTTTCTAAATTGGAGACCCTGTTCTGTTTTGTAATTCAGTTCATGTGTAGCCAAGATTACATTCCGTGTATTAGTGATATTTTATGATGTTTCATTTTCTGTGTGACTTATTTCACTTAGAATCATCGTACCTGAATCCACTCATTATGCCACGACGGGCCAGATGACGTAGACTTCATTGGTGAGTGATATTCTATTTTACGTACGTACCACAACTTCTTTATCCATTTTTCGCTTTCTGGGATATTTAACTTGTACCGTAGACGAGGTTCTTGTAAACAGAGCCGTCTGAAACTTTGGGGTGGCTGTGTGTTTTTGATTTTAATTTCCCTAAGCTATAGGACCATAAGTGGAAGTGCCGTAGGCTCCGTTGCTTTGTTTTTTAGTTGTTTGAGGAAACACCATACACTTCTCCAGAGTGGCTCTTGGCAATTTACATCCCACCCATCAGCATAACAAGGCTCCCTGTTCTCCATGGCCTGTGCTGCCTTTCTGGATTTTACACTTTTTTCAGATGGCCCTTTTGACCGGGGGGCAGTGAGACTACACTGTAGTGCAGATTTCTTTAATATGCTTGCTTGGTTGTCCAAAAAGGGCGTATGCGTTTTTTCCTGAATATATTCAGGAAAAAACGCATACGCCCTTTTTGGCCAAGTGCATCATTGTCGACGTTCTGCCTCTTTTCCTATGCTTTAAATGCAATTCCAGTGCACGCCCTGAAATCGTTTTCCTGCAATTCTGCACCGCTTTCAAGTCCACTTCGCAGCCTTACTTCAATACATTTTTAGACGATAGCTGTCATTTATAACTCTGCAGGTTTGTGAATTACAGTGCCCCTGAGCTCCATTGTTCAAATCGCTTTCTTGTGAGCTGGCTGCAAACCCGCACGATTGCTTCAGGCCCTAATCTGGTTCCGGAACGGCATGCTGAGCCTTTGGTTAATTCCTCTTCTTGGTGGGAAATGAGCATTAAATTTGCCCGTGCAGACACGCAGAGCTAGTCTCTCATTGGTTCTCCCTATTCCTGTTCATCTTGCGCAGAAATTGCAAACTGTGCCAAACAGGAGGTTAAAGGCACTGACTCTCCAAGTGGGGAGAGGGTTAGTAAAAAGTCTGGAATTGTGAACCCGAGTAAAATGGGACGAAAACTGAGATGCATTTGAAAACGTTTCCCGGTCACATGGTGCACCATACTGTGGGTTTCCTATGCATGTTTTAGGTGAAGGAAGAATCGCTTAAACCTGGAGAGTTGGGACCCATGGAATGGGTACCATGCAGTATGACTTCAAAGGGTCTGCATTTGCTCATCGAACCTCAACAATGCTATCAGCCCGAAGTGTCCAACCTTATGTCTCACTCAGCTCTGGGTGTAGATGTGGTAAATCCAGGTTGCATCACAAGCCCTGAATGAATTATTTAAGAATTCCTCTCTATTTCACTGTCATTGTGTTTTGTTTTTGTAATTCATTTTGATAATGGGATTTATCGGATTTTCTCTGCTGCATTCATGCAGCTGTACACACGCTTGATTCTCTTATGGAGACATATAAATCCATGGGTTTGAAGATTCTTACTAGTCAGGTGTATTAATAGGCGTTGAATATAGGGTGTTTAGCCCATTTCGTTGAGCAAGGGGTAGGTCTTGACTATTACATATTTGACGTATGGAATGGTATCTGTGCTAATTTCTATCTCTGGTTTTATGCAGCACCCCAACTCACCTTTCCCCTTAAGCAAACATAAGTTGGTTTTCTAAATTGGAGACCCTGTTCTGTTTTGTAATTCAGTTCATGTGTAGCCAAGATTACATTCCGTGAATTAGTGATATCTTATGATGTTTCATTTTCTGTGTGATTTATTTCACTTAGAATCATCGTACCTGAATCCACTCATTATGCCACGACGGGCCTGATGACATAGATTTCATTGGAGAGTGATATTCCATTGTACGTACGTACCACATATTCTTTATACATTTTTCGCTTTCTCGGATATTTAACTTGTACCGTAGACGAGGTTCTTGTACACAGAGCCGTCCGAAACTTTGGGGTGGCTGTGTGTTTCTGATTTTAATTTCCCTAAGCTATAGGACCATAAGTGGAAGTGCCATAGGCTCCGTTGCTTTGTTTTTTAGGTGTTTCAGGAAACACCATACACTTCTCCAGAGTGGCTGTTGTCAATTTACATCCCGCCCATCAGCATAACAAGGCTTCGTCTTCTCCATGGCCTGTGCTGCCTTTCTGGATTTTACACTTTTTTCAGATGGGTCTTTTGACCGGGGGGCAGTGAGACTTCACTGTAGTGCAGATTTCTTTAACATGCTTGCTTCGTTGGCCAAAAAGGGCGTATGCTTTTTTTCCTGAATATATTCAGGAAAAAAAGCATACGCCCTTTTTGGCCAAGTGCATCATTGTCGACGTTCTGCATCATTTCCTATGCTATAAATGCAATTCCAGTCTACCCCCTGAAATCGTTTTCCTGCAATTCTGCCCCGCTTTCAAGTCCTCTTCGCAGCCTTCCTTCAGTATATTTTTGGAAGATAGCTGTCATTTATAACTCTGCAGGTTTGTGAATTACAGTGCCCCTGAGCTCCTTTCTTCAAATCGCTTTCTTGTGAGCTGCCCGCAAACCCGCATGATTGCTTCAGGCCCTAATCTGGTTCCGGCACGGCATGCTGAGCCTTTGGTTAATTCCTCTTCCTGGTGGGAAATGAGCGTTAAATTTGCCCGTGCAGACACGTAGAGCTAGTCTCTCATTGGTTCTCCCTATTCCTGTTCATCTTGCGCAGAAATTGCAAACTGTGCCAAACAGGAGGTTAAAGGCACTGACTCTCCAAGTGGGGAGAGGGTTAGTAAAAAGTCTGGAATTGTGAACCCGAGTAAAATGGGACGAAAACTGAGATGCATTTGAAAACGTTTCCCGGTCACATGGTGCACCATACTGTGGGTTTCCTATGCATGTTTTAGGTGAAGGAAGAATCGCTTAAACCTGGAGAGTTGGGACCCATGGAATGGGTACCATGCAGTATGACTTCAAAGGGTCTGCATTTGCTCATCGAACCTCAACAATGCTATCAGCCCGAAGTGTCCAACCTTATGTCTCACTCAGCTCTGGGTGTAGATGTGGTAAATCCAGGTTGCATCACAAGCCCTGAATGAATTATTTAAGAATTCCTCTCTATTTCACTGTCATTGTGTTTTGTTTTTGTAATTCATTTTGATAATGGGATTTATCGGATTTTCTCTGCTGCATTCATGCAGCTGTACACACGCTTGATTCTCTTATGGAGACATATAAATCCATGGGTTTGAAGATTCTTACTAGTCAGGTGTAGTAATAGGCGTTGAATATAGGGTGTTTAGCCCATTTCGTTGAGCAAGGGGTAGGTCTTGACTATTACATATTTGACGTATGGAATGGTATCTGTGCTAATTTCTATCTCTGGTTTTATGCAGCACCCCAACTCACCTTTCCCCTTAAGCAAACATAAGTTGGTTTTCTAAATTGGAGACCCTGTTCTGTTTTGTAATTCAGTTCATGTGTAGCCAAGATTACATTCCGTGAATTAGTGATATCTTATGATGTTTCATTTTCTGTGTGATTTATTTCACTTAGAATCATCGTACCTGAATCCACTCATTATGCCACGACGGGCCTGATGACATAGATTTCATTGGAGAGTGATATTCCATTGTACGTACGTACCACATATTCTTTATACATTTTTCGCTTTCTCGGATATTTAACTTGTACCGTAGACGAGGTTCTTGTACACAGAGCCGTCCGAAACTTTGGGGTGGCTGTGTGTTTCTGATTTTAATTTCCCTAAGCTATAGGACCATAAGTGGAAGTGCCATAGGCTCCGTTGCTTTGTTTTTTAGGTGTTTCAGGAAACACCATACACTTCTCCAGAGTGGCTGTTGTCAATTTACATCCCGCCCATCAGCATAACAAGGCTTCGTCTTCTCCATGGCCTGTGCTGCCTTTCTGGATTTTACACTTTTTTCAGATGGGTCTTTTGACCGGGGGGCAGTGAGACTTCACTGTAGTGCAGATTTCTTTAACATGCTTGCTTCGTTGGCCAAAAAGTGCGTATGCTTTTTTTCCTGAATATATTCAGGAAAAAAAGCATACGCCCTTTTTGGCCAAGTGCATCATTGTCGACGTTCTGCATCATTTCCTATGCTATAAATGCAATTCCAGTCTACCCCCTGAAATCGTTTTCCTGCAATTCTGCCCCGCTTTCAAGTCCTCTTCGCAGCCTTCCTTCAGTATATTTTTGGAAGATAGCTGTCATTTATAACTCTGCAGGTTTGTGAATTACAGTGCCCCTGAGCTCCTTTCTTCAAATCGCTTTCTTGTGAGCTGCCCGCAAACCCGCATGATTGCTTCAGGCCCTAATCTGGTTCCGGCACGGCATGCTGAGCCTTTGGTTAATTCCTCTTCCCATGTTTAGCCCATTTCGTTGAGCAAGGGGTAGGTCTTGACTATTACATATTTGACGTATGGAATGGTATCTGTGCTAATTTCTATCTCTGGTTTTATGCAGCACCCCAACTCCCCTTTCCCCTTAAGCAAACATAAGTTGGTTTTCTAAATTTGAGACCCTGTTCTGTTTTGTAATTCAGTTCATGTGTAGCCAAGATTACAATCCGTGTATTAGTGATATCTTATGATGTTTCATTTTCTGTGTGACTTATTTCATTTAGAATCTTCGTACCTGAATCCACTCATTATGCCACGACGGGCCTGATGACATAGATTTCATTGGTGAGTGATATTCCATTGTACGTACGTACCACAACTTCTTTATCCATTTTTCGCTTTCTGGGATATTTAACTTGTACCGTAGACGAGGTTCTTGTAAACAGAGCCGTCTGAAACTTTCGGGTGGCTGTGTGTTTTTGATTTTAATTTCCCTAAGCTATAGGACCGTAAGTGGAAGTGCCTTAGGCTCCGTTGCTTTGTTTTTTAGGTGTTTCAGGAAACACCATACACTTCTCCAGAGTGGCTGTTGGCAGTTTACATCCCACCCATCAGCATAACACGGCTCCCTGTTCTCTATGACCTGTGCTGCATTTCTGGATTTTACACTTTTTTCAGATGGCCCTTTTGACCGGGGGGCAGTGAGACTTCATTGTAGTGCAGATTTCTATAACATGCTTGCTTGGCTGGCCAAAAAGGGCGTATGCTTTTTTCCCTGAATATATTCAGGAAAAAAAGCATACGCCCTTTTTGGCCAAGTGCATCATTGTCGACGTTCTGCCTCATTTCCTATGCTATAAATGCAATTCCAGTCTACCCCCTGAAATCGTTTTCCTGCAATTCTGCCCCGCTTTCAAATCCTCTTCGCAGCCTTCCTTCAGTATATTGTTGGACGATAGATGTCATTTATAACTCTGCAGGTTTGTGAATTACAGTGCCCCTGAGCTCCTTTCTACAAATCGCTTTCTTGTGAGCTGGCCGCAAACCCGCAGGATTGCTTCAGGCCCTAATCTGGTTCTGGCACGGCATGCTGAGCCTTTGGTTAATTCCTCTTCCTGGTTGGAAATGAGCGTTAAATTTGCCCGTGCAGACACCTACAGCTAGTCTCTCATTGGTTCTCCCTATTCCTGTTCATCTTGCGCAGAAATTGCAAACTGTGCCAAACAGGAGGTTAAAGGCACTGACTCTCCAAGTGGGGAGAGTGTTAGTAAAGGGTCTGAAATGGTGAACCCGAGTAAAAGGGGACAAAACCTGAGATGCATCTGAAAACGTTTCCCGGTCACACGGTGCACCATACTGTGGATTTCCCATGCATGTTTTAGCTGAAGGAAGAATCGCTTAAACCTGGAGATTTGGGACCCATGGAATGGGTACCATGCAGTATGACTTCAAAGGGTCTGCATTTGCTCATCGAACCTCAACAATGCTATCAGCCCGAAGTGTCCAACCTTATGTCTCACTCAGCTCTGGGTGTAGATGTGGTAAATCCAGGTTGCATCACAAGCCCTGAATGAATTATTTAAGAATTCCTCTCTATTTCACTGTCATTGTGTTTTGTTTTTGTAATTCATTTTGATAATGGGATTTATCGGATTTTCTCTGCTGCATTCATGCAGCTGTACACACGCTTGATTCTCTTATGGAGACATATAAATCCATGGGTTTGAAGATTCTTACTAGTCAGGTGTATTCGTAGGCGTTGAATATAGGGTGTTTAGCCCATTTCGTTGAGCAAGGGGTAGGTCTTGACTATTACATATTTGACGTATGGAATGGTATCTGTGCTAATTTCTATCGCTGGTTTTATGCAGCACCCCAACTCACCTTTCCCCTTAAGCAAACATAAGTTGGTTTTCTAAATTGGAGACCCTGTTCTGTTTTGTAATTCAGTTCATGTGTAGCCAAGATTACATTCCGTGTATTAGTGATATTTTATGATGTTTCATTTTCTGTGTGACTTATTTCACTTAGAATCATCGTACCTGAATCCACTCATTATGCCACGACGGGCCAGATGACGTAGACTTCATTGGTGAGTGATATTCTATTCTACGTACGTACCACAACTTCTTTATCCATTTTTCGCTTTCTGGGATATTTAACTTGTACCGTAGACGAGGTTCTTGTAAACAGAGCCGTCTGAAACTTTGGGGTGGCTGTGTGTTTTTGATTTTAATTTCCCTAAGCTATAGGACCATAAGTGGAAGTGCCGTAGGCTCCGTTGCTTTGTTTTTTAGTTGTTTGAGGAAACACCATACACTTCTCCAGAGTGGCTCTTGGCAATTTACATCCCACCCATCAGCATAACAAGGCTCCCTGTTCTCCATGGCCTGTGCTGCCTTTCTGGATTTTACACTTTTTTCAGATGGCCCTTTTGACCGGGGGGCAGTGAGACTTCACTGTAGTGCAGATTTCTTTAATATGCTTGCTTGGTTGTCCAAAAAGGGCGTATGCGTTTTTTCCTGAATATATTCAGGAAAAAACGCATACGCCCTTTTTGGCCAAGTGCATCATTGTCGACGTTCTGCCTCTTTTCCTATGCTTTAAATGCAATTCCAGTGCACGCCCTGAAATCGTTTTCCTGCAATTCTGCACCGCTTTCAAGTCCACTTCGCAGCCTTACTTCAATACATTTTTAGACGATAGCTGTCATTTATAACTCTGCAGGTTTGTGAATTACAGTGCCCCTGAGCTCCTTTCTTCAAATCGCTTTCTTGTGAGCTGGCTGCAAACCCGCACGATTGCTTCAGGCCCTAATCTGGTTCCGGAACGGCATGCTGAGCCTTTGGTTAATTCCTCTTCTTGGTGGGAAATGAGCATTAAATTTGCCCGTGCAGACACGTAGAGCTAGTCTCTCATTGGTTCTCCCTATTCCTGTTCATCTTGCGCAGAAATTGCAAACTGTGCCAAACAGGAGGTTAAAGGCACTGACTCTCCAAGTGGGGAGAGGGTTAGTAAAAAGTCTGGAATTGTGAACCCGAGTAAAATGGGACGAAAACTGAGATGCATTTGAAAACGTTTCCCGGTCACATGGTGCACCATACTGTGGGTTTCCTATGCATGTTTTAGGTGAAGGAAGAATCGCTTAAACCTGGAGAGTTGGGACCCATGGAATGGGTACCATGCAGTATGACTTCAAAGGGTCTGCATTTGCTCATCGAACCTCACCAATGCTATCAGCCCGAAGTGTCCAACCTTATGTCTCACTCAGCTCTGGGTGTAGATGTGGTAAATCCAGGTTGCATCACAAGCCCTGAATGAATTATTTAAGAATTCCTCTCTATTTCACTGTCATTGTGTTTTGTTTTTGTAATTCATTTTGATAATGGGATTTATCGGATTTTCTCTGCTGCATTCATGCAGCTGTACACACGCTTGATTCTCTTATGGAGACATATAAATCCATGGGTTTGAAGATTCTTACTAGTCAGGTGTAGTAATAGGCGTTGAATATAGGGTGTTTAGCCCATTTCGTTGAGCAAGGGGTAGGTCTTGACTATTACATATTTGACGTATGGAATGGTATCTGTGCTAATTTCTATCTCTGGTTTTATGCAGCACCCCAACTCACCTTTCCCCTTAAGCAAACATAAGTTGGTTTTCTAAATTGGAGACCCTGTTCTGTTTTGTAATTCAGTTCATGTGTAGCCAAGATTACATTCCGTGAATTAGTGATATCTTATGATGTTTCATTTTCTGTGTGATTTATTTCACTTAGAATCATCGTACCTGAATCCACTCATTATGCCACGACGGGCCTGATGACATAGATTTCATTGGAGAGTGATATTCCATTGTACGTACGTACCACATATTCTTTATACATTTTTCGCTTTCTCGGATATTTAACTTGTACCGTAGACGAGGTTCTTGTACACAGAGCCGTCCGAAACTTTGGGGTGGCTGTGTGTTTCTGATTTTAATTTCCCTAAGCTATAGGACCATAAGTGGAAGTGCCATAGGCTCCGTTGCTTTGTTTTTTAGGTGTTTCAGGAAACACCATACACTTCTCCAGAGTGGCTGTTGTCAATTTACATCCCGCCCATCAGCATAACAAGGCTTCGTCTTCTCCATGGCCTGTGCTGCCTTTCTGGATTTTACACTTTTTTCAGATGGGTCTTTTGACCGGGGGGCAGTGAGACTTCACTGTAGTGCAGATTTCTTTAACATGCTTGCTTCGTTGGCCAAAAAGTGCGTATGCTTTTTTTCCTGAATATATTCAGGAAAAAAAGCATACGCCCTTTTTGGCCAAGTGCATCATTGTCGACGTTCTGCATCATTTCCTATGCTATAAATGCAATTCCAGTCTACCCCCTGAAATCGTTTTCCTGCAATTCTGCCCCGCTTTCAAGTCCTCTTCGCAGCCTTCCTTCAGTATATTTTTGGAAGATAGCTGTCATTTATAACTCTGCAGGTTTGTGAATTACAGTGCCCCTGAGCTCCTTTCTTCAAATCGCTTTCTTGTGAGCTGCCCGCAAACCCGCATGATTGCTTCAGGCCCTAATCTGGTTCCGGCACGGCATGCTGAGCCTTTGGTTAATTCCTCTTCCTGGTGGGAAATGAGCGTTAAATTTGCCCGTGCAGACACGTAGAGCTAGTCTCTCATTGGTTCTCCCTATTCCTGTTCATCTTGCGCAGAAATTGCAAACTGTGCCAAACAGGAGGTTAAAGGCACTGACTCTCCAAGTGGGGAGAGGGTTAGTAAAAAGTCTGGAATTGTGAACCCGAGTAAAATGGGACGAAAACTGAGATGCATTTGAAAACGTTTCCCGGTCACATGGTGCACCATACTGTGGGTTTCCTATGCATGTTTTAGGTGAAGGAAGAATCGCTTAAACCTGGAGAGTTGGGACCCATGGAATGGGTACCATGCAGTATGACTTCAAAGGGTCTGCATTTGCTCATCGAACCTCAACAATGCTATCAGCCCGAAGTGTCCAACCTTATGTCTCACTCAGCTCTGGGTGTAGATGTGGTAAATCCAGGTTGCATCACAAGCCCTGAATGAATTATTTAAGAATTCCTCTCTATTTCACTGTCATTGTGTTTTGTTTTTGTAATTCATTTTGATAATGGGATTTATCGGATTTTCTCTGCTGCATTCATGCAGCTGTACACACGCTTGATTCTCTTATGGAGACATATAAATCCATGGGTTTGAAGATTCTTACTAGTCAGGTGTATTAATAGGCGTTGAATATAGGGTGTTTAGCCCATTTCGTTGAGCAAGGGGTAGGTCTTGACTATTACATATTTGACGTATGGAATGGTATCTGTGCTAATTTCTATCTCTGGTTTTATGCAGCACCCCAACTCACCTTTCCCCTTAAGCAAACATAAGTTGGTTTTCTAAATTGGAGACCCTGTTCTGTTTTGTAATTCAGTTCATGTGTAGCCAAGATTACATTCCGTGAATTAGTGATATCTTATGATGTTTCATTTTCTGTGTGATTTATTTCACTTAGAATCATCGTACCTGAATCCACTCATTATGCCACGACGGGCCTGATGACATAGATTTCATTGGAGAGTGATATTCCATTGTACGTACGTACCACATATTCTTTATACATTTTTCGCTTTCTCGGATATTTAACTTGTACCGTAGACGAGGTTCTTGTACACAGAGCCGTCCGAAACTTTGGGGTGGCTGTGTGTTTCTGATTTTAATTTCCCTAAGCTATAGGACCATAAGTGGAAGTGCCATAGGCTCCGTTGCTTTGTTTTTTAGGTGTTTCAGGAAACACCATACACTTCTCCAGAGTGGCTGTTGTCAATTTACATCCCGCCCATCAGCATAACAAGGCTTCGTCTTCTCCATGGCCTGTGCTGCCTTTCTGGATTTTACACTTTTTTCAGATGGGTCTTTTGACCGGGGGGCAGTGAGACTTCACTGTAGTGCAGATTTCTTTAACATGCTTGCTTCGTTGGCCAAAAAGTGCGTATGCTTTTTTTCCTGAATATATTCAGGAAAAAAAGCATACGCCCTTTTTGGCCAAGTGCATCATTGTTGACGTTCTGCATCATTTCCTATGCTATAAATGCAATTCCAGTCTACCCCCTGAAATCGTTTTCCTGCAATTCTGCCCCGCTTTCAAGTCCTCTTCGCAGCCTTCCTTCAGTATATTTTTGGAAGATAGCTGTCATTTATAACTCTGCAGGTTTGTGAATTACAGTGCCCCTGAGCTCCTTTCTTCAAATCGCTTTCTTGTGAGCTGCCCGCAAACCCGCATGATTGCTTCAGGCCCTAATCTGGTTCCGGCACGGCATGCTGAGCCTTTGGTTAATTCCTCTTCCTGGTGGGAAATGAGCGTTAAATTTGCCCGTGCAGACACGTAGAGCTAGTCTCTCATTGGTTCTCCCTATTCCTGTTCATCTTGCGCAGAAATTGCAAACTGTGCCAAACAGGAGGTTAAAGGCACTGACTCTCCAAGTGGGGAGAGGGTTAGTAAAAAGTCTGGAATTGTGAACCCGAGTAAAATGGGACGAAAACTGAGATGCATTTGAAAACGTTTCCCGGTCACATGGTGCACCATACTGTGGGTTTCCTATGCATGTTTTAGGTGAAGGAAGAATCGCTTAAACCTGGAGAGTTGGGACCCATGGAATGGGTACCATGCAGTATGACTTCAAAGGGTCTGCATTTGCTCATCGAACCTCAACAATGCTATCAGCCCGAAGTGTCCAACCTTATGTCTCACTCAGCTCTGGGTGTAGATGTGGTAAATCCAGGTTGCATCACAAGCCCTGAATGAATTATTTAAGAATTCCTCTCTATTTCACTGTCATTGTGTTTTGTTTTTGTAATTCATTTTGATAATGGGATTTATCGGATTTTCTCTGCTGCATTCATGCAGCTGTACACACGCTTGATTCTCTTATGGAGACATATAAATCCATGGGTTTGAAGATTCTTACTAGTCAGGTGTATTAATAGGCGTTGAATATAGGGTGTTTAGCCCATTTCGTTGAGCAAGGGGTAGGTCTTGACTATTACATATTTGACGTATGGAATGGTATCTGTGCTAATTTCTATCTCTGGTTTTATGCAGCACCCCAACTCCCCTTTCCCCTTAAGCAAACATAAGTTGGTTTTCTAAATTTGAGACCCTGTTCTGTTTTGTAATTCAGTTCATGTGTAGCCAAGATTACAATCCGTGTATTAGTGATATCTTATGATGTTTCATTTTCTGTGTGACTTATTTCACTTAGAATCTTCGTACCTGAATCCACTCATTATGCCACGACGGGCCTGATGACATAGATTTCATTGGTGAGTGATATTCCATTGTACGTACGTACCACAACTTCTTTATCCATTTTTCGCTTTCTGGGATATTTAACTTGTACCGTAGACGAGGTTCTTGTAAACAGAGCCGTCTGAAACTTTCGGGTGGCTGTGTGTTTTTGATTTTAATTTCCCTAAGCTATAGGACCGTAAGTGGAAGTGCCTTAGGCTCCGTTGCTTTGTTTTTTAGGTGTTTCAGGAAACACCATACACTTCTCCAGAGTGGCTGTTGGCAGTTTACATCCCACCCATCAGCATAACAAGGCTCCCTGTTCTCTATGACCTGTGCTGCATTTCTGGATTTTACACTTTTTTCAGATGGCCCTTTTGACCGGGGGGCAGTGAGACTTCATTGTAGTGCAGATTTCTATAACATGCTTGCTTGGCTGGCCAAAAAGGGCGTATGCTTTTTTCCCTGAATATATTCAGGAAAAAAAGCATACGCCCTTTTTGGCCAAGTGCATCATTGTCGACGTTCTGCCTCATTTCCTATGCTATAAATGCAATTCCATTCTACCCCCTGAAATCGTTTTCCTGCAATTCTGCCCCGCTTTCAAATCCTCTTCGCAGCCTTCCTTCAGTATATTGTTGGACGATAGATGTCATTTATAACTCTGCAGGTTTGTGAATTACAGTGCCCCTGAGCTCCTTTCTACAAATCGCTTTCTTGTGAGCTGGCCGCAAACCCGCAGGATTGCTTCAGGCCCTAATCTGGTTCTGGCACGGCATGCTGAGCCTTTGGTTAATTCCTCTTCCTGGTTGGAAATGAGCGTTAAATTTGCCCGTGCAGACACCTACAGCTAGTCTCTCATTGGTTCTCCCTATTCCTGTTCATCTTGCGCAGAAATTGCAAACTGTGCCAAACAGGAGGTTAAAGGCACTGACTCTCCAAGTGGGGAGAGTGTTAGTAAAGGGTCTGAAATGGTGAACCCGAGTAAAAGGGGACAAAACCTGAGATGCATCTGAAAACGTTTCCCGGTCACACGGTGCACCATACTGTGGATTTCCCATGCATGTTTTAGCTGAAGGAAGAATCGCTTAAACCTGGAGATTTGGGACCCATGGAATGGGTACCATGCAGTATGACTTCAAAGGGTCTGCATTTGCTCATCGAACCTCAACAATGCTATCAGCCCGAAGTGTCCAACCTTATGTCTCACTCAGCTCTGGGTGTAGATGTGGTAAATCCAGGTTGCATCACAAGCCCTGAATGAATTATTTAAGAATTCCTCTCTATTTCACTGTCATTGTGTTTTGTTTTTGTAATTCATTTTGATAATGGGATTTATCGGATTTTCTCTGCTGCATTCATGCAGCTGTACACACGCTTGATTCTCTTATGGAGACATATAAATCCATGGGTTTGAAGATTCTTACTAGTCAGGTGTATTCGTAGGCGTTGAATATAGGGTGTTTAGCCCATTTCGTTGAGCAAGGGGTAGGTCTTGACTATTACATATTTGACGTATGGAATGGTATCTGTGCTAATTTCTATCGCTGGTTTTATGCAGCACCCCAACTCACCTTTCCCCTTAAGCAAACATAAGTTGGTTTTCTAAATTGGAGACCCTGTTCTGTTTTGTAATTCAGTTCATGTGTAGCCAAGATTACATTCCGTGTATTAGTGATATTTTATGATGTTTCATTTTCTGTGTGACTTATTTCACTTAGAATCATCGTACCTGAATCCACTCATTATGCCACGACGGGCCAGATGACGTAGACTTCATTGGTGAGTGATATTCTATTTTACGTACGTACCACAACTTCTTTATCCATTTTTCGCTTTCTGGGATATTTAACTTGTACCGTAGACGAGGTTCTTGTAAACAGAGCCGTCTGAAACTTTGGGGTGGCTGTGTGTTTTTGATTTTAATTTCCCTAAGCTATAGGACCATAAGTGGAAGTGCCGTAGGCTCCGTTGCTTTGTTTTTTAGTTGTTTGAGGAAACACCATACACTTCTCCAGAGTGGCTCTTGGCAATTTACATCCCACCCATCAGCATAACAAGGCTCCCTGTTCTCCATGGCCTGTGCTGCCTTTCTGGATTTTACACTTTTTTCAGATGGCCCTTTTGACCGGGGGGCAGTGAGACTTCACTGTAGTGCAGATTTCTTTAATATGCTTGCTTGGTTGTCCAAAAAGGGCGTATGCGTTTTTTCCTGAATATATTCAGGAAAAAACGCATACGCCCTTTTTGGCCAAGTGCATCATTGTCGACGTTCTGCCTCTTTTCCTATGCTTTAAATGCAATTCCAGTGCACGCCCTGAAATCGTTTTCTTGCAATTCTGCACCGCTTTCAAGTCCACTTCGCAGCCTTACTTCAATACATTTTTAGACGATAGCTGTCATTTATAACTCTGCAGGTTTGTGAATTACAGTGCCCCTGAGCTCCATTGTTCAAATCGCTTTCTTGTGAGCTGGCTGCAAACCCGCACGATTGCTTCAGGCCCTAATCTGGTTCCGGAACGGCATGCTGAGCCTTTGGTTAATTCCTCTTCTTGGTGGGAAATGAGCATTAAATTTGCCCGTGCAGACACGTAGAGCTAGTCTCTCATTGGTTCTCCCTATTCCTGTTCATCTTGCGCAGAAATTGCAAACTGTGCCAAACAGGAGGTTAAAGGCACTGACTCTCCAAGTGGGGAGAGGGTTAGTAAAAAGTCTGGAATTGTGAACCCGAGTAAAATGGGACGAAAACTGAGATGCATTTGAAAACGTTTCCCGGTCACATGGTGCACCATACTGTGGGTTTCCTATGCATGTTTTAGGTGAAGGAAGAATCGCTTAAACCTGGAGAGTTGGGACCCATGGAATGGGTACCATGCAGTATGACTTCAAAGGGTCTGCATTTGCTCATCGAACCTCACCAATGCTATCAGCCTGAAGTGTCCAACCTTATGTCTCACTCAGCTCTGGGTGTAGATGTGGTAAATCCAGGTTGCATCACAAGCCCTGAATGAATTATTTAAGAATTCCTCTCTATTTCACTGTCATTGTGTTTTGTTTTTGTAATTCATTTTGATAATGGGATTTATCGGATTTTCTCTGCTGCATTCATGCAGCTGTACACACGCTTGATTCTCTTATGGAGACATATAAATCCATGGGTTTGAAGATTCTTACTAGTCAGGTGTAGTAATAGGCGTTGAATATAGGGTGTTTAGCCCATTTCGTTGAGCAAGGGGTAGGTCTTGACTATTACATATTTGACGTATGGAATGGTATCTGTGCTAATTTCTATCTCTGGTTTTATGCAGCACCCCAACTCACCTTTCCCCTTAAGCAAACATAAGTTGGTTTTCTAAATTGGAGACCCTGTTCTGTTTTGTAATTCAGTTCATGTGTAGCCAAGATTACATTCCGTGAATTAGTGATATCTTATGATGTTTCATTTTCTGTGTGATTTATTTCACTTAGAATCATCGTACCTGAATCCACTCATTATGCCACGACGGGCCTGATGACATAGATTTCATTGGAGAGTGATATTCCATTGTACGTACGTACCACATATTCTTTATACATTTTTCGCTTTCTCGGATATTTAACTTGTACCGTAGACGAGGTTCTTGTACACAGAGCCGTCCGAAACTTTGGGGTGGCTGTGTGTTTCTGATTTTAATTTCCCTAAGCTATAGGACCATAAGTGGAAGTGCCATAGGCTCCGTTGCTTTGTTTTTTAGGTGTTTCAGGAAACACCATACACTTCTCCAGAGTGGCTGTTGTCAATTTACATCCCGCCCATCAGCATAACAAGGCTTCGTCTTCTCCATGGCCTGTGCTGCCTTTCTGGATTTTACACTTTTTTCAGATGGGTCTTTTGACCGGGGGGCAGTGAGACTTCACTGTAGTGCAGATTTCTTTAACATGCTTGCTTCGTTGGCCAAAAAGTGCGTATGCTTTTTTTCCTGAATATATTCAGGAAAAAAAGCATACGCCCTTTTTGGCCAAGTGCATCATTGTCGACGTTCTGCATCATTTCCTATGCTATAAATGCAATTCCAGTCTACCCCCTGAAATCGTTTTCCTGCAATTCTGCCCCGCTTTCAAGTCCTCTTCGCAGCCTTCCTTCAGTATATTTTTGGAAGATAGCTGTCATTTATAACTCTGCAGGTTTGTGAATTACAGTGCCCCTGAGCTCCTTTCTTCAAATCGCTTTCTTGTGAGCTGCCCGCAAACCCGCATGATTGCTTCAGGCCCTAATCTGGTTCCGGCACGGCATGCTGAGCCTTTGGTTAATTCCTCTTCCTGGTGGGAAATGAGCGTTAAATTTGCCCGTGCAGACACGTAGAGCTAGTCTCTCATTGGTTCTCCCTATTCCTGTTCATCTTGCGCAGAAATTGCAAACTGTGCCAAACAGGAGGTTAAAGGCACTGACTCTCCAAGTGGGGAGAGGGTTAGTAAAAAGTCTGGAATTGTGAACCCGAGTAAAATGGGACGAAAACTGAGATGCATTTGAAAACGTTTCCCGGTCACATGGTGCACCATACTGTGGGTTTCCTATGCATGTTTTAGGTGAAGGAAGAATCGCTTAAACCTGGAGAGTTGGGACCCATGGAATGGGTACCATGCAGTATGACTTCAAAGGGTCTGCATTTGCTCATCGAACCTCACCAATGCTATCAGCCCGAAGTGTCCAACCTTATGTCTCACTCAGCTCTGGGTGTAGATGTGGTAAATCCAGGTTGCATCACAAGCCCTGAATGAATTATTTAAGAATTCCTCTCTATTTCACTGTCATTGTGTTTTGTTTTTGTAATTCATTTTGATAATGGGATTTATCGGATTTTCTCTGCTGCATTCATGCAGCTGTACACACGCTTGATTCTCTTATGGAGACATATAAATCCATGGGTTTGAAGATTCTTACTAGTCAGGTGTATTAATAGGCGTTGAATATAGGGTGTTTAGCCCATTTCGTTGAGCAAGGGGTAGGTCTTGACTATTACATATTTGACGTATGGAATGGTATCTGTGCTAATTTCTATCTCTGGTTTTATGCAGCACCCCAACTCACCTTTCCCCTTAAGCAAACATAAGTTGGTTTTCTAAATTGGAGACCCTGTTCTGTTTTGTAATTCAGTTCATGTGTAGCCAAGATTACATTCCGTGAATTAGTGATATCTTATGATGTTTCATTTTCTGTGTGATTTATTTCACTTAGAATCATCGTACCTGAATCCACTCATTATGCCACGACGGGCCTGATGACATAGATTTCATTGGAGAGTGATATTCCATTGTACGTACGTACCACATATTCTTTATACATTTTTCGCTTTCTCGGATATTTAACTTGTACCGTAGACGAGGTTCTTGTACACAGAGCCGTCCGAAACTTTGGGGTGGCTGTGTGTTTCTGATTTTAATTTCCCTAAGCTATAGGACCATAAGTGGAAGTGCCATAGGCTCCGTTGCTTTGTTTTTTAGGTGTTTCAGGAAACACCATACACTTCTCCAGAGTGGCTGTTGTCAATTTACATCCCGCCCATCAGCATAACAAGGCTTCGTCTTCTCCATGGCCTGTGCTGCCTTTCTGGATTTTACACTTTTTTCAGATGGGTCTTTTGACCGGGGGGCAGTGAGACTTCACTGTAGTGCAGATTTCTTTAACATGCTTGCTTCGTTGGCCAAAAAGGGCGTATGCTTTTTTTCCTGAATATATTCAGGAAAAAAAGCATACGCCCTTTTTGGCCAAGTGCATCATTGTCGACGTTCTGCATCATTTCCTATGCTATAAATGCAATTCCAGTCTACCCCCTGAAATCGTTTTCCTGCAATTCTGCCCCGCTTTCAAGTCCTCTTCGCAGCCTTCCTTCAGTATATTTTTGGAAGATAGCTGTCATTTATAACTCTGCAGGTTTGTGAATTACAGTGCCCCTGAGCTCCTTTCTTCAAATCGCTTTCTTGTGAGCTGCCCGCAAACCCGCATGATTGCTTCAGGCCCTAATCTGGTTCCGGCACGGCATGCTGAGCCTTTGGTTAATTCCTCTTCCTGGTGGGAAATGAGCGTTAAATTTGCCCGTGCAGACACGTAGAGCTAGTCTCTCATTGGTTCTCCCTATTCCTGTTCATCTTGCGCAGAAATTGCAAACTGTGCCAAACAGGAGGTTAAAGGCACTGACTCTCCAAGTGGGGAGAGGGTTAGTAAAAAGTCTGGAATTGTGAACCCGAGTAAAATGGGACGAAAACTGAGATGCATTTGAAAACGTTTCCCGGTCACATGGTGCACCATACTGTGGGTTTCCTATGCATGTTTTAGGTGAAGGAAGAATCGCTTAAACCTGGAGAGTTGGGACCCATGGAATGGGTACCATGCAGTATGACTTCAAAGGGTCTGCATTTGCTCATCGAACCTCAACAATGCTATCAGCCCGAAGTGTCCAACCTTATGTCTCACTCAGCTCTGGGTGTAGATGTGGTAAATCCAGGTTGCATCACAAGCCCTGAATGAATTATTTAAGAATTCCTCTCTATTTCACTGTCATTGTGTTTTGTTTTTGTAATTCATTTTGATAATGGGATTTATCGGATTTTCTCTGCTGCATTCATGCAGCTGTACACACGCTTGATTCTCTTATGGAGACATATAAATCCATGGGTTTGAAGATTCTTACTAGTCAGGTGTATTAATAGGCGTTGAATATAGGGTGTTTAGCCCATTTCGTTGAGCAAGGGGTAGGTCTTGACTATTACATATTTGACGTATGGAATGGTATCTGTGCTAATTTCTATCTCTGGTTTTATGCAGCACCCCAACTCACCTTTCCCCTTAAGCAAACATAAGTTGGTTTTCTAAATTGGAGACCCTGTTCTGTTTTGTAATTCAGTTCATGTGTAGCCAAGATTACATTCCGTGAATTAGTGATATCTTATGATGTTTCATTTTCTGTGTGATTTATTTCACTTAGAATCATCGTACCTGAATCCACTCATTATGCCACGACGGGCCTGATGACATAGATTTCATTGGAGAGTGATATTCCATTGTACGTACGTACCACATATTCTTTATACATTTTTCGCTTTCTCGGATATTTAACTTGTACCGTAGACGAGGTTCTTGTACACAGAGCCGTCCGAAACTTTGGGGTGGCTGTGTGTTTCTGATTTTAATTTCCCTAAGCTATAGGACCATAAGTGGAAGTGCCATAGGCTCCGTTGCTTTGTTTTTTAGGTGTTTCAGGAAACACCATACACTTCTCCAGAGTGGCTGTTGTCAATTTACATCCCGCCCATCAGCATAACAAGGCTTCGTCTTCTCCATGGCCTGTGCTGCCTTTCTGGATTTTACACTTTTTTCAGATGGGTCTTTTGACCGGGGGGCAGTGAGACTTCACTGTAGTGCAGATTTCTTTAACATGCTTGCTTCGTTGGCCAAAAAGTGCGTATGCTTTTTTTCCTGAATATATTCAGGAAAAAAAGCATACGCCCTTTTTGGCCAAGTGCATCATTGTTGACGTTCTGCATCATTTCCTATGCTATAAATGCAATTCCAGTCTACCCCCTGAAATCGTTTTCCTGCAATTCTGCCCCGCTTTCAAGTCCTCTTCGCAGCCTTCCTTCAGTATATTTTTGGAAGATAGCTGTCATTTATAACTCTGCAGGTTTGTGAATTACAGTGCCCCTGAGCTCCTTTCTTCAAATCGCTTTCTTGTGAGCTGCCCGCAAACCCGCATGATTGCTTCAGGCCCTAATCTGGTTCCGGCACGGCATGCTGAGCCTTTGGTTAATTCCTCTTCCTGGTGGGAAATGAGCGTTAAATTTGCCCGTGCAGACACGTAGAGCTAGTCTCTCATTGGTTCTCCCTATTCCTGTTCATCTTGCGCAGAAATTGCAAACTGTGCCAAACAGGAGGTTAAAGGCACTGACTCTCCAAGTGGGGAGAGGGTTAGTAAAAAGTCTGGAATTGTGAACCCGAGTAAAATGGGACGAAAACTGAGATGCATTTGAAAACGTTTCCCGGTCACATGGTGCACCATACTGTGGGTTTCCTATGCATGTTTTAGGTGAAGGAAGAATCGCTTAAACCTGGAGAGTTGGGACCCATGGAATGGGTACCATGCAGTATGACTTCAAAGGGTCTGCATTTGCTCATCGAACCTCAACAATGCTATCAGCCCGAAGTGTCCAACCTTATGTCTCACTCAGCTCTGGGTGTAGATGTGGTAAATCCAGGTTGCATCACAAGCCCTGAATGAATTATTTAAGAATTCCTCTCTATTTCACTGTCATTGTGTTTTGTTTTTGTAATTCATTTTGATAATGGGATTTATCGGATTTTCTCTGCTGCATTCATGCAGCTGTACACACGCTTGATTCTCTTATGGAGACATATAAATCCATGGGTTTGAAGATTCTTACTAGTCAGGTGTATTAATAGGCGTTGAATATAGGGTGTTTAGCCCATTTCGTTGAGCAAGGGGTAGGTCTTGACTATTACATATTTGACGTATGGAATGGTATCTGTGCTAATTTCTATCTCTGGTTTTATGCAGCACCCCAACTCCCCTTTCCCCTTAAGCAAACATAAGTTGGTTTTCTAAATTTGAGACCCTGTTCTGTTTTGTAATTCAGTTCATGTGTAGCCAAGATTACAATCCGTGTATTAGTGATATCTTATGATGTTTCATTTTCTGTGTGACTTATTTCACTTAGAATCTTCGTACCTGAATCCACTCATTATGCCACGACGGGCCTGATGACATAGATTTCATTGGTGAGTGATATTCCATTGTACGTACGTACCACAACTTCTTTATCCATTTTTCGCTTTCTGGGATATTTAACTTGTACCGTAGACGAGGTTCTTGTAAACAGAGCCGTCTGAAACTTTCGGGTGGCTGTGTGTTTTTGATTTTAATTTCCCTAAGCTATAGGACCGTAAGTGGAAGTGCCTTAGGCTCCGTTGCTTTGTTTTTTAGGTGTTTCAGGAAACACCATACACTTCTCCAGAGTGGCTGTTGGCAGTTTACATCCCACCCATCAGCATAACAAGGCTCCCTGTTCTCTATGACCTGTGCTGCATTTCTGGATTTTACACTTTTTTCAGATGGCCCTTTTGACCGGGGGGCAGTGAGACTTCATTGTAGTGCAGATTTCTATAACATGCTTGCTTGGCTGGCCAAAAAGGGCGTATGCTTTTTTCCCTGAATATATTCAGGAAAAAAAGCATACGCCCTTTTTGGCCAAGTGCATCATTGTCGACGTTCTGCCTCATTTCCTATGCTATAAATGCAATTCCAGTCTACCCCCTGAAATCGTTTTCCTGCAATTCTGCCCCGCTTTCAAATCCTCTTCGCAGCCTTCCTTCAGTATATTGTTGGACGATAGATGTCATTTATAACTCTGCAGGTTTGTGAATTACAGTGCCCCTGAGCTCCTTTCTACAAATCGCTTTCTTGTGAGCTGGCCGCAAACCCGCAGGATTGCTTCAGGCCCTAATCTGGTTCTGGCACGGCATGCTGAGCCTTTGGTTAATTCCTCTTCCTGGTTGGAAATGAGCGTTAAATTTGCCCGTGCAGACACCTACAGCTAGTCTCTCATTGGTTCTCCCTATTCCTGTTCATCTTGCGCAGAAATTGCAAACTGTGCCAAACAGGAGGTTAAAGGCACTGACTCTCCAAGTGGGGAGAGTGTTAGTAAAGGGTCTGAAATGGTGAACCCGAGTAAAAGGGGACAAAACCTGAGATGCATTTGAAAACGTTTCCCGGTCACACGGTGCACCATACTGTGGATTTCCCATGCATGTTTTAGCTGAAGGAAGAATCGCTTAAACCTGGAGATTTCGGACCCATGGAATGGGTACCATGCAGTATGTCTTCAAAGGGTCTGCATTTGCTCATCGAACCTCACCAAAGCTATCAGCCCGAAGTGTCCAACCTTATGTCTCACTCAGCTCTGGGTGTAGATGTGGTAAATCCAGGTTGCATCACAAGCCCTGAATGAATTATTTAAGAATTCCTCTCTATTTCACTGTCATTGTGTTTTGTTTTTGTAATTCATTTTGATAATGGGATTTATCGGATTTTCTCTGCTGCATTCATGCAGCTGTACACACGCTTGATTCTCTTATGGAGACATATAAATCCATGGGTTTGAAGATTCTTACTAGTCAGGTGTATTAATAGGCGTTGAATATAGGGTGTTTAGCCCATTTCGTTGAGCAAGGGGTAGGTCTTGACTATTACATATTTGACGTATGGAATGGTATCTGTGCTAATTTCTATCTCTGGTTTTATGCAGCACCCCAACTCACCTTTCCCCTTAAGCAAACATAAGTTGGTTTTCTAAATTGGAGACCCTGTTCTGTTTTGTAATTCAGTTCATGTGTAGCCAAGATTACATTCCGTGAATTAGTGATATCTTATGATGTTTCATTTTCTGTGTGATTTATTTCACTTAGAATCATCGTACCTGAATCCACTCATTATGCCACGACGGGCCTGATGACATAGATTTCATTGGAGAGTGATATTCCATTGTACGTACGTACCACATATTCTTTATACATTTTTCGCTTTCTCGGATATTTAACTTGTACCGTAGACGAGGTTCTTGTACACAGAGCCGTCCGAAACTTTGGGGTGGCTGTGTGTTTCTGATTTTAATTTCCCTAAGCTATAGGACCATAAGTGGAAGTGCCATAGGCTCCGTTGCTTTGTTTTTTAGGTGTTTCAGGAAACACCATACACTTCTCCAGAGTGGCTGTTGTCAATTTACATCCCGCCCATCAGCATAACAAGGCTTCGTCTTCTCCATGGCCTGTGCTGCCTTTCTGGATTTTACACTTTTTTCAGATGGGTCTTTTGACCGGGGGGCAGTGAGACTTCACTGTAGTGCAGATTTCTTTAACATGCTTGCTTCGTTGGCCAAAAAGTGCGTATGCTTTTTTTCCTGAATATATTCAGGAAAAAAAGCATACGCCCTTTTTGGCCAAGTGCATCATTGTTGACGTTCTGCATCATTTCCTATGCTATAAATGCAATTCCAGTCTACCCCCTGAAATCGTTTTCCTGCAATTCTGCCCCGCTTTCAAGTCCTCTTCGCAGCCTTCCTTCAGTATATTTTTGGAAGATAGCTGTCATTTATAACTCTGCAGGTTTGTGAATTACAGTGCCCCTGAGCTCCTTTC
Organism: Delphinapterus leucas; assembly: GCF_059928025.1. NCBI lineage: Eukaryota > Metazoa > Chordata > Mammalia > Artiodactyla > Monodontidae > Delphinapterus > Delphinapterus leucas. Next base: position 16,788,716 of record NW_028322233.1, on the reverse strand, counting down.
TTCAAATCGCTTTCTTGTGAGCTGCCCGCAAACCCGCATGATTGCTTCAGGCCCTAATCTGGTTCCGGCACGGCATGCTGAGCCTTTGGTTAATTCCTCTTCCTGGTGGGAAATGAGCGTTAAATTTGCCCGTGCAGACACGTAGAGCTAGTCTCTCATTGGTTCTCCCTATTCCTGTTCATCTTGCGCAGAAATTGCAAACTGTGCCAAACAGGAGGTTAAAGGCACTGACTCTCCAAGTGGGGAGAGGGTTAGTAAAAAGTCTGGAATTGTGAACCCGAGTAAAATGGGACGAAAACTGAGATGCATTTGAAAACGTTTCCCGGTCACATGGTGCACCATACTGTGGGTTTCCTATGCATGTTTTAGGTGAAGGAAGAATCGCTTAAACCTGGAGAGTTGGGACCCATGGAATGGGTACCATGCAGTATGACTTCAAAGGGTCTGCATTTGCTCATCGAACCTCAACAATGCTATCAGCCCGAAGTGTCCAACCTTATGTCTCACTCAGCTCTGGGTGTAGATGTGGTAAATCCAGGTTGCATCACAAGCCCTGAATGAATTATTTAAGAATTCCTCTCTATTTCACTGTCATTGTGTTTTGTTTTTGTAATTCATTTTGATAATGGGATTTATCGGATTTTCTCTGCTGCATTCATGCAGCTGTACACACGCTTGATTCTCTTATGGAGACATATAAATCCATGGGTTTGAAGATTCTTACTAGTCAGGTGTATTAATAGGCGTTGAATATAGGGTGTTTAGCCCATTTCGTTGAGCAAGGGGTAGGTCTTGACTATTACATATTTGACGTATGGAATGGTATCTGTGCTAATTTCTATCTCTGGTTTTATGCAGCACCCCAACTCACCTTTCCCCTTAAGCAAACATAAGTTGGTTTTCTAAATTTGAGACCCTGTTCTGTTTTGTAATTCAGTTCATGTGTAGCCAAGATTACAATCCGTGTATTAGTGATATCTTATGATGTTTCATTTTCTGTGTGACTTATTTCACTTAGAATCTTCGTACCTGAATCCACTCATTATGCCACGACGGGCCTGATGACATAGATTTCATTGGTGAGTGATATTCCATTGTACGTACGTACCACAACTTCTTTATCCATTTTTCGCTTTCTGGGATATTTAACTTGTACCTTAGACGAGGTTCTTGTAAACAGAGCCGTCTGAAACTTTCGGGTGGCTGTGTGTTTTTGATTTTAATTTCCCTAAGCTATAGGACCGTAAGTGGAAGTGCCTTAGGCTCCGTTGCTTTGTTTTTTAGGTGTTTCAGGAAACACCATACACTTCTCCAGAGTGGCTGTTGGCAGTTTACATCCCACCCATCAGCATAACAAGGCTCCCTGTTCTCTATGACCTGTGCTGCATTTCTGGATTTTACACTTTTTTCAGATGGCCCTTTTGACCGGGGGGCAGTGAGACTTCATTGTAGTGCAGATTTCTATAACATGCTTGCTTGGCTGGCCAAAAAGGGCGTATGCTTTTTTCCCTGAATATATTCAGGAAAAAAAGCATACGCCCTTTTTGGCCAAGTGCATCATTGTCGACGTTCTGCCTCATTTCCTATGCTATAAATGCAATTCCAGTCTACCCCCTGAAATCGTTTTCCTGCAATTCTGCCCCGCTTTCAAATCCTCTTCGCAGCCTTCCTTCAGTATATTGTTGGACGATAGATGTCATTTATAACTCTGCAGGTTTGTGAATTACAGTGCCCCTGAGCTCCTTTCTACAAATCGCTTTCTTGTGAGCTGGCCGCAAACCCGCAGGATTGCTTCAGGCCCTAATCTGGTTCTGGCACGGCATGCTGAGCCTTTGGTTAATTCCTCTTCCTGGTTGGAAATGAGCGTTAAATTTGCCCGTGCAGACACCTACAGCTAGTCTCTCATTGGTTCTCCCTATTCCTGTTCATCTTGCGCAGAAATTGCAAACTGTGCCAAACAGGAGGTTAAAGGCACTGACTCTCCAAGTGGGGAGAGTGTTAGTAAAGGGTCTGAAATGGTGAACCCGAGTAAAAGGGGACAAAACCTGAGATGCATCTGAAAACGTTTCCCGGTCACACGGTGCACCATACTGTGGATTTCCCATGCATGTTTTAGCTGAAGGAAGAATCGCTTAAACCTGGAGATTTGGGACCCATGGAATGGGTACCATGCAGTATGTCTTCAAAGGGTCTGCATTTGCTCATCGAACCTCACCAATGCTATCAGCCCGAAGTGTCCAACCTTATGTCTCACTCAGCTCTGGGTGTAGATGTGGTAAATCCAGGTTGCATCACAAGCCCTGAATGAATTATTTAAGAATTCCTCTCTATTTCACTGTCATTGTGTTTTGTTTTTGTAATTCATTTTGATAATGGGATTTATCGGATTTTCTCTGCTGCATTCATGCAGCTGTACACACGCTTGATTCTCTTATGGAGACATATAAATCCATGGGTTTGAAGATTCTTACTAGTCAGGTGTATTCGTAGGCGTTGAATATAGGGTGTTTAGCCCATTTCGTTGAGCAAGGGGTAGGTCTTGACTATTACATATTTGACGTATGGAATGGTATCTGTGCTAATTTCTATCGCTGGTTTTATGCAGCACCCCAACTCACCTTTCCCCTTAAGCAAACATAAGTTGGTTTTCTAAATTGGAGACCCTGTTCTGTTTTGTAATTCAGTTCATGTGTAGCCAAGATTACATTCCGTGTATTAGTGATATTTTATGATGTTTCATTTTCTGTGTGACTTATTTCACTTAGAATCATCGTACCTGAATCCACTCATTATGCCACGACGGGCCAGATGACGTAGACTTCATTGGTGAGTGATATTCTATTCTACGTACGTACCACAACTTCTTTATCCATTTTTCGCTTTCTGGGATATTTAACTTGTACCGTAGACGAGGTTCTTGTAAACAGAGCCGTCTGAAACTTTGGGGTGGCTGTGTGTTTTTGATTTTAATTTCCCTAAGCTATAGGACCATAAGTGGAAGTGCCGTAGGCTCCGTTGCTTTGTTTTTTAGTTGTTTGAGGAAACACCATACACTTCTCCAGAGTGGCTCTTGGCAATTTACATCCCACCCATCAGCATAACAAGGCTCCCTGTTCTCCATGGCCTGTGCTGCCTTTCTGGATTTTACACTTTTTTCAGATGGCCCTTTTGACCGGGGGGCAGTGAGACTTCACTGTAGTGCAGATTTCTTTAATATGCTTGCTTGGTTGTCCAAAAAGGGCGTATGCGTTTTTTCCTGAATATATTCAGGAAAAAACGCATACGCCCTTTTTGGACAAGTGCATCATTGTCGACGTTCTGCCTCTTTTCCTATGCTTTAAATGCAATTCCAGTGCACGCCCTGAAATCGTTTTCCTGCAATTCTGCACCGCTTTCAAGTCCACTTCGCAGCCTTACTTCAATACATTTTTAGACGATAGCTGTCATTTATAACTCTGCAGGTTTGTGAATTACAGTGCCCCTGAGCTCCATTGTTCAAATCGCTTTCTAGTGAGCTGGCTGCAAACCCGCACGATTGCTTCAGGCCCTAATCTGGTTCCGGAACGGCATGCTGAGCCTTTGGTTAATTCCTCTTCTTGGTGGGAAATGAGCATTAAATTTGCCCGTGCAGACACGTAGAGCTAGTCTCTCATTGGTTCTCCCTATTCCTGTTCATCTTGCGCAGAAATTGCAAACTGTGCCAAACAGGAGGTTAAAGGCACTGACTCTCCAAGTGGGGAGAGGGTTAGTAAAAAGTCTGGAATTGTGAACCCGAGTAAAATGGGACGAAAACTGAGATGCATTTGAAAACGTTTCCCGGTCACATGGTGCACCATACTGTGGGTTTCCTATGCATGTTTTAGGTGAAGGAAGAATCGCTTAAACCTGGAGAGTTGGGACCCATGGAATGGGTACCATGCAGTATGACTTCAAAGGGTCTGCATTTGCTCATCGAACCTCAACAATGCTATCAGCCCGAAGTGTCCAACCTTATGTCTCACTCAGCTCTGGGTGTAGATGTGGTAAATCCAGGTTGCATCACAAGCCCTGAATGAATTATTTAAGAATTCCTCTCTATTTCACTGTCATTGTGTTTTGTTTTTGTAATTCATTTTGATAATGGGATTTATCGGATTTTCTCTGCTGCATTCATGCAGCTGTACACACGCTTGATTCTCTTATGGAGACATATAAATCCATGGGTTTGAAGATTCTTACTAGTCAGGTGTATTAATAGGCGTTGAATATAGGGTGTTTAGCCCATTTCGTTGAGCAAGGGGTAGGTCTTGACTATTACATATTTGACGTATGGAATGGTATCTGTGCTAATTTCTATCTCTGGTTTTATGCAGCACCCCAACTCACCTTTCCCCTTAAGCAAACATAAGTTGGTTTTCTAAATTGGAGACCCTGTTCTGTTTTGTAATTCAGTTCATGTGTAGCCAAGATTACATTCCGTGAATTAGTGATATCTTATGATGTTTCATTTTCTGTGTGATTTATTTCACTTAGAATCATCGTACCTGAATCCACTCATTATGCCACGACGGGCCTGATGACATAGATTTCATTGGAGAGTGATATTCCATTGTACGTACGTACCACATATTCTTTATACATTTTTCGCTTTCTCGGATATTTAACTTGTACCGTAGACGAGGTTCTTGTACACAGAGCCGTCCGAAACTTTGGGGTGGCTGTGTGTTTCTGATTTTAATTTCCCTAAGCTATAGGACCATAAGTGGAAGTGCCATAGGCTCCGTTGCTTTGTTTTTTAGGTGTTTCAGGAAACACCATACACTTCTCCAGAGTGGCTGTTGTCAATTTACATCCCGCCCATCAGCATAACAAGGCTTCGTCTTCTCCATGGCCTGTGCTGCCTTTCTGGATTTTACACTTTTTTCAGATGGGTCTTTTGACCGGGGGGCAGTGAGACTTCACTGTAGTGCAGATTTCTTTAACATGCTTGCTTCGTTGGCCAAAAAGGGCGTATGCTTTTTTTCCTGAATATATTCAGGAAAAAAAGCATACGCCCTTTTTGGCCAAGTGCATCATTGTCGACGTTCTGCATCATTTCCTATGCTATAAATGCAATTCCAGTCTACCCCCTGAAATCGTTTTCCTGCAATTCTGCCCCGCTTTCAAGTCCTCTTCGCAGCCTTCCTTCAGTATATTTTTGGAAGATAGCTGTCATTTATAACTCTGCAGGTTTGTGAATTACAGTGCCCCTGAGCTCCTTTCTTCAAATCGCTTTCTTGTGAGCTGCCCGCAAACCCGCATGATTGCTTCAGGCCCTAATCTGGTTCCGGCACGGCATGCTGAGTCTTTGGTTAATTCCTCTTCCTGGTGGGAAATGAGCGTTAAATTTGCCCGTGCAGACACGTAGAGCTAGTCTCTCATTGGTTCTCCCTATTCCTGTTCATCTTGCGCAGAAATTGCAAACTGTGCCAAACAGGAGGTTAAAGGCACTGACTCTCCAAGTGGGGAGAGGGTTAGTAAAAAGTCTGGAATTGTGAACCCGAGTAAAATGGGACGAAAACTGAGATGCATTTGAAAACGTTTCCCGGTCACATGGTGCACCATACTGTGGGTTTCCTATGCATGTTTTAGGTGAAGGAAGAATCGCTTAAACCTGGAGAGTTGGGACCCATGGAATGGGTACCATGCAGTATGACTTCAAAGGGTCTGCATTTGCTCATCGAACCTCAACAATGCTATCAGCCCGAAGTGTCCAACCTTATGTCTCACTCAGCTCTGGGTGTAGATGTGGTAAATCCAGGTTGCGTCACAAGCCCTGAATGAATTATTTAAGAATTCCTCTCTATTTCACTGTCATTGTGTTTTGTTTTTGTAATTCATTTTGATAATGGGATTTATCGGATTTTCTCTGCTGCATTCATGCAGCTGTACACACGCTTGATTCTCTTATGGAGACATATAAATCCATGGGTTTGAAGATTCTTACTAGTCAGGTGTATTAATAGGCGTTGAATATAGGGTGTTTAGCCCATTTCGTTGAGCAAGGGGTAGGTCTTGACTATTACATATTTGACGTATGGAATGGTATCTGTGCTAATTTCTATCTCTGGTTTTATGCAGCACCCCAACTCCCCTTTCCCCTTAAGCAAACATAAGTTGGTTTTCTAAATTTTAGACCCTGTTCTGTTTTGTAATTCAGTTCATGTGTAGCCAAGATTACAATCCGTGTATTAGTGATATCTTATGATGTTTCATTTTCTGTGTGACTTATTTCACTTAGAATCTTCGTACCTGAATCCACTCATTATGCCACGACGGGCCTGATGACATAGATTTCATTGGTGAGTGATATTCCATTGTACGTACGTACCACAACTTCTTTATCCATTTTTCGCTTTCTGGGATATTTAACTTGTACCGTAGACGAGGTTCTTGTAAACAGAGCCGTCTGAAACTTTCGGGTGGCTGTGTGTTTTTGATTTTAATTTCCCTAAGCTATAGGACCGTAAGTGGAAGTGCCTTAGGCTCCGTTGCTTTGTTTTTTAGGTGTTTCAGGAAACACCATACACTTCTCCAGAGTGGCTGTTGGCAGTTTACATCCCACCCATCAGCATAACAAGGCTCCCTGTTCTCTATGACCTGTGCTGCATTTCTGGATTTTACACTTTTTTCAGATGGCCCTTTTGACCGGGGGGCAGTGAGACTTCATTGTAGTGCAGATTTCTATAACATGCTTGCTTGGCTGGCCAAAAAGGGCGTATGCTTTTTTCCCTGAATATATTCAGGAAAAAAAGCATACGCCCTTTTTGGCCAAGTGCATCATTGTCGACGTTCTGCCTCATTTCCTATGCTATAAATGCAATTCCAGTCTACCCCCTGAAATCGTTTTCCTGCAATTCTGCCCCGCTTTCAAATCCTCTTCGCAGCCTTCCTTCAGTATATTGTTGGACGATAGATGTCATTTATAACTCTGCAGGTTTGTGAATTACAGTGCCCCTGAGCTCCTTTCTACAAATCGCTTTCTTGTGAGCTGGCCGCAAACCCGCAGGATTGCTTCAGGCCCTAATCTGGTTCTGGCACGGCATGCTGAGCCTTTGGTTAATTCCTCTTCCTGGTTGGAAATGAGCGTTAAATTTGCCCGTGCAGACACCTACAGCTAGTCTCTCATTGGTTCTCCCTATTCCTGTTCATCTTGCGCAGAAATTGCAAACTGTGCCAAACAGGAGGTTAAAGGCACTGACTCTCCAAGTGGGGAGAGTGTTAGTAAAGGGTCTGAAATGGTGAACCCGAGTAAAAGGGGACAAAACCTGAGATGCATTTGAAAACGTTTCCCGGTCACACGGTGCACCATACTGTGGATTTCCCATGCATGTTTTAGCTGAAGGAAGAATCGCTTAAACCTGGAGATTTGGGACCCATGGAATGGGTACCATGCAGTATGACTTCAAAGGGTCTGCATTTGCTCATCGAACCTCACCAATGCTATCAGCCCGAAGTGTCCAACCTTATGTCTCACTCAGCTCTGGGTGTAGATGTGGTAAATCCAGGTTGCATCACAAGCCCTGAATGAATTATTTAAGAATTCCTCTCTATTTCACTGTCATTGTGTTTTGTTTTTGTAATTCATTTTGATAATGGGATTTATCGGATTTTCTCTGCTGCATTCATGCAGCTGTACACACGCTTGATTCTCTTATGGAGACATATAAATCCATGGGTTTGAAGATTCTTACTAGTCAGGTGTATTCGTAGGCGTTGAATATAGGGTGTTTAGCCCATTTCGTTGAGCAAGGGGTAGGTCTTGACTATTACATATTTGACGTATGGAATGGTATCTGTGCTAATTTCTATCGCTGGTTTTATGCAGCACCCCAACTCACCTTTCCCCTTAAGCAAACATAAGTTGGTTTTCTAAATTGGAGACCCTGTTCTGTTTTGTAATTCAGTTCATGTGTAGCCAAGATTACATTCCGTGTATTAGTGATATTTTATGATGTTTCATTTTCTGTGTGACTTATTTCACTTAGAATCATCGTACCTGAATCCACTCATTATGCCACGACGGGCCAGATGACGTAGACTTCATTGGTGAGTGATATTCTATTCTACGTACGTACCACAACTTCTTTATCCATTTTTCGCTTTCTGGGATATTTAACTTGTACCGTAGACGAGGTTCTTGTAAACAGAGCCGTCTGAAACTTTGGGGTGGCTGTGTGTTTTTGATTTTAATTTCCCTAAGCTATAGGACCATAAGTGGAAGTGCCGTAGGCTCCGTTGCTTTGTTTTTTAGTTGTTTGAGGAAACACCATACACTTCTCCAGAGTGGCTCTTGGCAATTTACATCCCACCCATCAGCATAACAAGGCTCCCTGTTCTCCATGGCCTGTGCTGCCTTTCTGGATTTTACACTTTTTTCAGATGGCCCTTTTGACCGGGGGGCAGTGAGACTTCACTGTAGTGCAGATTTCTTTAATATGCTTGCTTGGTTGTCCAAAAAGGGCGTATGCGTTTTTTCCTGAATATATTCAGGAAAAAACGCATACGCCCTTTTTGGCCAAGTGCATCATTGTCGACGTTCTGCCTCTTTTCCTATGCTTTAAATGCAATTCCAGTGCACGCCCTGAAATCGTTTTCCTGCAATTCTGCACCGCTTTCAAGTCCACTTCGCAGCCTTACTTCAATACATTTTTAGACGATAGCTGTCATTTATAACTCTGCAGGTTTGTGAATTACAGTGCCCCTGAGCTCCATTGTTCAAATCGCTTTCTTGTGAGCTGGCTGCAAACCCGCACGATTGCTTCAGGCCCTAATCTGGTTCCGGAACGGCATGCTGAGCCTTTGGTTAATTCCTCTTCTTGGTGGGAAATGAGCATTAAATTTGCCCGTGCAGACACGTAGAGCTAGTCTCTCATTGGTTCTCCCTATTCCTGTTCATCTTGCGCAGAAATTGCAAACTGTGCCAAACAGGAGGTTAAAGGCACTGACTCTCCAAGTGGGGAGAGGGTTAGTAAAATGTCTGGAATTGTGAACCCGAGTAAAATGGGACGAAAACTGAGATGCATTTGAAAACGTTTCCCGGTCACATGGTGCACCATACTGTGGGTTTCCTATGCATGTTTTAGGTGAAGGAAGAATCGCTTAAACCTGGAGAGTTGGGACCCATGGAATGGGTACCATGCAGTATGACTTCAAAGGGTCTGCATTTGCTCATCGAACCTCAACAATGCTATCAGCCCGAAGTGTCCAACCTTATGTCTCACTCAGCTCTGGGTGTAGATGTGGTAAATCCAGGTTGCATCACAAGCCCTGAATGAATTATTTAAGAATTCCTCTCTATTTCACTGTCATTGTGTTTTGTTTTTGTAATTCATTTTGATAATGGGATTTATCGGATTTTCTCTGCTGCATTCATGCAGCTGTACACACGCTTGATTCTCTTATGGAGACATATAAATCCATGGGTTTGAAGATTCTTACTAGTCAGGTGTATTAATAGGCGTTGAATATAGGGTGTTTAGCCCATTTCGTTGAGCAAGGGATAGGTCTTGACTATTACATATTTGACGTATGGAATGGTATCTGTGCTAATTTCTATCTCTGGTTTTATGCAGCACCCCAACTCACCTTTCCCCTTAAGCAAACATAAGTTGGTTTTCTAAATTGGAGACCCTGTTCTGTTTTGTAATTCAGTTCATGTGTAGCCAAGATTACATTCCGTGAATTAGTGATATCTTATGATGTTTCATTTTCTGTGTGATTTATTTCACTTAGAATCATCGTACCTGAATCCACTCATTATGCCACGACGGGCCTGATGACATAGATTTCATTGGAGAGTGATATTCCATTGTACGTACGTACCACATATTCTTTATACATTTTTCGCTTTCTCGGATATTTAACTTGTACCGTAGACGAGGTTCTTGTACACAGAGCCGTCCGAAACTTTGGGGTGGCTGTGTGTTTCTGATTTTAATTTCCCTAAGCTATAGGACCATAAGTGGAAGTGCCATAGGCTCCGTTGCTTTGTTTTTTAGGTGTTTCAGGAAACACCATACACTTCTCCAGAGTGGCTGTTGTCAATTTACATCCCGCCCATCAGCATAACAAGGCTTCGTCTTCTCCATGGCCTGTGCTGCCTTTCTGGATTTTACACTTTTTTCAGATGGGTCTTTTGACCGGGGGGCAGTGAGACTTCACTGTAGTGCAGATTTCTTTAACATGCTTGCTTCGTTGGCCAAAAAGTGCGTATGCTTTTTTTCCTGAATATATTCAGGAAAAAAAGCATACGCCCTTTTTGGCCAAGTGCATCATTGTCGACGTTCTGCATCATTTCCTATGCTATAAATGCAATTCCAGTCTACCCCCTGAAATCGTTTTCCTGCAATTCTGCCCCGCTTTCAAGTCCTCTTCGCAGCGTTCCTTCAGTATATTTTTGGAAGATAGCTGTCATTTATAACTCTGCAGGTTTGTGAATTACAGTGCCCCTGAGCTCCTTTCTTCAAATCGCTTTCTTGTGAGCTGCCCGCAAACCCGCATGATTGCTTCAGGCCCTAATCTGGTTCCGGCACGGCATGCTGAGCCTTTGGTTAATTCCTCTTCCTGGTGGGAAATGAGCGTTAAATTTGCCCGTGCAGACACGTAGAGCTAGTCTCTCATTGGTTCTCCCTATTCCTGTTCATCTTGCGCAGAAATTGCAAACTGTGCCAAACAGGAGGTTAAAGGCACTGACTCTCCAAGTGGGGAGAGGGTTAGTAAAAAGTCTGGAATTGTGAACCCGAGTAAAATGGGACGAAAACTGAGATGCATTTGAAAACGTTTCCCGGTCACATGGTGCACCATACTGTGGGTTTCCTATGCATGTTTTAGGTGAAGGAAGAATCGCTTAAACCTGGAGAGTTGGGACCCATGGAATGGGTACCATGCAGTATGACTTCAAAGGGTCTGCATTTGCTCATCGAACCTCAACAATGCTATCAGCCCGAAGTGTCCAACCTTATGTCTCACTCAGCTCTGGGTGTAGATGTGGTAAATCCAGGTTGCATCACAAGCCCTGAATGAATTATTTAAGAATTCCTCTCTATTTCACTGTCATTGTGTTTTGTTTTTGTAATTCATTTTGATAATGGGATTTATCGGATTTTCTCTGCTGCATTCATGCAGCTGTACACACGCTTGATTCTCTTATGGAGACATATAAATCCATGGGTTTGAAGATTCTTACTAGTCAGGTGTATTAATAGGCGTTGAATATAGGGTGTTTAGCCCATTTCGTTGAGCAAGGGGTAGGTCTTGACTATTACATATTTGACGTATGGAATGGTATCTGTGCTAATTTCTATCTCTGGTTTTATGCAGCACCCCAACTCCCCTTTCCCCTTAAGCAAACATAAGTTGGTTTTCTAAATTTGAGACCCTGTTCTGTTTTGTAATTCAGTTCATGTGTAGCCAAGATTACAATCCGTGTATTAGTGATATCTTATGATGTTTCATTTTCTGTGTGACTTATTTCACTTAGAATCTTCGTACCTGAATCCACTCATTATGCCACGACGGGCCTGATGACATAGATTTCATTGGTGAGTGATATTCCATTGTACGTACGTACCACAACTTCTTTATCCATTTTTCGCTTTCTGGGATATTTAACTTGTACCGTAGACGAGGTTCTTGTAAACAGAGCCGTCTGAAACTTTCGGGTGGCTGTGTGTTTTTGATTTTAATTTCCCTAAGCTATAGGACCGTAAGTGGAAGTGCCTTAGGCTCCGTTGCTTTGTTTTTTAGGTGTTTCAGGAAACACCATACACTTCTCCAGAGTGGCTGTTGGCAGTTTACATCCCACCCATCAGCATAACAAGGCTCCCTGTTCTCTATGACCTGTGCTGCATTTCTGGATTTTACACTTTTTTCAGATGGCCCTTTTGACCGGGGGGCAGTGAGACTTCATTGTAGTGCAGATTTCTATAACATGCTTGCTTGGCTGGCCAAAAAGGGCGTATGCTTTTTTCCCTGAATATATTCAGGAAAAAAGCATACACCCTTTTTGGCCAAGTGCATCATTGTCGACGTTCTGCCTCATTTCCTATGCTATAAATGCAATTCCAGTCTACCCCCTGAAATCGTTTTCCTGCAATTCTGCCCCGCTTTCAAATCCTCTTCGCAGCCTTCCTTCAGTATATTGTTGGACGATAGCTGTCATTTATAACTCTGCAGGTTTGTGAATTACAGTGCCCCTGAGCTCCATTGTTCAAATCGCTTTCTTGTGAGCTGGCTGCAAACCCGCACGATTGCTTCAGGCCCTAATCTGGTTCCGGAACGGCATGCTGAGCCTTTGGTTAATTCCTCTTCTTGGTGGGAAATGAGCATTAAATTTGCCCGTGCAGACACGTAGAGCTAGTCTCTCATTGGTTCTCCCTATTCCTGTTCATCTTGCGCAGAAATTGCAAACTGTGCCAAACAGGAGGTTAAAGGCACTGACTCTCCAAGTGGGGAGAGGGTTAGTAAAAAGTCTGGAATTGTGAACCCGAGTAAAATGGGACGAAAACTGAGATGCATTTGAAAACGTTTCCCGGTCACATGGTGCACCATACTGTGGGTTTCCTATGCATGTTTTAGGTGAAGGAAGAATCGCTTAAACCTGGAGAGTTGGGACCCATGGAATGGGTACCATGCAGTATGACTTCAAAGGGTCTGCATTTGCTCATCGAACCTCACCAATGCTATCAGCCCGAAGTGTCCAACCTTATGTCTCACTCAGCTCTGGGTGTAGATGTGGTAAATCCAGGTTGCATCACAAGCCCTGAATGAATTATTTAAGAATTCCTCTCTATTTCACTGTCATTGTATTTTGTTTTTGTAATTCATTTTGATAATGGGATTTATCGGATTTTCTCTGCTGCATTCATGCAGCTGTACACACGCTTGATTCTCTTATGGAGACATATAAATCCATGGGTTTGAAGATTCTTACTAGTCAGGTGTATTAATAGGCGTTGAATATAGGGTGTTTAGCCCATTTCGTTGAGCAAGGGGTAGGTCTTGACTATTACATATTTGACGTATGGAATGGTATCTGTGCTAATTTCTATCTCTGGTTTTATGCAGCACCCCAACTCACCTTTCCCCTTAAGCAAACATAAGTTGGTTTTCTAAATTGGAGACCCTGTTCTGTTTTGTAATTCAGTTCATGTGTAGCCAAGATTACATTCCGTGAATTAGTGATATCTTATGATGTTTCATTTTCTGTGTGATTTATTTCACTTAGAATCATCGTACCTGAATCCACTCATTATGCCACGACGGGCCTGATGACATAGATTTCATTGGAGAGTGATATTCCATTGTACGTACGTACCACATATTCTTTATACATTTTTCGCTTTCTCGGATATTTAACTTGTACCGTAGACGAGGTTCTTGTACACAGAGCCGTCCGAAACTTTGGGGTGGCTGTGTGTTTCTGATTTTAATTTCCCTAAGCTATAGGACCATAAGTGGAAGTGCCATAGGCTCCGTTGCTTTGTTTTTTAGGTGTTTCAGGAAACACCATACACTTCTCCAGAGTGGCTGTTGTCAATTTACATCCCGCCCATCAGCATAACAAGGCTTCGTCTTCTCCATGGCCTGTGCTGCCTTTCTGGATTTTACACTTTTTTCAGATGGGTCTTTTGACCGGGGGGCAGTGAGACTTCACTGTAGTGCAGATTTCTTTAACATGCTTGCTTCGTTGGCCAAAAAGTGCGTATGCTTTTTTTCCTGAATATATTCAGGAAAAAAAGCATACGCCCTTTTTGGCCAAGTGCATCATTGTCGACGTTCTGCATCATTTCCTATGCTATAAATGCAATTCCAGTCTACCCCCTGAAATCGTTTTCCTGCAATTCTGCCCCGCTTTCAAGTCCTCTTCGCAGCCTTCCTTCAGTATATTTTTGGAAGATAGCTGTCATTTATAACTCTGCAGGTTTGTGAATTACAGTGCCCCTGAGCTCCTTTCTTCAAATCGCTTTCTTGTGAGCTGCCCGCAAACCCGCATGATTGCTTCAGGCCCTAATCTGGTTCCGGCACGGCATGCTGAGCCTTTGGTTAATTCCTCTTCCTGGTGGGAAATGAGCGTTAAATTTGCCCGTGCAGACACGTAGAGCTAGTCTCTCATTGGTTCTCCCTATTCCTGTTCATCTTGCGCAGAAATTGCAAACTGTGCCAAACAGGAGGTTAAAGGCACTGACTCTCCAAGTGGGGAGAGGGTTAGTAAAAAGTCTGGAATTGTGAACCCGAGTAAAATGGGACGAAAACTGAGATGCATTTGAAAACGTTTCCCGGTCACATGGTGCACCATACTGTGGGTTTCCTATGCATGTTTTAGGTGAAGGAAGAATCGCTTAAACCTGGAGAGTTGGGACCCATGGAATGGGTACCATGCAGTATGACTTCAAAGGGTCTGCATTTGCTCATCGAACCTCAACAATGCTATCAGCCCGAAGTGTCCAACCTTATGTCTCACTCAGCTCTGGGTGTAGATGTGGTAAATCCAGGTTGCATCACAAGCCCTGAATGAATTATTTAAGAATTCCTCTCTATTTCACTGTCATTGTGTTTTGTTTTTGTAATTCATTTTGATAATGGGATTTATCGGATTTTCTCTGCTGCATTCATGCAGCTGTACACACGCTTGATTCTCTTATGGAGACATATAAATCCATGGGTTTGAAGATTCTTACTAGTCAGGTGTATTAATAGGCGTTGAATATAGGGTGTTTAGCCCATTTCGTTGAGCAAGGGGTAGGTCTTGACTATTACATATTTGACGTATGGAATGGTATCTGTGCTAATTTCTATCTCTGGTTTTATGCAGCACCCCAACTCCCCTTTCCCCTTAAGCAAACATAAGTTGGTTTTCTAAATTTGAGACCCTGTTCTGTTTTGTAATTCAGTTCATGTGTAGCCAAGATTACAATCCGTGTATTAGTGATATCTTATGATGTTTCATTTTCTGTGTGACTTATTTCACTTAGAATCTTCGTACCTGAATCCACTCATTATGCCACGACGGGCCTGATGACATAGATTTCATTGGTGAGTGATATTCCATTGTACGTACGTACCACAACTTCTTTATCCATTTTTCGCTTTCTGGGATATTTAACTTGTACCGTAGACGAGGTTCTTGTAAACAGAGCCGTCTGAAACTTTCGGGTGGCTGTGTGTTTTTGATTTTAATTTCCCTAAGCTATAGGACCGTAAGTGGAAGTGCCTTAGGCTCCGTTGCTTTGTTTTTTAGGTGTTTCAGGAAACACCATACACTTCTCCAGAGTGGCTGTTGGCAGTTTACATCCCACCCATCAGCATAACAAGGCTCCCTGTTCTCTATGACCTGTGCTGCATTTCTGGATTTTACACTTTTTTCAGATGGCCCTTTTGACCGGGGGGCAGTGAGACTTCATTGTAGTGCAGATTTCTATAACATGCTTGCTTGGCTGGCCAAAAAGGGCGTATGCTTTTTTCCCTGAATATATTCAGGAAAAAAGCATACACCCTTTTTGGCCAAGTGCATCATTGTCGACGTTCTGCCTCATTTCCTATGCTATAAATGCAATTCCAGTCTACCCCCTGAAATCGTTTTCCTGCAATTCTGCCCCGCTTTCAAATCCTCTTCGCAGCCTTCCTTCAGTATATTGTTGGACGATAGCTGTCATTTATAACTCTGCAGGTTTGTGAATTACAGTGCCCCTGAGCTCCATTGTTCAAATCGCTTTCTTGTGAGCTGGCTGCAAACCCGCACGATTGCTTCAGGCCCTAATCTGGTTCCGGAACGGCATGCTGAGCCTTTGGTTAATTCCTCTTCTTGGTGGGAAATGAGCATTAAATTTGCCCGTGCAGACACGTAGAGCTAGTCTCTCATTGGTTCTCCCTATTCCTGTTCATCTTGCGCAGAAATTGCAAACTGTGCCAAACAGGAGGTTAAAGGCACTGACTCTCCAAGTGGGGAGAGGGTTAGTAAAAAGTCTGGAATTGTGAACCCGAGTAAAATGGGACGAAAACTGAGATGCATTTGAAAACGTTTCCCGGTCACATGGTGCACCATACTGTGGGTTTCCTATGCATGTTTTAGGTGAAGGAAGAATCGCTTAAACCTGGAGAGTTGGGACCCATGGAATGGGTACCATGCAGTATGACTTCAAAGGGTCTGCATTTGCTCATCGAACCTCACCAATGCTATCAGCCCGAAGTGTCCAACCTTATGTCTCACTCAGCTCTGGGTGTAGATGTGGTAAATCCAGGTTGCATCACAAGCCCTGAATGAATTATTTAAGAATTCCTCTCTATTTCACTGTCATTGTGTTTTGTTTTTGTAATTCATTTTGATAATGGGATTTATCGGATTTTCTCTGCTGCATTCATGCAGCTGTACACACGCTTGATTCTCTTATGGAGACATATAAATCCATGGGTTTGAAGATTCTTACTAGTCAGGTGTATTAATAGGCGTTGAATATAGGGTGTTTAGCCCATTTCGTTGAGCAAGGGGTAGGTCTTGACTATTACATATTTGACGTATGGAATGGTATCTGTGCTAATTTCTATCTCTGGTTTTATGCAGCACCCCAACTCACCTTTCCCCTTAAGCAAACATAAGTTGGTTTTCTAAATTTGAGACCCTGTTCTGTTTTGTAATTCAGTTCATGTGTAGCCAAGATTACATTCCGTGAATTAGTGATATCTTATGATGTTTCATTTTCTGTGTGATTTATTTCACTTAGAATCATCGTACCTGAATCCACTCATTATGCCACGACGGGCCTGATGACATAGATTTCATTGGAGAGTGATATTCCATTGTACGTACGTACCACATATTCTTTATACATTTTTCGCTTTCTCGGATATTTAACTTGTACCGTAGACGAGGTTCTTGTACACAGAGCCGTCCGAAACTTTGGGGTGGCTGTGTGTTTCTGATTTTAATTTCCCTAAGCTATAGGACCATAAGTGGAAGTGCCATAGGCTCCGTTGCTTTGTTTTTTAGGTGTTTCAGGAAACACCATACACTTCTCCAGAGTGGCTGTTGTCAATTTACATCCCGCCCATCAGCATAACAAGGCTTCGTCTTCTCCATGGCCTGTGCTGCCTTTCTGGATTTTACACTTTTTTCAGATGGGTCTTTTGACCGGGGGGCAGTGAGACTTCTCTGTAGTGCAGATTTCTTTAACATGCTTGCTTCGTTGGCCAAAAAGTGCGTATGCTTTTTTTCCTGAATATATTCAGGAAAAAAAGCATACGCCCTTTTTGGCCAAGTGCATCATTGTCGACGTTCTGCATCATTTCCTATGCTATAAATGCAATTCCAGTCTACCCCCTGAAATCGTTTTCCTGCAATTCTGCCCCGCTTTCAAGTCCTCTTCGCAGCCTTCCTTCAGTATATTTTTGGAAGATAGCTGTCATTTATAACTCTGCAGGTTTGTGAATTACAGTGCCCCTGAGCTCCTTTCTTCAAATCGCTTTCTTGTGAGCTGCCCGCAAACCCGCATGATTGCTTCAGGCCCTAATCTGGTTCCGGCACGGCATGCTGAGCCTTTGGTTAATTCCTCTTCCTGGTGGGAAATGAGCGTTAAATTTGCCCGTGCAGACACGTAGAGCTAGTCTCTCATTGGTTCTCCCTATTCCTGTTCATCTTGCGCAGAAATTGCAAACTGTGCCAAACAGGAGGTTAAAGGCACTGACTCTCCAAGTGGGGAGAGGGTTAGTAAAAAGTCTGGAATTGTGAACCCGAGTAAAATGGGACGAAAACTGAGATGCATTTGAAAACGTTTCCCGGTCACATGGTGCACCATACTGTGGGTTTCCTATGCATGTTTTAGGTGAAGGAAGAATCGCTTAAACCTGGAGAGTTGGGACCCATGGAATGGGTACCATGCAGTATGACTTCAAAGGGTCTGCATTTGCTCATCGAACCTCAACAATGCTATCAGCCCGAAGTGTCCAACCTTATGTCTCACTCAGCTCTGGGTGTAGATGTGGTAAATCCAGGTTGCATCACAAGCCCTGAATGAATTATTTAAGAATTCCTCTCTATTTCACTGTCATTGTGTTTTGTTTTTGTAATTCATTTTGATAATGGGATTTATCGGATTTTCTCTGCTGCATTCATGCAGCTGTACACACGCTTGATTCTCTTATGGAGACATATAAATCCATGGGTTTGAAGATTCTTACTAGTCAGGTGTATTAATAGGCGTTGAATATAGGGTGTTTAGCCCATTTCGTTGAGCAAGGGGTAGGTCTTGACTATTACATATTTGACGTATGGAATGGTATCTGTGCTAATTTCTATCTCTGGTTTTATGCAGCACCCCAACTCCCCTTTCCCCTTAAGCAAACATAAGTTGGTTTTCTAAATTTGAGACCCTGTTCTGTTTTGTAATTCAGTTCATGTGTAGCCAAGATTACAATCCGTGTATTAGTGATATCTTATGATGTTTCATTTTCTGTGTGACTTATTTCACTTAGAATCTTCGTACCTGAATCCACTCATTATGCCACGACGGGCCTGATGACATAGATTTCATTGGTGAGTGATATTCCATTGTACGTACGTACCACAACTTCTTTATCCATTTTTCGCTTTCTGGGATATTTAACTTGTACCGTAGACGAGGTTCTTGTAAACAGAGCCGTCTGAAACTTTCGGGTGGCTGTGTGTTTTTGATTTTAATTTCCCTAAGCTATAGGACCGTAAGTGGAAGTGCCTTAGGCTCCGTTGCTTTGTTTTTTAGGTGTTTCAGGAAACACCATACACTTCTCCAGAGTGGCTGTTGGCAGTTTACATCCCACCCATCAGCATAACAAGGCTCCCTGTTCTCTATGACCTGTGCTGCATTTCTGGATTTTACACTTTTTTCAGATGGCCCTTTTGACCGGGGGGCAGTGAGACTTCATTGTAGTGCAGATTTCTATAACATGCTTGCTTGGCTGGCCAAAAAGGGCGTATGCTTTTTTCCCTGAATATATTCAGGAAAAAAAGCATACGCCCTTTTTGGCCAAGTGCATCATTGTCGACGCTCTGCCTCATTTCCTATGCTATAAATGCAATTCCAGTCTACCCCCTGAAATCGTTTTCCTGCAATTCTGCCCCGCTTTCAAATCCTCTTCGCAGCCTTCCTTCAGTATATTGTTGGACGATAGATGTCATTTATAACTCTGCAGGTTTGTGAATTACAGTGCCCCTGAGCTCCTTTCTACAAATCGCTTTCTTGTGAGCTGGCCGCAAACCCGCAGGATTGCTTCAGGCCCTAATCTGGTTCTGGCACGGCATCCTGAGCCTTTGGTTAATTCCTCTTCCTGGTTGGAAATGAGCGTTAAATTTGCCCGTGCAGACACCTACAGCTAGTCTCTCATTGGTTCTCCCTATTCCTGTTCATCTTGCGCAGAAATTGCAAACTGTGCCAAACAGGAGGTTAAAGGCACTGACTCTCCAAGTGGGGAGAGTGTTAGTAAAGGGTCTGAAATGGTGAACCCGAGTAAAAGGGGACAAAAACTGAGATGCATTTGAAAACGTTTCCCGGTCACACGGTGCACCATACTGTGGATTTCCCATGCATGTTTTAGCTGAAGGAAGAATCGCTTAAACCTGGAGATTTGGGACCCATGGAATGGGTACCATGCAGTATGACTTCAAAGGGTCTGCATTTGCTCATCGAACCTCACCAATGCTATCAGCCCGAAGTGTCCAACCTTATGTCTCACTCAGCTCTGGGTGTAGATGTGGTAAATCCAGGTTGCATCACAAGCCCTGAATGAATTATTTAAGAATTCCTCTCTATTTCACTGTCATTGTGTTTTGTTTTGTAATTCATTTTGATAATGGGATTTATCGGATTTTCTCTGCTGCATTCATGCAGCTGTACACACGCTTGATTCTCTTATGGAGACATATAAATCCATGGGTTTGAAGATTCTTACTAGTCAGGTGTATTCGTAGGCGTTGAATATAGGGTGTTTAGCCCATTTCGTTGAGCAAGGGGTAGGTCTTGACTATTACATATTTGACGTATGGAATGGTATCTGTGCTAATTTCTATCTCTGGTTTTATGCAGCACCCCAACTCCCCTTTCCCCTTAAGCAAACATAAGTTGGTTTTCTAAATTTGAGACCCTGTTCTGTTTTGTAATTCAGTTCATGTGTAGCCAAGATTACAATCCGTGTATTAGTGATATCTTATGATGTTTCATTTTCTGTGTGACTTATTTCACTTAGAATCTTCGTACCTGAATCCACTCATTATGCCACGATGGGCCTGATGACATAGATTTCATTGGTGAGTGATATTCCATTGTACGTACGTACCACAACTTCTTTATCCATTTTTCGCTTTCTGGGATATTTAACTTGTACCGTAGACGAGGTTCTTGTAAACATAGCCGTCTGAAACTTTCGGGTGGCTGTGTGTTTTTGATTTTAATTTCCCTAAGCTATAGGACCGTAAGTGGAAGTGCCTTAGGCTCCGTTGCTTTGTTTTTTAGGTGTTTCAGGAAACACCATACACTTCTCCAGAGTGGCTGTTGGCAGTTTACATCCCACCCATCAGCATAACAAGGCTCCCTGTTCTCTATGACCTGTGCTGCATTTCTGGATTTTACACTTTTTTCAGATGGCCCTTTTGACCGGGGGGCAGTGAGACTTCATTGTAGTGCAGATTTCTATAACATGCTTGCTTGGCTGGCCAAAAAGGGCGTATGCTTTTTTCCCTGAATATATTCAGGAAAAAAAGCATACGCCCTTTTTGGCCAAGTGCATCATTGTCGACGTTCTGCCTCATTTCCTATGCTATAAATGCAATTCCAGTCTACCCCCTGAAATCGTTTTCCTGCAATTCTGCCCCGCTTTCAAATCCTCTTCGCAGCCTTCCTTCAGTATATTGTTGGACGATAGATGTCATTTATAACTCTGCAGGTTTGTGAATTACAGTGCCCCTGAGCTCCTTTCTACAAGTCGCTTTCTTGTGAGCTGGCCGCAAACCCGCAGGATTGCTTCAGGCCCTAATCTGGTTCTGGCACGGCATGCTGAGCCTTTGGTTAATTCCTCTTCCTGGTTGGAAATGAGCGTTAAATTTGCCCGTGCAGACACCTACAGCTAGTCTCTCATTGGTTCTCCCTATTCCTGTTCATCTTGCGCAGAAATTGCAAACTGTGCCAAACAGGAGGTTAAAGGCACTGACTCTCCAAGTGGGGAGAGTGTTAGTAAAGGGTCTGAAATGGTGAACCCGAGTAAAAGGGGACAAAACCTGAGATGCATTTGAAAACGTTTCCCGGTCACACGGTGCACCATACTGTGGATTTCCCATGCATGTTTTAGCTGAAGGAAGTATCGCTTAAACCTGGAGAGTTGGGACCCATGGAATGGGTACCATGCAGTATGACTTCAAAGGGTCTGCATTTGCTCATCGAACCTCAACAATGCTATCAGCCCGAAGTGTCCAACCTTATGTCTCACTCAGCTCTGGGTGTAGATGTGGTAAATCCAGGTTGCATCACAAGCCCTGAATGAATTATTTAAGAATTCCTCTCTATTTCACTGTCATTGTGTTTTGTTTTTGTAATTCATTTTGATAATGGGATTTATCGGATTTTCTCTGCTGCATTCATGCAGCTGTACACACGCTTGATTCTCTTATGGAGACATATAAATCCATGGGTTTGAAGATTCTTACTAGTCAGGTGTATTCGTAGGCGTTGAATATAGGGTGTTTAGCCCATTTCGTTGAGCAAGGGGTAGGTCTTGACTATTACATATTTGACGTATGGAATGGTATCTGTGCTAATTTCTATCGCTGGTTTTATGCAGCACCCCAACTCACCTTTCCCCTTAAGCAAACATAAGTTGGTTTTCTAAATTGGAGACCCTGTTCTGTTTTGTAATTCAGTTCATGTGTAGCCAAGATTACATTCCGTGTATTAGTGATATTTTATGATGTTTCATTTTCTGTGTGACTTATTTCACTTAGAATCATCGTACCTGAATCCACTCATTATGCCACGACGGGCCAGATGACGTAGACTTCATTGGTGAGTGATATTCTATTCTACGTACGTACCACAACTTCTTTATCCATTTTTCGCTTTCTGGGATATTTAACTTGTACCGTAGACGAGGTTCTTGTAAACAGAGCCGTCTGAAACTTTGGGGTGGCTGTGTGTTTTTGATTTTAATTTCCCTAAGCTATAGGACCATAAGTGAAAGTGCCGTAGGTTCCGTTGCTTTGTTTTTTAGTTGTTTGAGGAAACACCATACACTTCTCCAGAGTGGCTCTTGGCAATTTACATCCCACCCATCAGCATAACAAGGCTCCCTGTTCTCCATGGCCTGTGCTGCCTTTCTGGATTTTACACTTTTTTCAGATGGCCCTTTTGACCGGGGGGCAGTGAGACTTCACTGTAGTGCAGATTTCTTTAATATGCTTGCTTGGTTGTCCAAAAAGGGCGTATGCGTTTTTTCCTGAATATATTCAGGAAAAAACGCATACGCCCTTTTTGGCCAAGTGCATCATTGTCGACGTTCTGCCTCTTTTCCTATGCTTTAAATGCAATTCCAGTGCACGCCCTGAAATCGTTTTCCTGCAATTCTGCACCGCTTTCAAGTCCACTTCGCAGCCTTACTTCAATACATTTTTAGACGATAGCTGTCATTTATAACTCTGCAGGTTTGTGAATTACAGTGCCCCTGAGCTCCATTGTTCAAATCGCTTTCTTGTGAGCTGGCTGCAAACCCGCACGATTGCTTCAGGCCCTAATCTGGTTCCGGAACGGCATGCTGAGCCTTTGGTTAATTCCTCTTCTTGGTGGGAAATGAGCATTAAATTTGCCCGTGCAGACACGTAGAGCTAGTCTCTCATTGGTTCTCCCTATTCCTGTTCATCTTGCGCAGAAATTGCAAACTGTGCCAAACAGGAGGTTAAAGGCACTGACTCTCCAAGTGGGGAGAGGGTTAGTAAAATGTCTGGAATTGTGAACCCGAGTAAAATGGGACGAAAACTGAGATGCATTTGAAAACGTTTCCCGGTCACATGGTGCACCATACTGTGGGTTTCCTATGCATGTTTTAGGTGAAGGAAGAATCGCTTAAACCTGGAGAGTTGGGACCCATGGAATGGGTACCATGCAGTATGACTTCAAAGGGTCTGCATTTGCTCATCGAACCTCAACAATGCTATCAGCCCGAAGTGTCCAACCTTATGTCTCACTCAGCTCTGGGTGTAGATGTGGTAAATCCAGGTTGCATCACAAGCCCTGAATGAATTATTTAAGAATTCCTCTCTATTTCACTGTCATTGTGTTTTGTTTTTGTAATTCATTTTGATAATGGGATTTATCGGATTTTCTCTGCTGCATTCATGCAGCTGTACACACGCTTGATTCTCTTATGGAGACATATAAATCCATGGGTTTGAAGATTCTTACTAGTCAGGTGTATTAATAGGCGTTGAATATAGGGTGTTTAGCCCATTTCGTTGAGCAAGGGATAGGTCTTGACTATTACATATTTGACGTATGGAATGGTATCTGTGCTAATTTCTATCTCTGGTTTTATGCAGCACCCCAACTCACCTTTCCCCTTAAGCAAACATAAGTTGGTTTTCTAAATTGGAGACCCTGTTCTGTTTTGTAATTCAGTTCATGTGTAGCCAAGATTACATTCCGTGAATTAGTGATATCTTATGATGTTTCATTTTCTGTGTGATTTATTTCACTTAGAATCATCGTACCTGAATCCACTCATTATGCCACGACGGGCCTGATGACATAGATTTCATTGGAGAGTGATATTCCATTGTACGTACGTACCACATATTCTTTATACATTTTTCGCTTTCTCGGATATTTAACTTGTACCGTAGACGAGGTTCTTGTACACAGAGCCGTCGGAAACTTTGGGGTGGCTGTGTGTTTCTGATTTTAATTTCCCTAAGCTATAGGACCATAAGTGGAAGTGCCATAGGCTCCGTTGCTTTGTTTTTTAGGTGTTTCAGGAAACACCATACACTTCTCCAGAGTGGCTGTTGTCAATTTACATCCCGCCCATCAGCATAACAAGGCTTCGTCTTCTCCATGGCCTGTGCTGCCTTTCTGGATTTTACACTTTTTTCAGATGGGTCTTTTGACCGGGGGGCAGTGAGACTTCACTGTAGTGCAGATTTCTTTAACATGCTTGCTTCGTTGGCCAAAAAGTGCGTATGCTTTTTTTCCTGAATATATTCAGGAAAAAAAGCATACGCCCTTTTTGGCCAAGTGCATCATTGTCGACGTTCTGCATCATTTCCTATGCTATAAATGCAATTCCAGTCTACCCCCTGAAATCGTTTTCCTGCAATTCTGCCCCGCTTTCAAGTCCTCTTCGCAGCCTTCCTTCAGTATATTTTTGGAAGATAGCTGTCATTTATAACTCTGCAGGTTTGTGAATTACAGTGCCCCTGAGCTCCTTTCTTCAAATCGCTTTCTTGTGAGCTGCCCGCAAACCCGCATGATTGCTTCAGGCCCTAATCTGGTTCCGGCACGGCATGCTGAGCCTTTGGTTAATTCCTCTTCCTGGTGGGAAATGAGCGTTAAATTTGCCCGTGCAGACACGTAGAGCTAGTCTCTCATTGGTTCTCCCTATTCCTGTTCATCTTGCGCAGAAATTGCAAACTGTGCCAAACAGGAGGTTAAAGGCACTGACTCTCCAAGTGGGGAGAGGGTTAGTAAAAAGTCTGGAATTGTGAACCCGAGTAAAATGGGACGAAAACTGAGATGCATTTGAAAACGTTTCCCGGTCACATGGTGCACCATACTGTGGGTTTCCTATGCATGTTTTAGGTGAAGGAAGAATCGCTTAAACCTGGAGAGTTGGGACCCATGGAATGGGTACCATGCAGTATGACTTCAAAGGGTCTGCATTTGCTCATCGAACCTCAACAATGCTATCAGCCCGAAGTGTCCAACCTTATGTCTCACTCAGCTCTGGGTGTAGATGTGGTAAATCCAGGTTGCATCACAAGCCCTGAATGAATTATTTAAGAATTCCTCTCTATTTCACTGTCATTGTGTTTTGTTTTTGTAATTCATTTTGATAATGGGATTTATCGGATTTTCTCTGCTGCATTCATGCAGCTGTACACACGCTTGATTCTCTTATGGAGACATATAAATCCATGGGTTTGAAGATTCTTACTAGTCAGGTGTATTAATAGGCGTTGAGTATAGGGTGTTTAGCCCATTTCGTTGAGCAAGGGGTAGGTCTTGACTATTACATATTTGACGTATGGAATGGTATCTGTGCTAATTTCTATCTCTGGTTTTATGCAGCACCCCAACTCACCTTTCCCCTTAAGCAAACATAAGTTGGTTTTCTAAATTGGAGACCCTGTTCTGTTTTGTAATTCAGTTCATGTGTAGCCAAGATTACATTCCGTGAATTAGTGATATCTTATGATGTTTCATTTTCTGTGTGATTTATTTCACTTAGAATCATCGTACCTGAATCCACTCATTATGCCACGATGGGCCTGATGACATAGATTTCATTGGAGAGTGATATTCCATTGTACGTACGTACCACATATTCTTTATACATTTTTCGCTTTCTCGGATATTTAACTTGTACCGTAGACGAGGTTCTTGTACACAGAGCCGTCCGAAACTTTGGGGTGGCTGTGTGTTTCTGATTTTAATTTCCCTAAGCTATAGGACCATAAGTGGAAGTGCCATAGGCTCCGTTGCTTTGTTTTTTAGGTGTTTCAGGAAACACCATACACTTCTCCAGAGTGGCTGTTGTCAATTTACATCCCGCCCATCAGCATAACAAGGCTTCGTCTTCTCCATGGCCTGTGCTGCCTTTCTGGATTTTACACTTTTTTCAGATGGGTCTTTTGACCGGGGGGCAGTGAGACTTCACTGTAGTGCAGATTTCTTTAACATGCTTGCTTCGTTGGCCAAAAAGTGCGTATGCTTTTTTTCCTGAATATATTCAGGAAAAAAAGCATACGCCCTTTTTGGCCAAGTGCATCATTGTCGACGTTCTGCATCATTTCCTATGCTATAAATGCAATTCCAGTCTACCCCCTGAAATCGTTTTCCTGCAATTCTGCCCCGCTTTCAAGTCCTCTTCGCAGCCTTCCTTCAGTATATTTTTGGAAGATAGCTGTCATTTATAACTCTGCAGGTTTGTGAATTACAGTGCCCCTGAGCTCCTTTCTTCAAATCGCTTTCTTGTGAGCTGCCCGCAAACCCGCATGATTGCTTCAGGCCCTAATCTGGTTCCGGCACGGCATGCTGAGCCTTTGGTTAATTCCTCTTCCCATGTTTAGCCCATTTCGTTGAGCAAGGGGTAGGTCTTGACTATTACATATTTGACGTATGTAATGGTATCTGTGCTAATTTCTATCTCTGGTTTTATGCAGCACCCCAACTCCCCTTTCCCCTTAAGCAAACATAAGTTGGTTTTCTAAATTTGAGACCCTGTTCTGTTTTGTAATTCAGTTCATGTGTAGCCAAGATTACAATCCGTGTATTAGTGATATCTTATGATGTTTCATTTTCTGTGTGACTTATTTCACTTAGAATCTTCGTACCTGAATCCACTCATTATGCCACGACGGGCCTGATGACATAGATTTCATTGGTGAGTGATATTCCATTGTACGTACGTACCACAACTTCTTTATCCATTTTTCGCTTTCTGGGATATTTAACTTGTACCGTAGACGAGGTTCTTGTAAACAGAGCCGTCTGAAACTTTCGGGTGGCTGTGTGTTTTTGATTTTAATTTCCCTAAGCTATAGGACCGTAAGTGGAAGTGCCTTAGGCTCCGTTGCTTTGTTTTTTAGGTGTTTCAGGAAACACCATACACTTCTCCAGAGTGGCTGTTGGCAGTTTACATCCCACCCATCAGCATAACAAGGCTCCCTGTTCTCTATGACCTGTGCTGCATTTCTGGATTTTACACTTTTTTCAGATGGCCCTTTTGACCGGGGGGCAGTGAGACTTCATTGTAGTGCAGATTTCTATAACATGCTTGCTTGGCTGGCCAAAAAGGGCGTATGCTTTTTTCCCTGAATATATTCAGGAAAAAAAGCATACGCCCTTTTTGGCCAAGTGCATCATTGTCGACGTTCTGCCTCATTTCCTATGCTATAAATGCAATTCCAGTCTACCCCCTGAAATCGTTTTCCTGCAATTCTGCCCCGCTTTCAAATCCTCTTCGCAGCCTTCCTTCAGTATATTGTTGGACGATAGATGTCATTTATAACTCTGCAGGTTTGTGAATTACAGTGCCCCTGAGCTCCTTTCTACAAGTCGCTTTCTTGTGAGCTGGCCGCAAACCCGCAGGATTGCTTCAGGCCCTAATCTGGTTCTGGCACGGCATGCTGAGCCTTTGGTTAATTCCTCTTCCTGGTGGGAAATGAGCGTTAAATTTGCCCGTGCAGACACCTACAGCTAGTCTCTCATTGGTTCTCCCTATTCCTGTTCATCTTGCGCAGAAATTGCAAACTGTGCCAAACAGGAGGTTAAAGGCACTGACTCTCCAAGTGGGGAGAGTGTTAGTAAAGGGTCTGAAATGGTGAACCCGAGTAAAAGGGGACAAAACCTGAGATGCATTTGAAAACGTTTCCCGGTCACACGGTGCACCATACTGTGGATTTCCCATGCATGTTTTAGCTGAAGGAAGAATCGCTTACACCTGGAGATTTGGGACCCATGGAATGGGTACCATGCAGTATGACTTCAAAGGGTCTGCATTTGCTCATCGAACCTCACCAATGCTATCAGCCCGAAGTGTCCAACCTTATGTCTCACTCAGCTCTGGGTGTAGATGTGGTAAATCCAGGTTGCATCACAAGCCCTGAATGAATTATTTAAGAATTCCTCTCTATTTCACTGTCATTGTGTTTTGTTTTTGTAATTCATTTTGATAATGGGATTTATCGGATTTTCTCTGCTGCATTCATGCAGCTGTACACACGCTTGATTCTCTTATGGAGACATATAAATCCATGGGTTTGAAGATTCTTACTAGTCAGGTGTATTCGTAGGCGTTGAATATAGGGTGTTTAGCCCATTTCGTTGAGCAAGGGGTAGGTCTTGACTATTACATATTTGACGTATGGAATGGTATCTGTGCTAATTTCTATCGCTGGTTTTATGCAGCACCCCAACTCACCTTTCCCCTTAAGCAAACATAAGTTGGTTTTCTAAATTGGAGACCCTGTTCTGTTTTGTAATTCAGTTCATGTGTAGCCAAGATTACATTCCGTGTATTAGTGATATTTTATGATGTTTCATTTTCTGTGTGACTTATTTCACTTAGAATCATCGTACCTGAATCCACTCATTATGCCACGACGGGCCAGATGACGTAGACTTCATTGGTGAGTGATATTCTATTCTACGTACGTACCACAACTTCTTTATCCATTTTTCGCTTTCTGGGATATTTAACTTGTACCGTAGACGAGGTTCTTGTAAACAGAGCCGTCTGAAACTTTGGGGTGGCTGTGTGTTTTTGATTTTAATTTCCCTAAGCTATAGGACCATAAGTGGAAGTGCCGTAGGCTCCGTTGCTTTGTTTTTTAGTTGTTTGAGGAAACACCATACACTTCTCCAGAGTGGCTCTTGGCAATTTACATCCCACCCATCAGCATAACAAGGCTCCCTGTTCTCCATGGCCTGTGCTGCCTTTCTGGATTTTACACTTTTTTCAGATGGCCCTTTTGACCGGGGGGCAGTGAGACTTCACTGTAGTGCAGATTTCTTTAATATGCTTGCTTGGTTGTCCAAAAAGGGCGTATGCGTTTTTTCCTGAATATATTCAGGAAAAAACGCATACGCCCTTTTTGGCCAAGTGCATCATTGTCGACGTTCTGCCTCTTTTCCTATGCTTTAAATGCAATTCCAGTGCACGCCCTGAAATCGTTTTCCTGCAATTCTGCACCGCTTTCAAGTCCACTTCGCAGCCTTACTTCAATACATTTTTAGACGATAGCTGTCATTTATAACTCTGCAGGTTTGTGAATTACAGTGCCCCTGAGCTCCATTGTTCAAATCGCTTTCTTGTGAGCTGGCTGCAAACCCGCACGATTGCTTCAGGCCCTAATCTGGTTCCAGAACGGCATGCTGAGCCTTTGGTTAATTCCTCTTCTTGGTGGGAAATGAGCATTAAATTTGCCCGTGCAGACACGTAGAGCTAGTCTCTCATTGGTTCTCCCTATTCCTGTTCATCTTGCGCAGAAATTGCAAACTGTGCCAAACAGGAGGTTAAAGGCACTGACTCTCCAAGTGGGGAGAGGGTTAGTAAAATGTCTGGAATTGTGAACCCGAGTAAAATGGGACGAAAACTGAGATGCATTTGAAAACGTTTCCCGGTCACATGGTGCACCATACTGTGGGTTTCCTATGCATGTTTTAGGTGAAGGAAGAATCGCTTAAACCTGGAGAGTTGGGACCCATGGAATGGGTACCATGCAGTATGACTTCAAAGGGTCTGCATTTGCTCATCGAACCTCAACAATGCTATCAGCCCGAAGTGTCCAACCTTATGTCTCACTCAGCTCTGGGTGTAGATGTGGTAAATCCAGGTTGCATCACAAGCCCTGAATGAATTATTTAAGAATTCCTCTCTATTTCACTGTCATTGTGTTTTGTTTTTGTAATTCATTTTGATAATGGGATTTATCGGATTTTCTCTGCTGCATTCATGCAGCTGTACACACGCTTGATTCTCTTATGGAGACATATAAATCCATGGGTTTGAAGATTCTTACTAGTCAGGTGTATTAATAGGCGTTGAATATAGGGTGTTTAGCCCATTTCGTTGAGCAAGGGATAGGTCTTGACTATTACATATTTGACGTATGGAATGGTATCTGTGCTAATTTCTATCTCTGGTTTTATGCAGCACCCCAACTCACCTTTCCCCTTAAGCAAACATAAGTTGGTTTTCTAAATTGGAGACCCTGTTCTGTTTTGTAATTCAGTTCATGTGTAGCCAAGATTACATTCCGTGAATTAGTGATATCTTATGATGTTTCATTTTCTGTGTGATTTATTTCACTTAGAATCATCGTACCTGAATCCACTCATTATGCCACGATGGGCCTGATGACATAGATTTCATTGGAGAGTGATATTCCATTGTACGTACGTACCACATATTCTTTATACATTTTTCGCTTTCTCGGATATTTAACTTGTACCGTAGACGAGGTTCTTGTACACAGAGCCGTCGGAAACTTTGGGGTGGCTGTGTGTTTCTGATTTTAATTTCCCTAAGCTATAGGACCATAAGTGGAAGTGCCATAGGCTCCGTTGCTTTGTTTTTTAGGTGTTTCAGGAAACACCATACACTTCTCCAGAGTGGCTGTTGTCAATTTACATCCCGCCCATCAGCATAACAAGGCTTCGTCTTCTCCATGGCCTGTGCTGCCTTTCTGGATTTTACACTTTTTTCAGATGGGTCTTTTGACCGGGGGGCAGTGAGACTTCACTGTAGTGCAGATTTCTTTAACATGCTTGCTTCGTTGGCCAAAAAGGGCGTATGCTTTTTTTCCTGAATATATTCAGGAAAAAAAGCATACGCCCTTTTTGGCCAAGTGCATCATTGTCGACGTTCTGCATCATTTCCTATGCTATAAATGCAATTCCAGTCTACCCCCTGAAATCGTTTTCCTGCAATTCTGCCCCGCTTTCAAGTCCTCTTCGCAGCCTTCCTTCAGTATATTTTTGGAAGATAGCTGTCATTTATAACTCTGCAGGTTTGTGAATTACAGTGCCCCTGAGCTCCTTTCTTCAAATCGCTTTCTTGTGAGCTGCCCGCAAACCCGCATGATTGCTTCAGGCCCTAATCTGGTTCCGGCACGGCATGCTGAGCCTTTGGTTAATTCCTCTTCCTGGTGGGAAATGAGCGTTAAATTTGCCCGTGCAGACACGTAGAGCTAGTCTCTCATTGGTTCTCCCTATTCCTGTTCATCTTGCGCAGAAATTGCAAACTGTGCCAAACAGGAGGTTAAAGGCACTGACTCTCCAAGTGGGGAGAGGGTTAGTAAAAAGTCTGGAATTGTGAACCCGAGTAAAATGGGACGAAAACTGAGATGCATTTGAAAACGTTTCCCGGTCACATGGTGCACCATACTGTGGGTTTCCTATGCATGTTTTAGGTGAAGGAAGAATCGCTTAAACCTGGAGAGTTGGGACCCATGGAATGGGTACCATGCAGTATGACTTCAAAGGGTCTGCATTTGCTCATCGAACCTCAACAATGCTATCAGCCCGAAGTGTCCAACCTTATGTCTCACTCAGCTCTGGGTGTAGATGTGGTAAATCCAGGTTGCATCACAAGCCCTGAATGAATTATTTAAGAATTCCTCTCTATTTCACTGTCATTGTGTTTTGTTTTTGTAATTCATTTTGATAATGGGATTTATCGGATTTTCTCTGCTGCATTCATGCAGCTGTACACACGCTTGATTCTCTTATGGAGACATATAAATCCATGGGTTTGAAGATTCTTACTAGTCAGGTGTATTAATAGGCGTTGAATATAGGGTGTTTAGCCCATTTCGTTGAGCAAGGGGTAGGTCTTGACTATTACATATTTGACGTATGGAATGGTATCTGTGCTAATTTCTATCTCTGGTTTTATGCAGCACCCCAACTCACCTTTCCCCTTAAGCAAACATAAGTTGGTTTTCTAAATTGGAGACCCTGTTCTGTTTTGTAATTCAGTTCATGTGTAGCCAAGATTACATTCCGTGAATTAGTGATATCTTATGATGTTTCATTTTCTGTGTGATTTATTTCACTTAGAATCATCGTACCTGAATCCACTCATTATGCCACGACGGGCCTGATGACATAGATTTCATTGGAGAGTGATATTCCATTGTACGTACGTACCACATATTCTTTATACATTTTTCGCTTTCTCGGATATTTAACTTGTACCGTAGACGAGGTTCTTGTACACAGAGCCGTCCGAAACTTTGGGGTGGCTGTGTGTTTCTGATTTTAATTTCCCTAAGCTATAGGACCATAAGTGGAAGTGCCATAGGCTCCGTTGCTTTGTTTTTTAGGTGTTTCAGGAAACACCATACACTTCTCCAGAGTGGCTGTTGTCAATTTACATCCCGCCCATCAGCATAACAAGGCTTCGTCTTCTCCATGGCCTGTGCTGCCTTTCTGGATTTTACACTTTTTTCAGATGGGTCTTTTGACCGGGGGGCAGTGAGACTTCACTGTAGTGCAGATTTCTTTAACATGCTTGCTTCGTTGGCCAAAAAGTGCGTATGCTTTTTTTCCTGAATATATTCAGGAAAAAAAGCATACGCCCTTTTTGGCCAAGTGCATCATTGTCGACGTTCTGCATCATTTCCTATGCTATAAATGCAATTCCAGTCTACCCCCTGAAATCGTTTTCCTGCAATTCTGCCCCGCTTTCAAGTCCTCTTCGCAGCCTTCCTTCAGTATATTTTTGGAAGATAGCTGTCATTTATAACTCTGCAGGTTTGTGAATTACAGTGCCCCTGAGCTCCTTTCTTCAAATCGCTTTCTTGTGAGCTGCCCGCAAACCCGCATGATTGCTTCAGGCCCTAATCTGGTTCCGGCACGGCATGCTGAGCCTTTGGTTAATTCCTCTTCCTGGTGGGAAATGAGCGTTAAATTTGCCCGTGCAGACACGTAGAGCTAGTCTCTCATTGGTTCTCCCTATTCCTGTTCATCTTGCGCAGAAATTGCAAACTGTGCCAAACAGGAGGTTAAAGGCACTGACTCTCCAAGTGGGGAGAGGGTTAGTAAAAAGTCTGGAATTGTGAACCCGAGTAAAATGGGACGAAAACTGAGATGCATTTGAAAACGTTTCCCGGTCACATGGTGCACCATACTGTGGGTTTCCTATGCATGTTTTAGGTGAAGGAAGAATCGCTTAAACCTGGAGAGTTGGGACCCATGGAATGGGTACCATGCAGTATGACTTCAAAGGGTCTGCATTTGCTCATCGAACCTCAACAATGCTATCAGCCCGAAGTGTCCAACCTTATGTCTCACTCAGCTCTGGGTGTAGATGTGGTAAATCCAGGTTGCATCACAAGCCCTGAATGAATTATTTAAGAATTCCTCTCTATTTCACTGTCATTGTGTTTTGTTTTTGTAATTCATTTTGATAATGGGATTTATCGGATTTTCTCTGCTGCATTCATGCAGCTGTACACACGCTTGATTCTCTTATGGAGACATATAAATCCATGGGTTTGAAGATTCTTACTAGTCAGGTGTATTAATAGGCGTTGAATATAGGGTGTTTAGCCCATTTCGTTGAGCAAGGGGTAGGTCTTGACTATTACATATTTGACGTATGGAATGGTATCTGTGCTAATTTCTATCTCTGGTTTTATGCAGCACCCCAACTCCCCTTTCCCCTTAAGCAAACATAAGTTGGTTTTCTAAATTTGAGACCCTGTTCTGTTTTGTAATTCAGTTCATGTGTAGCCAAGATTACAATCCGTGTATTAGTGATATCTTATGATGTTTCATTTTCTGTGTGACTTATTTCACTTAGAATCTTCGTACCTGAATCCACTCATTATGCCACGACGGGCCTGATGACATAGATTTCATTGGTGAGTGATATTCCATTGTACGTACGTACCACAACTTCTTTATCCATTTTTCGCTTTCTGGGATATTTAACTTGTACCGTAGACGAGGTTCTTGTAAACAGAGCCGTCTGAAACTTTCGGGTGGCTGTGTGTTTTTGATTTTAATTTCCCTAAGCTATAGGACCGTAAGTGGAAGTGCCTTAGGCTCCGTTGCTTTGTTTTTTAGGTGTTTCAGGAAACACCATACACTTCTCCAGAGTGGCTGTTGGCAGTTTACATCCCACCCATCAGCATAACAAGGCTCCCTGTTCTCTATGACCTGTGCTGCATTTCTGGATTTTACACTTTTTTCAGATGGCCCTTTTGACCGGGGGGCAGTGAGACTTCATTGTAGTGCAGATTTCTATAACATGCTTGCTTGGCTGGCCAAAAAGGGCGTATGCTTTTTTCCCTGAATATATTCAGGAAAAAAAGCATACGCCCTTTTTGGCCAAGTGCATCATTGTCGACGTTCTGCCTCATTTCCTATGCTATAAATGCAATTCCAGTCTACCCCCTGAAATCGTTTTCCTGCAATTCTGCCCCGCTTTCAAATCCTCTTCGCAGCCTTCCTTCAGTATATTGTTGGACGATAGATGTCATTTATAACTCTGCAGGTTTGTGAATTACAGTGCCCCTGAGCTCCTTTCTACAAATCGCTTTCTTGTGAGCTGGCCGCAAACCCGCAGGATTGCTTCAGGCCCTAATCTGGTTCTGGCACGGCATGCTGAGCCTTTGGTTAATTCCTCTTCCTGGTTGGAAATGAGCGTTAAATTTGCCCGTGCAGACACCTACAGCTAGTCTCTCATTGGTTCTCCCTATTCCTGTTCATCTTGCGCAGAAATTGCAAACTGTGCCAAACAGGAGGTTAAAGGCACTGACTCTCCAAGTGGGGAGAGTGTTAGTAAAGGGTCTGAAATGGTGAACCCGAGTAAAAGGGGACAAAACCTGAGATGCATTTGAAAACGTTTCCCGGTCACACGGTGCACCATACTGTGGATTTCCCATGCATTTTTTAGCTGAAGGAAGAATCGCTTAAACCTGGAGATTTGGGACCCATGGAATGGGTACCATGCAGTATGTCTTCAAAGGGTCTGCATTTGCTCATCGAACCTCACCAATGCTATCAGCCCGAAGTGTCCAACCTTATGTCTCACTCAGCTCTGGGTGTAGATGTGGTAAATCCAGGTTGCATCACAAGCCCTGAATGAATTATTTAAGAATTCCTCTCTATTTCACTGTCATTGTGTTTTGTTTTTGTAATTCATTTTGATAATGGGATTTATCGGATTTTCTCTGCTGCATTCATGCAGCTGTACACACGCTTGATTCTCTTATGGAGACATATAAATCCATGGGTTTGAAGATTCTTACTAGTCAGGTGTATTCGTAGGCGTTGAATATAGGGTGTTTAGCCCATTTCGTTGAGCAAGGGGTAGGTCTTGACTATTACATATTTGACGTATGGAATGGTATCTGTGCTAATTTCTATCTCTGGTTTTATGCAGCACCCCAACTCACCTTTCCCCTTAAGCAAACATAAGTTGGTTTTCTAAATTGGAGACCCTGTTCTGTTTTGTAATTCAGTTCATGTGTAGCCAAGATTACATTCCGTGTATTAGTGATATTTTATGATGTTTCATTTTCTGTGTGACTTATTTCACTTAGAATCATCGTACCTGAATCCACTCATTATGCCACGACGGGCCAGATGACGTAGACTTCATTGGTGAGTGATATTCTATTCTACGTACGTACCACAACTTCTTTATCCATTTTTCGCTTTCTGGGATATTTAACTTGTACCGTAGACGAGGTTCTTTAAACAGAGCCGTCTGAAACTTTGGGGTGGCTGTGTGTTTTCGATTTTAATTTCCCTAAGCTATAGGACCATAAGTGGAAGTGCCGTAGGCTCCGTTGCTTTGTTTTTTAGTTGTTTGAGGAAACACCATACACTTCTCCAGAGTGGCTCTTGGCAATTTACATCCCACCCATCAGCATAACAAGGCTCCCTGTTCTCCATGGCCTGTGCTGCCTTTCTGGATTTTACACTTTTTTCAGATGGCCCTTTTGACCGGGGGGCAGTGAGACTTCACTGTAGTGCAGATTTCTTTAATATGCTTGCTTGGTTGTCCAAAAAGGGCGTATGCGTTTTTTCCTGAATATATTCAGGAAAAAACGCATACGCCCTTTTTGGACAAGTGCATCATTGTCGACGTTCTGCCTCTTTTCCTATGCTTTAAATGCAATTCCAGTGCACGCCCTGAAATCGTTTTCCTGCAATTCTGCACCGCTTTCAAGTCCACTTCGCAGCCTTACTTCAATACATTTTTAGACGATAGCTGTCATTTATAACTCTGCAGGTTTGTGAATTACAGTGCCCCTGAGCTCCATTGTTCAAATCGCTTTCTAGTGAGCTGGCTGCAAACCCGCACGATTGCTTCAGGCCCTAATCTGGTTCCGGAACGGCATGCTGAGCCTTTGGTTAATTCCTCTTCTTGGTGGGAAATGAGCATTAAATTTGCCCGTGCAGAC
This sequence comes from Delphinapterus leucas, assembly GCF_059928025.1. NCBI lineage: Eukaryota > Metazoa > Chordata > Mammalia > Artiodactyla > Monodontidae > Delphinapterus > Delphinapterus leucas. The sequence continues at coordinate 16,752,547 of NW_028322233.1, read as the reverse complement.
ACGTAGAGCTACTCTCTCATTGGTTCTCCCTATTCCTGTTCATCTTGCGCAGAAATTGCAAACTGTGCCAAACAGGAGGTTAAAGGCACTGACTCTCCAAGTGGGGAGAGGGTTAGTAAAAAGTCTGGAATTGTGAACCCGAGTAAAATGGGACGAAAACTGAGATGCATTTGAAAACGTTTCCCGGTCACATGGTGCACCATACTGTGGGTTTCCTATGCATGTTTTAGGTGAAGGAAGAATCGCTTAAACCTGGAGAGTTGGGACCCATGGAATGGGTACCATGCAGTATGACTTCAAAGGGTCTGCATTTGCTCATCGAACCTCACCAATGCTATCAGCCCGAAGTGTCCAACCTTATGTCTCACTCAGCTCTGGGTGTAGATGTGGTAAATCCAGGTTGCATCACAAGCCCTGAATGAATTATTTAAGAATTCCTCTCTATTTCACTGTCATTGTGTTTTGTTTTTGTAATTCATTTTGATAATGGGATTTATCGGATTTTCTCTGCTGCATTCATGCAGCTGTACACACGCTTGATTCTCTTATGGAGACATATAAATCCATGGGTTTGAAGATTCTTACTAGTCAGGTGTATTAATAGGCGTTGAATATAGGGTGTTTAGCCCATTTCGTTGAGCAAGGGGTAGGTCTTGACTATTACATATTTGACGTATGGAATGGTATCTGTGCTAATTTCTATCTCTGGTTTTATGCAGCACCCCAACTCACCTTTCCCCTTAAGCAAACATAAGTTGGTTTTCTAAATTGGAGACCCTGTTCTGTTTTGTAATTCAGTTCATGTGTAGCCAAGATTACATTCCGTGAATTAGTGATATCTTATGATGTTTCATTTTCTGTGTGATTTATTTCACTTAGAATCATCGTACCTGAATCCACTCATTATGCCACGACGGGCCTGATGACATAGATTTCATTGGAGAGTGATATTCCATTGTACGTACGTACCACATATTCTTTATACATTTTTCGCTTTCTCGGATATTTAACTTGTACCGTAGACGAGGTTCTTGTACACAGAGCCGTCCGAAACTTTGGGGTGGCTGTGTGTTTCTGATTTTAATTTCCCTAAGCTATAGGACCATAAGTGGAAGTGCCATAGGCTCCGTTGCTTTGTTTTTTAGGTGTTTCAGGAAACACCATACACTTCTCCAGAGTGGCTGTTGTCAATTTACATCCCGCCCATCAGCATAACAAGGCTTCGTCTTCTCCATGGCCTGTGCTGCCTTTCTGGATTTTACACTTTTTTCAGATGGGTCTTTTGACCGGGGGGCAGTGAGACTTCACTGTAGTGCAGATTTCTTTAACATGCTTGCTTCGTTGGCCAAAAAGTGCGTATGCTTTTTTTCCTGAATATATTCAGGAAAAAAAGCATACGCCCTTTTTGGCCAAGTGCATCATTGTCGACGTTCTGCATCATTTCCTATGCTATAAATGCAATTCCAGTCTACCCCCTGAAATCGTTTTCCTGCAATTCTGCCCCGCTTTCAAGTCCTCTTCGCAGCCTTCCTTCAGTATATTTTTGGAAGATAGCTGTCATTTATAACTCTGCAGGTTTGTGAATTACAGTGCCCCTGAGCTCCTTTCTTCAAATCGCTTTCTTGTGAGCTGCCCGCAAACCCGCATGATTGCTTCAGGCCCTAATCTGGTTCCGGCACGGCATGCTGAGCCTTTGGTTAATTCCTCTTCCTGGTGGGAAATGAGCGTTAAATTTGCCCGTGCAGACACGTAGAGCTAGTCTCTCATTGGTTCTCCCTATTCCTGTTCATCTTGCGCAGAAATTGCAAACTGTGCCAAACAGGAGGTTAAAGGCACTGACTCTCCAAGTGGGGAGAGGGTTAGTAAAAAGTCTGGAATTGTGAACCCGAGTAAAATGGGACGAAAACTGAGATGCATTTGAAAACGTTTCCCGGTCACATGGTGCACCATACTGTGGGTTTCCTATGCATGTTTTAGGTGAAGGAAGAATCGCTTAAACCTGGAGAGTTGGGACCCATGGAATGGGTACCATGCAGTATGACTTCAAAGGGTCTGCATTTGCTCATCGAACCTCAACAATGCTATCAGCCCGAAGTGTCCAACCTTATGTCTCACTCAGCTCTGGGTGTAGATGTGGTAAATCCAGGTTGCATCACAAGCCCTGAATGAATTATTTAAGAATTCCTCTCTATTTCACTGTCATTGTGTTTTGTTTTTGTAATTCATTTTGATAATGGGATTTATCGGATTTTCTCTGCTGCATTCATGCAGCTGTACACACGCTTGATTCTCTTATGGAGACATATAAATCCATGGGTTTGAAGATTCTTACTAGTCAGGTGTATTAATAGGCGTTGAATATAGGGTGTTTAGCCCATTTCGTTGAGCAAGGGGTAGGTCTTGACTATTACATATTTGACGTATGGAATGGTATCTGTGCTAATTTCTATCTCTGGTTTTATGCAGCACCCCAACTCCCCTTTCCCCTTAAGCAAACATAAGTTGGTTTTCTAAATTTGAGACCCTGTTCTGTTTTGTAATTCAGTTCATGTGTAGCCAAGATTACAATCCGTGTATTAGTGATATCTTATGATGTTTCATTTTCTGTGTGACTTATTTCACTTAGAATCTTCGTACCTGAATCCACTCATTATGCCACGACGGGCCTGATGACATAGATTTCATTGGTGAGTGATATTCCATTGTACGTACGTACCACAACTTCTTTATCCATTTTTCGCTTTCTGGGATATTTAACTTGTACCGTAGACGAGGTTCTTGTAAACAGAGCCGTCTGAAACTTTCGGGTGGCTGTGTGTTTTTGATTTTAATTTCCCTAAGCTATAGGACCGTAAGTGGAAGTGCCTTAGGCTCCGTTGCTTTGTTTTTTAGGTGTTTCAGGAAACACCATACACTTCTCCAGAGTGGCTGTTGGCAGTTTACATCCCACCCATCAGCATAACAAGGCTCCCTGTTCTCTATGACCTGTGCTGCATTTCTGGATTTTACACTTTTTTCAGATGGCCCTTTTGACCGGGGGGCAGTGAGACTTCATTGTAGTGCAGATTTCTATAACATGCTTGCTTGGCTGGCCAAAAAGGGCGTATGCTTTTTTCCCTGAATATATTCAGGAAAAAAGCATACACCCTTTTTGGCCAAGTGCATCATTGTCGACGTTCTGCCTCATTTCCTATGCTATAAATGCAATTCCAGTCTACCCCCTGAAATCGTTTTCCTGCAATTCTGCCCCGCTTTCAAATCCTCTTCGCAGCCTTCCTTCAGTATATTGTTGGACGATAGCTGTCATTTATAACTCTGCAGGTTTGTGAATTACAGTGCCCCTGAGCTCCATTGTTCAAATCGCTTTCTTGTGAGCTGGCTGCAAACCCGCACGATTGCTTCAGGCCCTAATCTGGTTCCGGAACGGCATGCTGAGCCTTTGGTTAATTCCTCTTCTTGGTGGGAAATGAGCATTAAATTTGCCCGTGCAGACACGTAGAGCTAGTCTCTCATTGGTTCTCCCTATTCCTGTTCATCTTGCGCAGAAATTGCAAACTGTGCCAAACAGGAGGTTAAAGGCACTGACTCTCCAAGTGGGGAGAGGGTTAGTAAAAAGTCTGGAATTGTGAACCCGAGTAAAATGGGACGAAAACTGAGATGCATTTGAAAACGTTTCCCGGTCACATGGTGCACCATACTGTGGGTTTCCTATGCATGTTTTAGGTGAAGGAAGAATCGCTTAAACCTGGAGAGTTGGGACCCATGGAATGGGTACCATGCAGTATGACTTCAAAGGGTCTGCATTTGCTCATCGAACCTCACCAATGCTATCAGCCCGAAGTGTCCAACCTTATGTCTCACTCAGCTCTGGGTGTAGATGTGGTAAATCCAGGTTGCATCACAAGCCCTGAATGAATTATTTAAGAATTCCTCTCTATTTCACTGTCATTGTGTTTTGTTTTTGTAATTCATTTTGATAATGGGATTTATCGGATTTTCTCTGCTGCATTCATGCAGCTGTACACACGCTTGATTCTCTTATGGAGACATATAAATCCATGGGTTTGAAGATTCTTACTAGTCAGGTGTATTAATAGGCGTTGAATATAGGGTGTTTAGCCCATTTCGTTGAGCAAGGGGTAGGTCTTGACTATTACATATTTGACGTATGGAATGGTATCTGTGCTAATTTCTATCTCTGGTTTTATGCAGCACCCCAACTCACCTTTCCCCTTAAGCAAACATAAGTTGGTTTTCTAAATTGGAGACCCTGTTCTGTTTTGTAATTCAGTTCATGTGTAGCCAAGATTACATTCCGTGAATTAGTGATATCTTATGATGTTTCATTTTCTGTGTGATTTATTTCACTTAGAATCATCGTACCTGAATCCACTCATTATGCCACGACGGGCCTGATGACATAGATTTCATTGGAGAGTGATATTCCATTGTACGTACGTACCACATATTCTTTATACATTTTTCGCTTTCTCGGATATTTAACTTGTACCGTAGACGAGGTTCTTGTACACAGAGCCGTCCGAAACTTTGGGGTGGCTGTGTGTTTCTGATTTTAATTTCCCTAAGCTATAGGACCATAAGTGGAAGTGCCATAGGCTCCGTTGCTTTGTTTTTTAGGTGTTTCAGGAAACACCATACACTTCTCCAGAGTGGCTGTTGTCAATTTACATCCCGCCCATCAGCATAACAAGGCTTCGTCTTCTCCATGGCCTGTGCTGCCTTTCTGGATTTTACACTTTTTTCAGATGGGTCTTTTGACCGGGGGGCAGTGAGACTTCTCTGTAGTGCAGATTTCTTTAACATGCTTGCTTCGTTGGCCAAAAAGGGCGTATGCTTTTTTTCCTGAATATATTCAGGAAAAAAAGCATACGCCCTTTTTGGCCAAGTGCATCATTGTCGACGTTCTGCATCATTTCCTATGCTATAAATGCAATTCCAGTCTACCCCCTGAAATCGTTTTCCTGCAATTCTGCCCCGCTTTCAAGTCCTCTTCGCAGCCTTCCTTCAGTATATTTTTGGAAGATAGCTGTCATTTATAACTCTGCAGGTTTGTGAATTACAGTGCCCCTGAGCTCCTTTCTTCAAATCGCTTTCTTGTGAGCTGCCCGCAAACCCGCATGATTGCTTCAGGCCCTAATCTGGTTCCGGCACGGCATGCTGAGCCTTTGGTTAATTCCTCTTCCTGGTGGGAAATGAGCGTTAAATTTGCCCGTGCAGACACGTAGAGCTAGTCTCTCATTGGTTCTCCCTATTCCTGTTCATCTTGCGCAGAAATTGCAAACTGTGCCAAACAGGAGGTTAAAGGCACTGACTCTCCAAGTGGGGAGAGGGTTAGTAAAAAGTCTGGAATTGTGAACCCGAGTAAAATGGGACGAAAACTGAGATGCATTTGAAAACGTTTCCCAGTCACATGGTGCACCATACTGTGGGTTTCCTATGCATGTTTTAGGTGAAGGAAGAATCGCTTAAACCTGGAGAGTTGGGACCCATGGAATGGGTACCATGCAGTATGACTTCAAAGGGTCTGCATTTGCTCATCGAACCTCAACAATGCTATCAGCCCGAAGTGTCCAACCTTATGTCTCACTCAGCTCTGGGTGTAGATGTGGTAAATCCAGGTTGCATCACAAGCCCTGAATGAATTATTTAAGAATTCCTCTCTATTTCACTGTCATTGTGTTTTGTTTTTGTAATTCATTTTGATAATGGGATTTATCGGATTTTCTCTGCTGCATTCATGCAGCTGTACACACGCTTGATTCTCTTATGGAGACATATAAATCCATGGGTTTGAAGATTCTTACTAGTCAGGTGTATTAATAGGCGTTGAATATAGGGTGTTTAGCCCATTTCGTTGAGCAAGGGGTAGGTCTTGACTATTACATATTTGACGTATGGAATGGTATCTGTGCTAATTTCTATCTCTGGTTTTATGCAGCACCCCAACTCCCCTTTCCCCTTAAGCAAACATAAGTTGGTTTTCTAAATTTGAGACCCTGTTCTGTTTTGTAATTCAGTTCATGTGTAGCCAAGATTACAATCCGTGTATTAGTGATATCTTATGATGTTTCATTTTCTGTGTGACTTATTTCACTTAGAATCTTCGTACCTGAATCCACTCATTATGCCACGACGGGCCTGATGACATAGATTTCATTGGTGAGTGATATTCCATTGTACGTACGTACCACAACTTCTTTATCCATTTTTCGCTTTCTGGGATATTTAACTTGTACCGTAGACGAGGTTCTTGTAAACAGAGCCGTCTGAAACTTTCGGGTGGCTGTGTGTTTTTGATTTTAATTTCCCTAAGCTATAGGACCGTAAGTGGAAGTGCCTTAGGCTCCGTTGCTTTGTTTTTTAGGTGTTTCAGGAAACACCATACACTTCTCCAGAGTGGCTGTTGGCAGTTTACATCCCACCCATCAGCATAACAAGGCTCCCTGTTCTCTATGACCTGTGCTGCATTTCTGGATTTTACACTTTTTTCAGATGGCCCTTTTGACCGGGGGGCAGTGAGACTTCATTGTAGTGCAGATTTCTATAACATGCTTGCTTGGCTGGCCAAAAAGGGCGTATGCTTTTTTCCCTGAATATATTCAGGAAAAAAAGCATACGCCCTTTTTGGCCAAGTGCATCATTGTCGACGCTCTGCCTCATTTCCTATGCTATAAATGCAATTCCAGTCTACCCCCTGAAATCGTTTTCCTGCAATTCTGCCCCGCTTTCAAATCCTCTTCGCAGCCTTCCTTCAGTATATTGTTGGACGATAGATGTCATTTATAACTCTGCAGGTTTGTGAATTACAGTGCCCCTGAGCTCCTTTCTACAAATCGCTTTCTTGTGAGCTGGCCGCAAACCCGCAGGATTGCTTCAGGCCCTAATCTGGTTCTGGCACGGCATCCTGAGCCTTTGGTTAATTCCTCTTCCTGGTTGGAAATGAGCGTTAAATTTGCCCGTGCAGACACCTACAGCTAGTCTCTCATTGGTTCTCCCTATTCCTGTTCATCTTGCGCAGAAATTGCAAACTGTGCCAAACAGGAGGTTAAAGGCACTGACTCTCCAAGTGGGGAGAGTGTTAGTAAAGGGTCTGAAATGGTGAACCCGAGTAAAAGGGGACAAAAACTGAGATGCATTTGAAAACGTTTCCCGGTCACACGGTGCACCATACTGTGGATTTCCCATGCATGTTTTAGCTGAAGGAAGAATCGCTTAAACCTGGAGATTTGGGACCCATGGAATGGGTACCATGCAGTATGACTTCAAAGGGTCTGCATTTGCTCATCGAACCTCACCAATGCTATCAGCCCGAAGTGTCCAACCTTATGTCTCACTCAGCTCTGGGTGTAGATGTGGTAAATCCAGGTTGCATCACAAGCCCTGAATGAATTATTTAAGAATTCCTCTCTATTTCACTGTCATTGTGTTTTGTTTTTGTAATTCATTTTGATAATGGGATTTATCGGATTTTCTCTGCTGCATTCATGCAGCTGTACACACGCTTGATTCTCTTATGGAGACATATAAATCCATGGGTTTGAAGATTCTTACTAGTCAGGTGTATTAATAGGCGTTGAATATAGGGTGTTTAGCCCATTTCGTTGAGCAAGGGGTAGGTCTTGACTATTACATATTTGACGTATGGAATGGTATCTGTGCTAATTTCTATCTCTGGTTTTATGCAGCACCCCAACTCCCCTTTCCCCTTAAGCAAACATAAGTTGGTTTTCTAAATTTGAGACCCTGTTCTGTTTTGTAATTCAGTTCATGTGTAGCCAAGATTACAATCCGTGTATTAGTGATATCTTATGATGTTTCATTTTCTGTGTGACTTATTTCACTTAGAATCTTCGTACCTGAATCCACTCATTATGCCACGACGGGCCTGATGACATAGATTTCATTGGTGAGTGATATTCCATTGTACGTACGTACCACAACTTCTTTATCCATTTTTCGCTTTCTGGGATATTTAACTTGTACCGTAGACGAGGTTCTTGTAAACAGAGCCGTCTGAAACTTTCGGGTGGCTGTGTGTTTTTGAATTTAATTTCCCTAAGCTATAGGACCGTAAGTGGAAGTGCCTTAGGCTCCGTTGCTTTGTTTTTTAGGTGTTTCAGGAAACACCATACACTTCTCCAGAGTGGCTGTTGGCAGTTTACATCCCACCCATCAGCATAACAAGGCTCCCTGTTCTCTATGACCTGTGCTGCATTTCTGGATTTTACACTTTTTTCAGATGGCCCTTTTGACCGGGGGGCAGTGAGACTTCATTGTAGTGCAGATTTCTATAACATGCTTGCTTGGCTGGCCAAAAAGGGCGTATGCTTTTTTCCCTGAATATATTCAGGAAAAAAAGCATACGCCCTTTTTGGCCAAGTGCATCATTGTCGACGTTCTGCCTCATTTCCTATGCTATAAATGCAATTCCAGTCTACCCCCTGAAATCGTTTTCCTGCAATTCTGCCCCGCTTTCAAATCCTCTTCGCAGCCTTCCTTCAGTATATTGTTGGACGATAGATGTCATTTATAACTCTGCAGGTTTGTGAATTACAGTGCCCCTGAGCTCCTTTCTACAAGTCGCTTTCTTGTGAGCTGGCCGCAAACCCGCAGGATTGCTTCAGGCCCTAATCTGGTTCTGGCACGGCATGCTGAGCCTTTGGTTAATTCCTCTTCCTGGTTGGAAATGAGCGTTAAATTTGCCCGTGCAGACACCTACAGCTAGTCTCTCATTGGTTCTCCCTATTCCTGTTCATCTTGCGCAGAAATTGCAAACTGTGCCAAACAGGAGGTTAAAGGCACTGACTCTCCAAGTGGGGAGAGTGTTAGTAAAGGGTCTGAAATGGTGAACCCGAGTAAAAGGGGACAAAACCTGAGATGCATTTGAAAACGTTTCCCGGTCACACGGTGCACCATACTGTGGATTTCCCATGCATGTTTTAGCTGAAGGAAGAATCGCTTAAACCTGGAGATTTGGGACCCATGGAATGGGTACCATGCAGTATGACTTCAAAGGGTCTGCATTTGCTCATCGAACCTCACCAATGCTATCAGCCCGAAGTGTCCAACCTTATGTCTCACTCAGCTCTGGGTGTAGATGTGGTAAATCCAGGTTGCATCACAAGCCCTGAATGAATTATTTAAGAATTCCTCTCTATTTCACTGTCATTGTGTTTTGTTTTTGTAATTCATTTTGATAATGGGATTTATCGGATTTTCTCTGCTGCATTCATGCAGCTGTACACACGCTTGATTCTCTTATGGAGACATATAAATCCATGGGTTTGAAGATTCTTACTAGTCAGGTGTATTCGTAGGCGTTGAATATAGGGTGTTTAGCCCATTTCGTTGAGCAAGGGGTAGGTCTTGACTATTACATATTTGACGTATGGAATGGTATCTGTGCTAATTTCTATCGCTGGTTTTATGCAGCACCCCAACTCACCTTTCCCCTTAAGCAAACATAAGTTGGTTTTCTAAATTGGAGACCCTGTTCTGTTTTGTAATTCAGTTCATGTGTAGCCAAGATTACATTCCGTGTATTAGTGATATTTTATGATGTTTCATTTTCTGTGTGACTTATTTCACTTAGAATCATCGTACCTGAATCCACTCATTATGCCACGACGGGCCAGATGACGTAGACTTCATTGGTGAGTGATATTCTATTCTACGTACATACCACAACTTCTTTATCCATTTTTCGCTTTCTGGGATATTTAACTTGTACCGTAGACGAGGTTCTTGTAAACAGAGCCGTCTGAAACTTTGGGGTGGCTGTGTGTTTTTGATTTTAATTTCCCTAAGCTATAGGACCATAAGTGGAAGTGCCGTAGGCTCCGTTGCTTTGTTTTTTAGTTGTTTGAGGAAACACCATACACTTCTCCAGAGTGGCTCTTGGCAATTTACATCCCACCCATCAGCATAACAAGGCTCCCTGTTCTCCATGGCCTGTGCTGCCTTTCTGGATTTTACACTTTTTTCAGATGGCCCTTTTGACCGGGGGGCAGTGAGACTTCACTGTAGTGCAGATTTCTTTAATATGCTTGCTTGGTTGTCCAAAAAGGGCGTATGCGTTTTTTCCTGAATATATTCAGGAAAAAACGCATACGCCCTTTTTGGACAAGTGCATCATTGTCGACGTTCTGCCTCTTTTCCTATGCTTTAAATGCAATTCCAGTGCACGCCCTGAAATCGTTTTCCTGCAATTCTGCACCGCTTTCAAGTCCACTTCGCAGCCTTACTTCAATACATTTTTAGACGATAGCTGTCATTTATAACTCTGCAGGTTTGTGAATTACAGTGCCCCTGAGCTCCATTGTTCAAATCGCTTTCTTGTGAGCTGGCTGCAAACCCGCACGATTGCTTCAGGCCCTAATCTGGTTCCGGAACGGCATGCTGAGCCTTTGGTTAATTCCTCTTCTTGGTGGGAAATGAGCATTAAATTTGCCCGTGCAGACACGTAGAGCTAGTCTCTCATTGGTTCTCCCTATTCCTGTTCATCTTGCGCAGAAATTGCAAACTGTGCCAAACAGGAGGTTAAAGGCACTGACTCTCCAAGTGGGGAGAGGGTTAGTAAAATGTCTGGAATTGTGAACCCGAGTAAAATGGGACGAAAACTGAGATGCATTTGAAAACGTTTCCCGGTCACATGGTGCACCATACTGTGGGTTTCCTATGCATGTTTTAGGTGAAGGAAGAATCGCTTAAACCTGGAGAGTTGGGACCCATGGAATGGGTACCATGCAGTATGACTTCAAAGGGTCTGCATTTGCTCATCGAACCTCAACAATGCTATCAGCCCGAAGTGTCCAACCTTATGTCTCACTCAGCTCTGGGTGTAGATGTGGTAAATCCAGGTTGCATCACAAGCCCTGAATGAATTATTTAAGAATTCCTCTCTATTTCACTGTCATTGTGTTTTGTTTTTGTAATTCATTTTGATAATGGGATTTATCGGATTTTCTCTGCTGCATTCATGCAGCTGTACACACGCTTGATTCTCTTATGGAGACATATAAATCCATGGGTTTGAAGATTCTTACTAGTCAGGTGTATTAATAGGCGTTGAATATAGGGTGTTTAGCCCATTTCGTTGAGCAAGGGATAGGTCTTGACTATTACATATTTGACGTATGGAATGGTATCTGTGCTAATTTCTATCTCTGGTTTTATGCAGCACCCCAACTCACCTTTCCCCTTAAGCAAACATAAGTTGGTTTTCTAAATTGGAGACCCTGTTCTGTTTTGTAATTCAGTTCATGTGTAGCCAAGATTACATTCCGTGAATTAGTGATATCTTATGATGTTTCATTTTCTGTGTGATTTATTTCACTTAGAATCATCGTACCTGAATCCACTCATTATGCCACGACGGGCCTGATGACATAGATTTCATTGGAGAGTGATATTCCATTGTACGTACGTACCACATATTCTTTATACATTTTTCGCTTTCTCGGATATTTAACTTGTACCGTAGACGAGGTTCTTGTACACAGAGCCGTCGGAAACTTTGGGGTGGCTGTGTGTTTCTGATTTTAATTTCCCTAAGCTATAGGACCATAAGTGGAAGTGCCATAGGCTCCGTTGCTTTGTTTTTTAGGTGTTTCAGGAAACACCATACACTTCTCCAGAGTGGCTGTTGTCAATTTACATCCCGCCCATCAGCATAACAAGGCTTCGTCTTCTCCATGGCCTGTGCTGCCTTTCTGGATTTTACACTTTTTTCAGATGGGTCTTTTGACCGGGGGGCAGTGAGACTTCACTGTAGTGCAGATTTCTTTAACATGCTTGCTTCGTTGGCCAAAAAGGGCGTATGCTTTTTTTCCTGAATATATTCAGGAAAAAAAGCATACGCCCTTTTTGGCCAAGTGCATCATTGTCGACGTTCTGCATCATTTCCTATGCTATAAATGCAATTCCAGTCTACCCCCTGAAATCGTTTTCCTGCAATTCTGCCCCGCTTTCAAGTCCTCTTCGCAGCCTTCCTTCAGTATATTTTTGGAAGATAGCTGTCATTTATAACTCTGCAGGTTTGTGAATTACAGTGCCCCTGAGCTCCTTTCTTCAAATCGCTTTCTTGTGAGCTGCCCGCAAACCCGCATGATTGCTTCAGGCCCTAATCTGGTTCCGGCACGGCATGCTGAGCCTTTGGTTAATTCCTCTTCCTGGTGGGAAATGAGCGTTAAATTTGCCCGTGCAGACACGTAGAGCTAGTCTCTCATTGGTTCTCCCTATTCCTGTTCATCTTGCGCAGAAATTGCAAACTGTGCCAAACAGGAGGTTAAAGGCACTGACTCTCCAAGTGGGGAGAGGGTTAGTAAAAAGTCTGGAATTGTGAACCCGAGTAAAATGGGACGAAAACTGAGATGCATTTGAAAACGTTTCCCGGTCACATGGTGCACCATACTGTGGGTTTCCTATGCATGTTTTAGGTGAAGGAAGAATCGCTTAAACCTGGAGAGTTGGGACCCATGGAATGGGTACCATGCAGTATGACTTCAAAGGGTCTGCATTTGCTCATCGAACCTCAACAATGCTATCAGCCCGAAGTGTCCAACCTTATGTCTCACTCAGCTCTGGGTGTAGATGTGGTAAATCCAGGTTGCATCACAAGCCCTGAATGAATTATTTAAGAATTCCTCTCTATTTCACTGTCATTGTGTTTTGTTTTTGTAATTCATTTTGATAATGGGATTTATCGGATTTTCTCTGCTGCATTCATGCAGCTGTACACACGCTTGATTCTCTTATGGAGACATATAAATCCATGGGTTTGAAGATTCTTACTAGTCAGGTGTATTAATAGGCGTTGAATATAGGGTGTTTAGCCCATTTCGTTGAGCAAGGGATAGGTCTTGACTATTACATATTTGACGTATGGAATGGTATCTGTGCTAATTTCTATCTCTGGTTTTATGCAGCACCCCAACTCACCTTTCCCCTTAAGCAAACATAAGTTGGTTTTCTAAATTGGAGACCCTGTTCTGTTTTGTAATTCAGTTCATGTGTAGCCAAGATTACATTCCGTGAATTAGTGATATCTTATGATGTTTCATTTTCTGTGTGATTTATTTCACTTAGAATCATCGTACCTGAATCCACTCATTATGCCACGACGGGCCTGATGACATAGATTTCATTGGAGAGTGATATTCCATTGTACGTACGTACCACATATTCTTTATACATTTTTCGCTTTCTCGGATATTTAACTTGTACCGTAGACGAGGTTCTTGTACACAGAGCCGTCGGAAACTTTGGGGTGGCTGTGTGTTTCTGATTTTAATTTCCCTAAGCTATAGGACCATAAGTGGAAGTGCCATAGGCTCCGTTGCTTTGTTTTTTAGGTGTTTCAGGAAACACCATACACTTCTCCAGAGTGGCTGTTGTCAATTTACATCCCGCCCATCAGCATAACAAGGCTTCGTCTTCTCCATGGCCTGTGCTGCCTTTCTGGATTTTACACTTTTTTCAGATGGGTCTTTTGACCGGGGGGCAGTGAGACTTCACTGTAGTGCAGATTTCTTTAACATGCTTGCTTCGTTGGCCAAAAAGTGCGTATGCTTTTTTTCCTGAATATATTCAGGAAAAAAAGCATACGCCCTTTTTGGCCAAGTGCATCATTGTCGACGTTCTGCATCATTTCCTATGCTATAAATGCAATTCCAGTCTACCCCCTGAAATCGTTTTCCTGCAATTCTGCCCCGCTTTCAAGTCCTCTTCGCAGCCTTCCTTCAGTATATTTTTGGAAGATAGCTGTCATTTATAACTCTGCAGGTTTGTGAATTACAGTGCCCCTGAGCTCCTTTCTTCAAATCGCTTTCTTGTGAGCTGCCCGCAAACCCGCATGATTGCTTCAGGCCCTAATCTGGTTCCGGCACGGCATGCTGAGCCTTTGGTTAATTCCTCTTCCTGGTGGGAAATGAGCGTTAAATTTGCCCGTGCAGACACGTAGAGCTAGTCTCTCATTGGTTCTCCCTATTCCTGTTCATCTTGCGCAGAAATTGCAAACTGTGCCAAACAGGAGGTTAAAGGCACTGACTCTCCAAGTGGGGAGAGGGTTAGTAAAAAGTCTGGAATTGTGAACCCGAGTAAAATGGGACGAAAACTGAGATGCATTTGAAAACGTTTCCCGGTCACATGGTGCACCATACTGTGGGTTTCCTATGCATGTTTTAGGTGAAGGAAGAATCGCTTAAACCTGGAGAGTTGGGACCCATGGAATGGGTACCATGCAGTATGACTTCAAAGGGTCTGCATTTGCTCATCGAACCTCAACAATGCTATCAGCCCGAAGTGTCCAACCTTATGTCTCACTCAGCTCTGGGTGTAGATGTGGTAAATCCAGGTTGCATCACAAGCCCTGAATGAATTATTTAAGAATTCCTCTCTATTTCACTGTCATTGTGTTTTGTTTTTGTAATTCATTTTGATAATGGGATTTATCGGATTTTCTCTGCTGCATTCATGCAGCTGTACACACGCTTGATTCTCTTATGGAGACATATAAATCCATGGGTTTGAAGATTCTTACTAGTCAGGTGTATTAATAGGCGTTGAATATAGGGTGTTTAGCCCATTTCGTTGAGCAAGGGGTAGGTCTTGACTATTACATATTTGACGTATGGAATGGTATCTGTGCTAATTTCTATCTCTGGTTTTATGCAGCACCCCAACTCCCCTTTCCCCTTAAGCAAACATAAGTTGGTTTTCTAAATTTGAGACCCTGTTCTGTTTTGTAATTCAGTTCATGTGTAGCCAAGATTACAATCCGTGTATTAGTGATATCTTATGATGTTTCATTTTCTGTGTGACTTATTTCACTTAGAATCTTCGTACCTGAATCCACTCATTATGCCACGACGGGCCTGATGACATAGATTTCATTGGTGAGTGATATTCCATTGTACGTACGTACCACAACTTCTTTATCCATTTTTCGCTTTCTGGGATATTTAACTTGTACCGTAGACGAGGTTCTTGTAAACAGAGCCGTCTGAAACTTTCGGGTGGCTGTGTGTTTTTGATTTTAATTTCCCTAAGCTATAGGACCGTAAGTGGAAGTGCCTTAGGCTCCGTTGCTTTGTTTTTTAGGTGTTTCAGGAAACACCATACACTTCTCCAGAGTGGCTGTTGGCAGTTTACATCCCACCCATCAGGATAACAAGGCTCCCTGTTCTCTATGACCTGTGCTGCCTTTCTGGATTTTACACTTTTTTCAGATGGGTCTTTTGACCGGGGGGCAGTGAGACTTCACTGTAGTGCAGATTTCTTTAACATGCTTGCTTCGTTGGCCAAAAAGTGCGTATGCTTTTTTTCCTGAATATATTCAGGAAAAAAAGCATACGCCCTTTTTGGCCAAGTGCATCATTGTCGACGTTCTGCATCATTTCCTATGCTATAAATGCAATTCCAGTCTACCCCCTGAAATCGTTTTCCTGCAATTCTGCCCCGCTTTCAAGTCCTCTTCGCAGCGTTCCTTCAGTATATTTTTGGAAGATAGCTGTCATTTATAACTCTGCAGGTTTGTGAATTACAGTGCCCCTGAGCTCCTTTCTTCAAATCGCTTTCTTGTGAGCTGCCCGCAAACCCGCATGATTGCTTCAGGCCCTAATCTGGTTCCGGCACGGCATGCTGAGCCTTTGGTTAATTCCTCTTCCTGGTGGGAAATGAGCGTTAAATTTGCCCGTGCAGACACGTAGAGCTAGTCTCTCATTGGTTCTCCCTATTCCTGTTCATCTTGCGCAGAAATTGCAAACTGTGCCAAACAGGAGGTTAAAGGCACTGACTCTCCAAGTGGGGAGAGGGTTAGTAAAAAGTCTGGAATTGTGAACCCGAGTAAAATGGGACGAAAACTGAGATGCATTTGAAAACGTTTCCCGGTCACATGGTGCACCATACTGTGGGTTTCCTATGCATGTTTTAGGTGAAGGAAGAATCGCTTAAACCTGGAGAGTTGGGACCCATGGAATGGGTACCATGCAGTATGACTTCAAAGGGTCTGCATTTGCTCATCGAACCTCAACAATGCTATCAGCCCGAAGTGTCCAACCTTATGTCTCACTCAGCTCTGGGTGTAGATGTGGTAAATCCAGGTTGCATCACAAGCCCTGAATGAATTATTTAAGAATTCCTCTCTATTTCACTGTCATTGTGTTTTGTTTTTGTAATTCATTTTGATAATGGGATTTATCGGATTTTCTCTGCTGCATTCATGCAGCTGTACACACGCTTGATTCTCTTATGGAGACATATAAATCCATGGGTTTGAAGATTCTTACTAGTCAGTTGTATTCGTAGGCGTTGAATATAGGGTGTTTAGCCCATTTCGTTGAGCAAGGGGTAGGTCTTGACTATTACATATTTGACGTATGGAATGGTATCTGTGCTAATTTCTATCGCTGGTTTTATGCAGCACCCCAACTCACCTTTCCCCTTAAGCAAACATAAGTTGGTTTTCTAAATTGGAGACCCTGTTCTGTTTTGTAATTCAGTTCATGTGTAGCCAAGATTACATTCCGTGTATTAGTGATATTTTATGATGTTTCATTTTCTGTGTGACTTATTTCACTTAGAATCATCGTACCTGAATCCACTCATTATGCCACGACGGGCCAGATGACGTAGACTTCATTGGTGAGTGATATTCTATTCTACGTACGTACCACAACTTCTTTATCCATTTTCCGCTTTCTGGGATATTTAACTTGTACCGTAGACGAGGTTCTTGTAAACAGAGCCGTCTGAAACTTTCGGGTGGCTGTGTGTTTTTGATTTTAATTTCCCTAAGCTATAGGACCATAAGTGGAAGTGCCGTAGGCTCCGTTGCTTTGTTTTTTAGTTGTTTGAGGAAACACCATACACTTCTCCAGAGTGGCTCTTGGCAATTTACATCCCACCCATCAGCATAACAAGGCTCCCTGTTCTCCATGGCCTGTGCTGCCTTTCTGGATTTTACACTTTTTTCAGATGGCCCTTTTGACCGGGGGGCAGTGAGACTTCACTGTAGTGCAGATTTCTTTAATATGCTTGCTTGGTTGTCCAAAAAGGGCGTATGCGTTTTTTCCTGAATATATTCAGGAAAAAACGCATACGCACTTTTTGGCCAAGTGCATCATTGTCGACGTTCTGCCTCTTTTCCTATGCTTTAAATGCAATTCCAGTGCACGCCCTGAAATCGTTTTCCTGCAATTCTGCACCGCTTTCAAGTCCACTTCGCAGCCTTACTTCAATATATTTTTAGACGATAGCTGTCATTTATAACTCTATAGGTTTGTGAATTACAGTGCCCCTGAGCTCCATTGTTCAAATCGCTTTCTTGTGAGCTGGCTGCAAACCCGCACGATTGCTTCAGGCCCTAATCTGGTTCCGGAACGGCATGCTGAGCCTTTGGTTAATTCCTCTTCTTGGTGGGAAATGAGCATTAAATTTGCCCGTGCAGACACGTAGAGCTAGTCTCTCATTGGTTCTCCCTATTCCTGTTCATCTTGCGCAGAAATTGCAAACTGTGCCAAACAGGAGGTTAAAGGCACTGACTCTCCAAGTGGGGAGAGGGTTAGTAAAAAGTCTGGAATTGTGAACCCGAGTAAAATGGGACGAAAACTGAGATGCATTTGAAAACGTTTCCCGGTCACATGGTGCACCATACTGTGGGTTTCCTATGCATGTTTTAGGTGAAGGAAGAATCGCTTAAACCTGGAGAGTTGGGACCCATGGAATGGGTACCATGCAGTATGACTTCAAAGGGTCTGCATTTGCTCATCGAACCTCACCAATGCTATCAGCCCGAAGTGTCCAACCTTATGTCTCACGCAGCTCTGGGTGTAGATGTGGTAAATCCAGGTTGCATCACAAGCCCTGAATGAATTATTTAAGAATTCCTCTCTATTTCACTGTCATTGTGTTTTGTTTTTGTAATTCATTTTGATAATGGGATTTATCGGATTTTCTCTGCTGCATTCATGCAGCTGTACACACGCTTGATTCTCTTATGGAGACATATAAATCCATGGGTTTGAAGATTCTTACTAGTCAGGTGTATTAATAGGCGTTGAATATAGGGTGTTTAGCCCATTTCGTTGAGCAAGGGGTAGGTCTTGACTATTACATATTTGACGTATGGAATGGTATCTGTGCTAATTTCTATCTCTGGTTTTATGCAGCACCCCAACTCACCTTTCCCCTTAAGCAAACATAAGTTGGTTTTCTAAATTGGAGACCCTGTTCTGTTTTGTAATTCAGTTCATGTGTAGCCAAGATTACATTCCGTGAATTAGTGATATCTTATGATGTTTCATTTTCTGTGTGATTTATTTCACTTAGAATCATCGTACCTGAATCCACTCATTATGCCATGACGGGCCTGATGACATAGATTTCATTGGAGAGTGATATTCCATTGTACGTACGTACCACATATTCTTTATACATTTTTCGCTTTCTCGGATATTTAACTTGTACCGTAGACGAGGTTCTTGTACACAGAGCCGTCCGAAACTTTGGGGTGGCTGTGTGTTTCTGATTTTAATTTCCCTAAGCTATAGGACCATAAGTGGAAGTGCCATAGGCTCCGTTGCTTTGTTTTTTAGGTGTTTCAGGAAACACCATACACTTCTCCAGAGTGGCTGTTGTCAATTTACATCCCGCCCATCAGCATAACAAGGCTTCGTCTTCTCCATGGCCTGTGCTGCCTTTCTGGATTTTACACTTTTTTCAGATGGGTCTTTTGACTGGGGGGCAGTGAGACTTCACTGTAGTGCAGATTTCTTTAACATGCTTGCTTCGTTGGCCAAAAAGGGTGTATGCTTTTTTTCCTGAATATATTCAGGAAAAAAAGCATACGCCCTTTTTGGCCAAGTGCATCATTGTCGACGTTCTGCATCATTTCCTATGCTATAAATGCAATTCCAGTCTACCCCCTGAAATCGTTTTCCTGCAATTCTGCCCCGCTTTCAAGTCCTCTTCGCAGCCTTCCTTCAGTATATTTTTGGAAGATAGCTGTCATTTATAACTCTGCAGGTTTGTGAATTACAGTGCCCCTGAGCTCCTTTCTTCAAATCGCTTTCTTGTGAGCTGCCCGCAAACCCGCATGATTGCTTCAGGCCCTAATCTGGTTCCGGCACGGCATGCTGAGCCTTTGGTTAATTCCTCTTCCTGGTGGGAAATGAGCGTTAAATTTGCCCGTGCAGACACGTAGAGCTAGTCTCTCATTGGTTCTCCCTATTCCTGTTCATCTTGCGCAGAAATTGCAAACTGTGCCAAACAGGAGGTTAAAGGCACTGACTCTCCAAGTGGGGAGAGGGTTAGTAAAAAGTCTGGAATTGTGAACCCGAGTAAAATGGGACGAAAACTGAGATGCATTTGAAAACGTTTCCCGGTCACATGGTGCACCATACTGTGGGTTTCCTATGCATGTTTTAGGTGAAGGAAGAATCGCTTAAACCTGGAGAGTTGGGACCCATGGAATGGGTACCATGCAGTATGACTTCAAAGGGTCTGCATTTGCTCATCGAACCTCAACAATGCTATCAGCCCGAAGTGTCCAACCTTATGTCTCACTCAGCTCTGGGTGTAGATGTGGTAAATCCAGGTTGCATCACAAGCCCTGAATGAATTATTTAAGAATTCCTCTCTATTTCACTGTCATTGTGTTTTGTTTTTGTAATTCATTTTGATAATGGGATTTATCGGATTTTCTCTGCTGCATTCATGCAGCTGTACACACGCTTGATTCTCTTATGGAGACATATAAATCCATGGGTTTGAAGATTCTTACTAGTCAGGTGTAGTAATAGGCGTTGAATATAGGGTGTTTAGCCCATTTCGTTGAGCAAGGGGTAGGTCTTGACTATTACATATTTGACGTATGGAATGGTATCTGTGCTAATTTCTATCTCTGGTTTTATGCAGCACCCCAACTCCCCTTTCCCCTTAAGCAAACATAAGTTGGTTTTCTAAATTTGAGACCCTGTTCTGTTTTGTAATTCAGTTCATGTGTAGCCAAGATTACAATCCGTGTATTAGTGATATCTTATGATGTTTCATTTTCTGTGTGACTTATTTCACTTAGAATCTTCGTACCTGAATCCACTCATTATGCCACGACGGGCCTGATGACATAGATTTCATTGGTGAGTGATATTCCATTGTACGTACGTACCACAACTTCTTTATCCATTTTTCGCTTTCTGGGATATTTAACTTGTACCGTAGACGAGGTTCTTGTAAACAGAGCCGTCTGAAACTTTCGGGTGGCTGTGTGTTTTTGATTTTAATTTCCCTAAGCTATAGGACCGTAAGTGGAAGTGCCTTAGGCTCCGTTGCTTTGTTTTTTAGGTGTTTCAGGAAACACCATACACTTCTCCAGAGTGGCTGTTGGCAGTTTACATCCCACCCATCAGCATAACAAGGCTCCCTGTTCTCTATGACCTGTGCTGCATTTCTGGATTTTACACTTTTTTCAGATGGCCCTTTTGACCGGGGGGCAGTGAGACTTCATTGTAGTGCAGATTTCTATAACATGCTTGCTTGGCTGGCCAAAAAGGGCGTATGCTTTTTTCCCTGAATATATTCAGGAAAAAAAGCATACGCCCTTTTTGGCCAAGTGCATCATTGTCGACGTTCTGCCTCATTTCCTATGCTATAAATGCAATTCCAGTCTACCCCCTGAAATCGTTTTCCTGCAATTCTGCCCCGCTTTCAAATCCTCTTCGCAGCCTTCCTTCAGTATATTGTTGGACGATAGATGTCATTTATAACTCTGCAGGTTTGTGAATTACAGTGCCCCTGAGCTCCTTTCTACAAATCGCTTTCTTGTGAGCTGGCCGCAAACCCGCAGGATTGCTTCAGGCCCTAATCTGGTTCTGGCACGGCATGCTGAGCCTTTGGTTAATTCCTCTTCCTGGTTGGAAATGAGCGTTAAATTTGCCCGTGCAGACACCTACAGCTAGTCTCTCATTGGTTCTCCCTATTCCTGTTCATCTTGCGCAGAAATTGCAAACTGTGCCAAACAGGAGGTTAAAGGCACTGACTCTCCAAGTGGGGAGAGTGTTAGTAAAGGGTCTGAAATGGTGAACCCGAGTAAAAGGGGACAAAACCTGAGATGCATCTGAAAACGTTTCCCGGTCACACGGTGCAACATACTGTGGATTTCCCATGCATGTTTTAGCTGAAGGAAGAATCGCTTAAACCTGGAGATTTGGGACCCATGGAATGGGTACCATGCAGTATGACTTCAAAGGGTCTGCATTTGCTCATCGAACCTCAACAATGCTATCAGCCCGAAGTGTCCAACCTTATGTCTAACTCAGCTCTGGGTGTAGATGTGGTAAATCCAGGTTGCATCACAAGCCCTGAATGAATTATTTAAGAATTCCTCTCTATTTCACTGTCATTGTGTTTTGTTTTTGTAATTCATTTTGATAATGGGATTTATCGGATTTTCTCTGCTGCATTCATGCAGCTGTACACACGCTTGATTCTCTTATGGAGACATATAAATCCATGGGTTTGAAGATTCTTATTAGTCAGGTGTATTCGTAGGCATTGAATATAGGGTGTTTAGCCCATTTCGTTGAGCAAGGGGTAGGTCTTGACTATTACATATTTGACGTATGGAATGGTATCTGTGCTAATTTCTATCGCTGGTTTTATGCAGCACCCCAACTCACCTTTCCCCTTAAGCAAACATAAGTTGGTTTTCTAAATTGGAGACCCTGTTCTGTTTTGTAATTCAGTTCATGTGTAGCCAAGATTACATTCCGTGTATTAGTGATATTTTATGATGTTTCATTTTCTGTGTGACTTATTTCACTTAGAATCATCGTACCTGAATCCACTCATTATGCCACGACGGGCCAGATGACGTAGACTTCATTGGTGAGTGATATTCTATTCTACGTACGTACCACAACTTCTTTATCCATTTTCCGCTTTCTGGGATATTTAACTTGTACCGTAGACGAGGTTCTTGTAAACAGAGCCGTCTGAAACTTTGGGGTGGCTGTGTGTTTTTGATTTTAATTTCCCTAAGCTATAGGACCATAAGTGGAAGTGCCGTAGGCTCCGTTGCTTTGTTTTTTAGTTGTTTGAGGAAACACCATACACTTCTCCAGAGTGGCTCTTGGCAATTTACATCCCACCCATCAGCATAACAAGGCTCCCTGTTCTCCATGGCCTGTGCTGCCTTTCTGGATTTTACACTTTTTTCAGATGGCCCTTTTGACCGGGGGGCAGTGAGACTTCACTGTAGTGCAGATTTCTTTAATATGCTTGCTTGGTTGTCCAAAAAGGGCGTATGCGTTTTTTCCTGAATATATTCAGGAAAAAACGCATACGCCCTTTTTGGCCAAGTGCATCATTGTCGACGTTCTGCCTCTTTTCCTATGCTTTAAATGCAATTCCAGTGCACGCCCTGAAATCGTTTTCCTGCAATTCTGCACCGCTTTCAAGTCCACTTCGCAGCCTTACTTCAATACATTTTTAGACGATAGCTGTCATTTATAACTCTGCAGGTTTGTGAATTACAGTGCCCCTGAGCTCCTTTCTTCAAATCGCTTTCTTGTGAGCTGCCCGCAAACCCGCATGATTGCTTCAGGCCCTAATCTGGTTCCGGCACGGCATGCTGAGCCTTTGGTTAATTCCTCTTCCTGGTGGGAAATGAGCGTTAAATTTGCCCGTGCAGACACGTAGAGCTAGTCTCTCATTGGTTCTCCCTATTCCTGTTCATCTTGCGCAGAAATTGCAAACTGTGCCAAACAGGAGGTTAAAGGCACTGACTCTCCAAGTGGGGAGAGGGTTAGTAAAAAGTCTGGAATTGTGAACCCGAGTAAAATGGGACGAAAACTGAGATGCATTTGAAAACGTTTCCCGGTCACATGGTGCACCATACTGTGGGTTTCCTATGCATGTTTTAGGTGAAGGAAGAATCGCTTAAACCTGGAGAGTTGGGACCCATGGAATGGGTACCATGCAGTATGACTTCAAAGGGTCTGCATTTGCTCATCGAACCTCACCAATGCTATCAGCCCGAAGTGTCCAACCTTATGTCTCACGCAGCTCTGGGTGTAGATGTGGTAAATCCAGGTTGCATCACAAGCCCTGAATGAATTATTTAAGAATTCCTCTCTATTTCACTGTCATTGTGTTTTGTTTTTGTAATTCATTTTGATAATGGGATTTATCGGATTTTCTCTGCTGCATTCATGCAGCTGTACACACGCTTGATTCTCTTATGGAGACATATAAATCCATGGGTTTGAAGATTCTTACTAGTCAGGTGTATTAATAGGCGTTGAATATAGGGTGTTTAGCCCATTTCGTTGAGCAAGGGGTAGGTCTTGACTATTACATATTTGACGTATGGAATGGTATCTGTGCTAATTTCTATCTCTGGTTTTATGCAGCACCCCAACTCACCTTTCCCCTTAAGCAAACATAAGTTGGTTTTCTAAATTGGAGACCCTGTTCTGTTTTGTAATTCAGTTCATGTGTAGCCAAGATTACATTCCGTGAATTAGTGATATCTTATGATGTTTCATTTTCTGTGTGATTTATTTCACTTAGAATCATCGTACCTGAAACCACTCATTATGCCACGACGGGCCTGATGACATAGATTTCATTGGAGAGTGATATTCCATTGTACGTACGTACCACATATTCTTTATACATTTTTCGCTTTCTCGGATATTTAACTTGTACCGTAGACGAGGTTCTTGTACACAGAGCCGTCCGAAACTTTGGGGTGGCTGTGTGTTTCTGATTTTAATTTCCCTAAGCTATAGGACCATAAGTGGAAGTGCCATAGGCTCCGTTGCTTTGTTTTTTAGGTGTTTCAGGAAACACCATACACTTCTCCAGAGTGGCTGTTGTCAATTTACATCCCGCCCATCAGCATAACAAGGCTTCGTCTTCTCCATGGCCTGTGCTGCCTTTCTGGATTTTACACTTTTTTCAGATGGGTCTTTTGACCGGGGGGCAGTGAGACTTCACTGTAGTGCAGATTTCTTTAACATGCTTGCTTCGTTGGCCAAAAAGGGCGTATGCTTTTTTTCCTGAATATATTCAGGAAAAAAAGCATACGCCCTTTTTGGCCAAGTGCATCATTGTCGACGTTCTGCATCATTTCCTATGCTATAAATGCAATTCCAGTCTACCCCCTGAAATCGTTTTCCTGCAATTCTGCCCCGCTTTCAAGTCCTCTTCGCAGCCTTCCTTCAGTATATTTTTGGAAGATAGCTGTCATTTATAACTCTGCAGGTTTGTGAATTACAGTGCCCCTGAGCTCCTTTCTTCAAATCGCTTTCTTGTGAGCTGCCCGCAAACCCGCATGATTGCTTCAGGCCCTAATCTGGTTCCGGCACGGCATGCTGAGCCTTTGGTTAATTCCTCTCCCTGGTGGGAAATGAGCGTTAAATTTGCCCGTGCAGACACGTAGAGCTAGTCTCTCATTGGTTCTCCCTATTCCTGTTCATCTTGCGCAGAAATTGCAAACTGTGCCAAACAGGAGGTTAAAGGCACTGACTCTCCAAGTGGGGAGAGGGTTAGTAAAAAGTCTGGAATTGTGAACCCGAGTAAAATGGGACGAAAACTGAGATGCATTTGAAAACGTTTCCCGGTCACATGGTGCACCATACTGTGGGTTTCCTATGCATGTTTTAGGTGAAGGAAGAATCGCTTAAACCTGGAGAGTTGGGACCCATGGAATGGGTACCATGCAGTATGACTTCAAAGGGTCTGCATTTGCTCATCGAACCTCAACAATGCTATCAGCCCGAAGTGTCCAACCTTATGTCTCACTCAGCTCTGGGTGTAGATGTGGTAAATCCAGGTTGCATCACAAGCCCTGAATGAATTATTTAAGAATTCCTCTCTATTTCACTGTCATTGTGTTTTGTTTTTGTAATTCATTTTGATAATGGGATTTATCGGATTTTCTCTGCTGCATTCATGCAGCTGTACACACGCTTGATTCTCTTATGGAGACATATAAATCCATGGGTTTGAAGATTCTTACTAGTCAGGTGTATTAATAGGCGTTGAATATAGGGTGTTTAGCCCATTTCGTTGAGCAAGGGGTAGGTCTTGACTATTACATATTTGACGTATGGAATGGTATCTGTGCTAATTTCTATCTCTGGTTTTATGCAGCACCCCAACTCACCTTTCCCCTTAAGCAAACATAAGTTGGTTTTCTAAATTGGAGACCCTGTTCTGTTTTGTAATTCAGTTCATGTGTAGCCAAGATTACATTCCGTGAATTAGTGATATCTTATGATGTTTCATTTTCTGTGTGATTTATTTCACTTAGAATCATCGTACCTGAATCCACTCATTGTGCCACGACGGGCCTGATGACATAGATTTCATTGGAGAGTGATATTCCATTGTACGTACGTACCACATATTCTTTATACATTTTTCGCTTTCTCGGATATTTAACTTGTACTGTAGACGAGGTTCTTGTACACAGAGCCGTCCGAAACTTTGGGGTGGCTGTGTGTTTCTGATTTTAATTTCCCTAAGCTATAGGACCATAAGTGGAAGTGCCATAGGCTCCGTTGCTTTGTTTTTTAGGTGTTTCAGGAAACACCATACACTTCTCCAGAGTGGCTGTTGTCAATTTACATCCCGCCCATCAGCATAACAAGGCTTCGTCTTCTCCATGGCCTGTGCTGCCTTTCTGGATTTTACACTTTTTTCAGATGGGTCTTTTGACCGGGGGGCAGTGAGACTTCACTGTAGTGCAGATTTCTTTAACATGCTTGCTTCGTTGGCCAAAAAGTGCGTATGCTTTTTTTCCTGAATATATTCAGGAAAAAAAGCATACGCCCTTTTTGGCCAAGTGCATCATTGTCGACGTTCTGCATCATTTCCTATGCTATAAATGCAATTCCAGTCTACCCCCTGAAATCGTTTTCCTGCAATTCTGCCCCGCTTTCAAGTCCTCTTCGCAGCCTTCCTTCAGTATATTTTTGGAAGATAGCTGTCATTTATAACTCTGCAGGTTTGTGAATTACAGTGCCCCTGAGCTCCTTTCTTCAAATCGCTTTCTTGTGAGCTGCCCGCAAACCCGCATGATTGCTTCAGGCCCTAATCTGGTTCCGGCACGGCATGCTGAGCCTTTGGTTAATTCCTCTTCCTGGTGGGAAATGAGCGTTAAATTTGCCCGTGCAGACACGTAGAGCTAGTCTCTCATTGGTTCTCCCTATTCCTGTTCATCTTGCGCAGAAATTGCAAACTGTGCCAAACAGGAGGTTAAAGGCACTGACTCTCCAAGTGGGGAGAGGGTTAGTAAAAAGTCTGGAATTGTGAACCCGAGTAAAATGGGACGAAAACTGAGATGCATTTGAAAACGTTTCCCGGTCACATGGTGCACCATACTGTGGGTTTCCTATGCATGTTTTAGGTGAAGGAAGAATCGCTTAAACCTGGAGAGTTGGGACCCATGGAATGGGTACCATGCAGTATGACTTCAAAGGGTCTGCATTTGCTCATCGAACCTCAACAATGCTATCAGCCCGAAGTGTCCAACCTTATGTCTCACTCAGCTCTGGGTGTAGATGTGGTAAATCCAGGTTGCATCACAAGCCCTGAATGAATTATTTAAGAATTCCTCTCTATTTCACTGTCATTGTGTTTTGTTTTTGTAATTCATTTTGATAATGGGATTTATCGGATTTTCTCTGCTGCATTCATGCAGCTGTACACACGCTTGATTCTCTTATGGAGACATATAAATCCATGGGTTTGAAGATTCTTACTAGTCAGGTGTATTAATAGGCGTTGAATATAGGGTGTTTAGCCCATTTCGTTGAGCAAGGGGTAGGTCTTGACTATTACATATTTGACGTATGGAATGGTATCTGTGCTAATTTCTATCTCTGGTTTTATGCAGCACCCCATCTCCCCTTTCCCCTTAAGCAAACATAAGTTGGTTTTCTAAATTTGAGACCCTGTTCTGTTTTGTAATTCAGTTCATGTGTAGCCAACATTACAATCCGTGTATTAGTGATATCTTATGATGTTTCATTTTCTGTGTGACTTATTTCACTTAGAATCTTCGTACCTGAATCCACTCATTATGCCACGACGGGCCTGATGACATAGATTTCATTGGTGAGTGATATTCCATTGTACGTACGTACCACAACTTCTTTATCCATTTTTCGCTTTCTGGGATATTTAACTTGTACCGTAGACGAGGTTCTTGTAAACAGAGCCGTCTGAAACTTTCGGGTGGCTGTGTGTTTTTGATTTTAATTTCCCTAAGCTATAGGACCGTAAGTGGAAGTGCCTTAGGCTCCGTTGCTTTGTTTTTTAGGTGTTTCAGGAAACACCATACACTTCTCCAGAGTGGCTGTTGGCAGTTTACATCCCACCCATCAGCATAACAAGGCTCCCTGTTCTCTATGACCTGTGCTGCATTTCTGGATTTTACACTTTTTTCAGATGGCCCTTTTGACTGGGGGGCAGTGAGACTTCACTGTAGTGCAGATTTCTTTAATATGCTTGCTTGGTTGTCCAAAAAGGGCGTATGCGTTTTTTCCTGAATATATTCAGGAAAAAACGCATACGCCCTTTTTGGCCAAGTGCATCATTGTCGACGTTCTGCCTCTTTTCCTATGCTTTAAATGCAATTCCAGTGCATGCCCTGAAATCGTTTTCCTGCAATTCTGCACCGCTTTCAAGTCCACTTCGCAGCCTTACTTCAATACATTTTTAGACGATAGCTGTCATTTATAACTCTGCAGGTTTGTGAATTACAGTGCCCCTGAGCTCCATTGTTCAAATCGCTTTCTTGTGAGCTGGCTGCAAACCCGCACGATTGCTTCAGGCCCTAATCTGGTTCCGGAACGGCATGCTGAGCCTTTGGTTAATTCCTCTTCTTGGTGGGAAATGAGCATTAAATTTGCCCGTGCAGACACGTAGAGCTAGTCTCTCATTGGTTCTCCCTATTCCTGTTCATCTTGCGCAGAAATTGCAAACCGTGCCAAACAGGAGGTTAAAGGCACTGACTCTCCAAGTGGGGAGAGGGTTAGTAAAAAGTCTGGAATTGTGAACCCGAGTAAAATGGGACGAAAACTGAGATGCATTTGAAAACGTTTCCCGGTCACATGGTGCACCATACTGTGGGTTTCCTATGCATGTTTTAGGTGAAGGAAGAATCGCTTAAACCTGGAGAGTTGGGACCCATGGAATGGGTACCATGCAGTATGACTTCAAAGGGTCTGCATTTGCTCATCGAACCTCACCAATGCTATCAGCCCGAAGTGTCCAACCTTATGTCTCACTCAGCTCTGGGTGTAGATGTGGTAAATCCAGGTTGCATCACAAGCCCTGAATGAATTATTTAAGAATTCCTCTCTATTTCACTGTCATTGTGTTTTGTTTTTGTAATTCATTTTGATAATGGGATTTATCGGATTTTCTCTGCTGCATTCATGCAGCTGTACACACGCTTGATTCTCTTATGGAGACATATAAATCCATGGGTTTGAAGATTCTTACTAGTCAGGTGTATTAATAGGCGTTGAATATAGGGTGTTTAGCCCATTTCGTTGAGCAAGGGGTAGGTCTTGACTATTACATATTTGACGTATGGAATGGTATCTGTGCTAATTTCTATCTCTGGTTTTATGCAGCACCCCAACTCACCTTTCCCCTTAAGCAAACATAAGTTGGTTTTCTAAATTGGAGACCCTGTTCTGTTTTGTAATTCAGTTCATGTGTAGCCAAGATTACATTCCGTGAATTAGTGATATCTTATGATGTTTCATTTTCTGTGTGATTTATTTCACTTAGAATCATCGTACCTGAATCCACTCATTATGCCACGACGGGCCTGATGACATAGATTTCATTGGAGAGTGATATTCCATTGTACGTACGTACCACATATTCTTTATACATTTTTCGCTTTCTCGGATATTTAACTTGTACCGTAGACGAGGTTCTTGTACACAGAGCCGTCCGAAACTTTGGGGTGGCTGTGTGTTTCTGATTTTAATTTCCCTAAGCTATAGGACCATAAGTGGAAGTGCCATAGGCTCCGTTGCTTTGTTTTTTAGGTGTTTCAGGAAACACCATACACTTCTCCAGAGTGGCTGTTGTCAATTTACATCCCGCCCATCAGCATAACAAGGCTTCGTCTTCTCCATGGCCTGTGCTGCCTTTCTGGATTTTACACTTTTTTCAGATGGGTCTTTTGACCGGGGGGCAGTGAGACTTCACTGTAGTGCAGATTTCTTTAACATGCTTGCTTCGTTGGCCAAAAAGTGCGTATGCTTTTTTTCCTGAATATATTCAGGAAAAAAAGCATACGCCCTTTTTGGCCAAGTGCATCATTGTCGACGTTCTGCATCATTTCCTATGCTATAAATGCAATTCCAGTCTACCCCCTGAAATCGTTTTCCTGCAATTCTGCCCCGCTTTCAAGTCCTCTTCGCAGCCTTCCTTCAGTATATTTTTGGAAGATAGCTGTCATTTATAACTCTGCAGGTTTGTGAATTACAGTGCCCCTGAGCTCCTTTCTTCAAATCGCTTTCTTGTGAGCTGCCCGCAAACCCACATGATTGCTTCAGGCCCTAATCTGGTTCCGGCACGGCATGCTGAGCCTTTGGTTAATTCCTCTTCCTGGTGGGAAATGAGCGTTAAATTTGCCCGTGCAGACACGTAGAGCTAGTCTCTCATTGGTTCTCCCTATTCCTGTTCATCTTGCGCAGAAATTGCAAACTGTGCCAAACAGGAGGTTAAAGGCACTGACTCTCCAAGTGGGGAGAGGGTTAGTAAAAAGTCTGGAATTGTGAACCCGAGTAAAATGGGACGAAAACTGAGATGCATTTGAAAACGTTTCCCGGTCACATGGTGCACCATACTGTGGGTTTCCTATGCATGTTTTAGGTGAAGGAAGAATCGCTTAAACCTGGAGAGTTGGGACCCATGGAATGGGTACCATGCAGTATGACTTCAAAGGGTCTGCATTTGCTCATCGAACCTCAACAATGCTATCAGCCCGAAGTGTCCAACCTTATGTCTCACTCAGCTCTGGGTGTAGATGTGGTAAATCCAGGTTGCATCACAAGCCCTGAATGAATTATTGAAGAATTCCTCTCTATTTCACTGTCATTGTGTTTTGTTTTTGTAATTCATTTTGATAATGGGATTTATCGGATTTTCTCTGCTGCATTCATGCAGCTGTACACACGCTTGATTCTCTTATGGAGACATATAAATCCATGGGTTTGAAGATTCTTACTAGTCAGGTGTATTAATAGGCGTTGAATATAGGGTGTTTAGCCCATTTCGTTGAGCAAGGGGTAGGTCTTGACTATTACATATTTGACGTATGGAATGGTATCTGTGCTAATTTCTATCTCTGGTTTTATGCAGCACCCCAACTCACCTTTCCCCTTAAGCAAACATAAGTTGGTTTTCTAAATTGGAGACCCTGTTCTGTTTTGTAATTCAGTTCATGTGTAGCCAAGATTACATTCCGTGAATTAGTGATATCTTATGATGTTTCATTTTCTGTGTGATTTATTTCACTTAGAATCATCGTACCTGAATCCACTCATTGTGCCACGACGGGCCTGATGACATAGATTTCATTGGAGAGTGATATTCCATTGTACGTACGTACCACATATTCTTTATACATTTTTCGCTTTCTCGGATATTTAACTTGTACCGTAGACGAGGTTCTTGTACACAGAGCCGTCCGAAACTTTGGGGTGGCTGTGTGTTTCTGATTTTAATTTCCCTAAGCTATAGGACCATAAGTGGAAGTGCCATAGGCTCCGTTGCTTTGTTTTTTAGGTGTTTCAGGAAACACCATACACTTCTCCAGAGTGGCTGTTGTCAATTTACATCCCGCCCGTCAGCATAACAAGGCTTCGTTTTCTCCATGGCCTGTGCTGCCTTTCTGGATTTTACACTTTTTTCAGATGGGTCTTTTGACCGGGGGGCAGTGAGACTTCACTGTAGTGCAGATTTCTTTAACATGCTTGCTTCGTTGGCCAAAAAGTGCGTATGCTTTTTTTCCTGAATATATTCAGGAAAAAAAGCATACGCCCTTTTTGGCCAAGTGCATCATTGTCGACGTTCTGCATCATTTCCTATGCTATAAATGCAATTCCAGTCTACCCCCTGAAATCGTTTTCCTGCAATTCTGCCCCGCTTTCAAGTCCTCTTCGCAGCCTTCCTTCAGTATATTTTTGGAAGATAGCTGTCATTTATAACTCTGCAGGTTTGTGAATTACAGTGCCCCTGAGCTCCTTTCTTCAAATCGCTTTCTTGTGAGCTGCCCGCAAACCCGCATGATTGCTTCAGGCCCTAATCTGGTTCCGGCACGGCATGCTGAGCCTTTGGTTAATTCCTCTTCCTGGTGGGAAATGAGCGTTAAATTTGCCCGTGCAGACACGTAGAGCTAGTCTCTCATTGGTTCTCCCTATTCCTGTTCATCTTGCGCAGAAATTGCAAACTGTGCCAAACAGGAGGTTAAAGGCACTGACTCTCCAAGTGGGGAGAGGGTTAGTAAAAAGTCTGGAATTGTGAACCCGAGTAAAATGGGACGAAAACTGAGATGCATTTGAAAACGTTTCCCGGTCACATGGTGCACCATACTGTGGGTTTCCTATGCATGTTTTAGGTGAAGGAAGAATCGCTTAAACCTGGAGAGTTGGGACCCATGGAATGGGTACCATGCAGTATGACTTCAAAGGGTCTGCATTTGCTCATCGAACCTCAACAATGCTATCAGCCCGAAGTGTCCAACCTTATGTCTCACTCAGCTCTGGGTGTAGATGTGGTAAATCCAGGTTGCATCACAAGCCCTGAATGAATTATTTAAGAATTCCTCTCTATTTCACTGTCATTGTGTTTTGTTTTTGTAATTCATTTTGATAATGGGATTTATCGGATTTTCTCTGCTGCATTCATGCAGCTGTACACACGCTTGATTCTCTTATGGAGACATATAAATCCATGGGTTTGAAGATTCTTACTAGTCAGGTGTATTAATAGGCGTTGAATATAGGGTGTTTAGCCCATTTCGTTGAGCAAGGGGTAGGTCTTGACTATTACATATTTGACGTATGGAATGGTATCTGTGCTAATTTCTATCTCTGGTTTTATGCAGCACCCCAACTCCCCTTTCCCCTTAAGCAAACATAAGTTGGTTTTCTAAATTTGAGACCCTGTTCTGTTTTGTAATTCAGTTCATGTGTAGCCAAGATTACAATCCGTGTATTAGTGATATCTTATGATGTTTCATTTTCTGTGTGACTTATTTCACTTAGAATCTTCGTACCTGAATCCACTCATTATGCCACGACGGGCCTGATGACATAGATTTCATTGGTGAGTGATATTCCATTGTACGTACGTACCACAACTTCTTTATCCATTTTTCGCTTTCTGGGATATTTAACTTGTACCGTAGACGAGGTTCTTGTAAACAGAGCCGTCTGAAACTTTCGGGTGGCTGTGTGTTTTTGATTTTAATTTCCCTAAGCTATAGGACCGTAAGTGGAAGTGCCTTAGGCTCCGTTGCTTTGTTTTTTAGGTGTTTCAGGAAACACCATACACTTCTCCAGAGTGGCTGTTGGCAGTTTACATCCCACCCATCAGCATAACAAGGCTCCCTGTTCTCTATGACCTGTGCTGCATTTCTGGATTTTACACTTTTTTCAGATGGCCCTTTTGACCGGGGGGCAGTGAGACTTCACTGTAGTGCAGATTTCTTTAATATGCTTGCTTGGTTGTCCAAAAAGGGCGTATGCGTTTTTTCCTGAATATATTCAGGAAAAAACGCATACGCCCTTTTTGGCCAAGTGCATCATTGTCGACGTTCTGCCTCTTTTCCTATGCTTTAAATGCAATTCCAGTGCACGCCCTGAAATCGTTTTCCTGCAATTCTGCACCGCTTTCAAGTCCACTTCGCAGCCTTACTTCAATACATTTTTAGACGATAGCTGTCATTTATAACTCTGCAGGTTTGTGAATTACAGTGCCCCTGAGCTCCATTGTTCAAATCGCTTTCTTGTGAGCTGGCTGCAAACCCGCACGATTGCTTCAGGCCCTAATCTTGTTCCGGAACGGCATGCTGAGCCTTTGGTTAATTCCTCTTCTTGGTGGGAAATGAGCATTAAATTTGCCCGTGCAGACACGTAGAGCTAGTCTCTCATTGGTTCTCCCTATTCCTGTTCATCTTGCGCAGAAATTGCAAACCGTGCCAAACAGGAGGTTAAAGGCACTGACTCTCCAAGTGGGGAGAGGGTTAGTAAAAAGTCTGGAATTGTGAACCCGAGTAAAATGGGACGAAAACTGAGATGCATTTGAAAACGTTTCCCGGTCACATGGTGCACCATACTGTGGGTTTCCTATGCATGTTTTAGGTGAAGGAAGAATCGCTTAAACCTGGAGAGTTGGGACCCATGGAATGGGTACCATGCAGTATGACTTCAAAGGGTCTGCATTTGCTCATCGAACCTCACCAATGCTATCAGCCCGAAGTGTCCAACCTTATGTCTCACTCAGCTCTGGGTGTAGATGTGGTAAATCCAGGTTGCATCACAAGCCCTGAATGAATTATTTAAGAATTCCTCTCTATTTCACTGTCATTGTGTTTTGTTTTTGTAATTCATTTTGATAATGGGATTTATCGGATTTTCTCTGCTGCATTCATGCAGCTGTACACACGCTTGATTCTCTTATGGAGACATATAAATCCATGGGTTTGAAGATTCTTACTAGTCAGGTGTATTAATAGGCGTTGAATATAGGGTGTTTAGCCCATTTCGTTGAGCAAGGGGTAGGTCTTGACTATTACATATTTGACGTATGGAATGGTATCTGTGCTAATTTCTATCTCTGGTTTTATGCAGCACCCCAACTCACCTTTCCCCTTAAGCAAACATAAGTTGGTTTTCTAAATTGGAGACCCTGTTCTGTTTTGTAATTCAGTTCATGTGTAGCCAAGATTACATTCCGTGAATTAGTGATATCTTATGATGTTTCATTTTCTGTGTGATTTATTTCACTTAGAATCATCGTACCTGAATCCACTCATTATGCCACGACGGGCCTGATGACATAGATTTCATTGGAGAGTGATATTCCATTGTACGTACGTACCACATATTCTTTATACATTTTTCGCTTTCTCGGATATTTAACTTGTACCGTAGACGAGGTTCTTGTACACAGAGCCGTCCGAAACTTTGGGGTGGCTGTGTGTTTCTGATTTTAATTTCCCTAAGCTATAGGACCATAAGTGGAAGTGCCATAGGCTCCGTTGCTTTGTTTTTTAGGTGTTTCAGGAAACACCATACACTTCTCCAGAGTGGCTGTTGTCAATTTACATCCCGCCCATCAGCATAACAAGGCTTCGTCTTCTCCATGGCCTGTGCTGCCTTTCTGGATTTTACACTTTTTTCAGATGGGTCTTTTGACCGGGGGGCAGTGAGACTTCACTGTAGTGCAGATTTCTTTAACATGCTTGCTTCGTTGGCCAAAAAGTGCGTATGCTTTTTTTCCTGAATATATTCAGGAAAAAAAGCATACGCCCTTTTTGGCCAAGTGCATCATTGTCGACGTTCTGCATCATTTCCTATGCTATAAATGCAATTCCAGTCTACCCCCTGAAATCGTTTTCCTGCAATTCTGCCCCGCTTTCAAGTCCTCTTCGCAGCCTTCCTTCAGTATATTTTTGGAAGATAGCTGTCATTTATAACTCTGCAGGTTTGTGAATTACAGTGCCCCTGAGCTCCTTTCTTCAAATCGCTTTCTTGTGAGCTGCCCGCAAACCCGCATGATTGCTTCAGGCCCTAATCTGGTTCCGGCACGGCATGCTGAGCCTTTGGTTAATTCCTCTTCCTGGTGGGAAATGAGCGTTAAATTTGCCCGTGCAGACACGTAGAGCTAGTCTCTCATTGGTTCTCCCTATTCCTGTTCATCTTGCGCAGAAATTGCAAACTGTGCCAAACAGGAGGTTAAAGGCACTGACTCTCCAAGTGGGGAGAGGGTTAGTAAAAAGTCTGGAATTGTGAACCCGAGTAAAATGGGACGAAAACTGAGATGCATTTGAAAACGTTTCCCGGTCACATGGTGCACCATACTGTGGGTTTCCTATGCATGTTTTAGGTGAAGGAAGAATCGCTTAAACCTGGAGAGTTGGGACCCATGGAATGGGTACCATGCAGTATGACTTCAAAGGGTCTGCATTTGCTCATCGAACCTCAACAATGCTATCAGCCCGAAGTGTCCAACCTTATGTCTCACTCAGCTCTGGGTGTAGATGTGGTAAATCCAGGTTGCATCACAAGCCCTGAATGAATTATTTAAGAATTCCTCTCTATTTCACTGTCATTGTGTTTTGTTTTTGTAATTCATTTTGATAATGGGATTTATCGGATTTTCTCTGCTGCATTCATGCAGCTGTACACACGCTTGATTCTCTTATGGAGACATATAAATCCATGGGTTTGAAGATTCTTACTAGTCAGGTGTATTAATAGGCGTTGAATATAGGGTGTTTAGCCCATTTCGTTGAGCAAGGGGTAGGTCTTGACTATTACATATTTGACGTATGGAATGGTATCTGTGCTAATTTCTATCTCTGGTTTTATGCAGCACCCCAACTCCCCTTTCCCCTTAAGCAAACATAAGTTGGTTTTCTAAATTTGAGAACCTGTTCTGTTTTGAAATTCAGTTCATGTGTAGCCAAGATTACATTCCGTGTATTAGTGATATTTTATGATGTTTCATTTTCTGTGTGACTTATTTCACTTAGAATCATCGTACCTGAATCCACTCATTATGCCACGACGGGCCAGATGACGTAGACTTCATTGGTGAGTGATATTCTATTCTACGTACGTACCACAACTTCTTTATCCATTTTTCGCTTTCTGGGATATTTAACTTGTACCGTAGACGAGGTTCTTGTAAACAGAGCCGTCTGAAACTTTGGGGTGGCTGTGTGTTTTTGATTTTAATTTCCCTAAGCTATAGGACCATAAGTGGAAGTGCCGTAGGCTCCGTTGCTTTGTTTTTTAGTTGTTTGAGGAAACACCATACACTTCTCCAGAGTGGCTCTTGGCAATTTACATCCCACCCATCAGCATAACAAGGC
Source organism: Delphinapterus leucas (assembly GCF_059928025.1). Taxonomy (NCBI): domain Eukaryota; kingdom Metazoa; phylum Chordata; class Mammalia; order Artiodactyla; family Monodontidae; genus Delphinapterus; species Delphinapterus leucas. The sequence continues at coordinate 16,716,387 of NW_028322233.1, read as the reverse complement.
TCCCTGTTCTCCATGGCCTGTGCTGCCTTTCTGGATTTTACACTTTTTTCAGATGGCCCTTTTGACCGGGGGGCAGTGAGACTTCACTGTAGTGCAGATTTCTTTAATATGCTTGCTTGGTTGTCCAAAAAGGGCGTATGCGTTTTTTCCTGAATATATTCAGGAAAAAACGCATACGCCCTTTTTGGCCAAGTGCATCATTGTCGACGTTCTGCCTCTTTTCCTATGCTTTAAATGCAATTCCAGTGCACGCCCTGAAATCGTTTTCCTGCAATTCTGCACCGCTTTCAAGTCCACTTCGCAGCCTTACTTCAATACATTTTTAGACGATAGCTGTCATTTATAACTCTGCAGGTTTGTGAATTACAGTGCCCCTGAGCTCCATTGTTCAAATCGCTTTCTTGTGAGCTGGCTGCAAACCCGCACGATTGCTTCAGGCCCTAATCTGGTTCCGGAACGGCATGCTGAGCCTTTGGTTAATTCCTCTTCTTGGTGGGAAATGAGCATTAAATTTGCCCGTGCAGACACGTAGAGCTAGTCTCTCATTGGTTCTCCCTATTCCTGTTCATCTTGCGCAGAAATTGCAAACCGTGCCAAACAGGAGGTTAAAGGCACTGACTCTCCAAGTGGGGAGAGGGTTAGTAAAAAGTCTGGAATTGTGAACCCGAGTAAAATGGGACGAAAACTGAGATGCATTTGAAAACGTTTCCCGGTCACATGGTGCACCATACTGTGGGTTTCCTATGCATGTTTTAGGTGAAGGAAGAATCGCTTAAACCTGGAGAGTTGGGACCCATGGAATGGGTACCATGCAGTATGACTTCAAAGGGTCTGCATTTGCTCATCGAACCTCACCAATGCTATCAGCCCGAAGTGTCCAACCTTATGTCTCACGCAGCTCTGGGTGTAGATGTGGTAAATCCAGGTTGCATCACAAGCCCTGAATGAATTATTTAAGAATTCCTCTCTATTTCACTGTCATTGTGTTTTGTTTTTGTAATTCATTTTGATAATGGGATTTATCGGATTTTCTCTGCTGCATTCATGCAGCTGTACACACGCTTGATTCTCTTATGGAGACATATAAATCCATGGGTTTGAAGATTCTTACTAGTCAGGTGTATTAATAGGCGTTGAATATAGGGTGTTTAGCCCATTTCGTTGAGCAAGGGGTAGGTCTTGACTATTACATATTTGACGTATGGAATGGTATCTGTGCTAATTTCTATCTCTGGTTTTATGCAGCACCCCAACTCACCTTTCCCCTTAAGCAAACATAAGTTGGTTTTCTAAATTGGAGACCCTGTTCTGTTTTGTAATTCAGTTCATGTGTAGCCAAGATTACATTCCGTGAATTAGTGATATCTTATGATGTTTCATTTTCTGTGTGATTTATTTCACTTAGAATCATCGTACCTGAATCCACTCATTATGCCACGACGGGCCTGATGACATAGATTTCATTGGAGAGTGATATTCCATTGTACGTACGTACCACATATTCTTTATACATTTTTCGCTTTCTCGGATATTTAACTTGTACCGTAGACGAGGTTCTTGTACACAGAGCCGTCCGAAACTTTGGGGTGGCTGTGTGTTTCTGATTTTAATTTCCCTAAGCTATAGGACCATAAGTGGAAGTGCCATAGGCTCCGTTGCTTTGTTTTTTAGGTGTTTCAGGAAACACCATACACTTCTCCAGAGTGGCTGTTGTCAATTTACATCCCGCCCATCAGCATAACAAGGCTTCGTCTTCTCCATGGCCTGTGCTGCCTTTCTGGATTTTACACTTTTTTCAGATGGGTCTTTTGACCGGGGGGCAGTGAGACTTCACTGTAGTGCAGATTTCTTTAACATGCTTGCTTCGTTGGCCAAAAAGTGCGTATGCTTTTTTTCCTGAATATATTCAGGAAAAAAAGCATACGCCCTTTTTGGCCAAGTGCATCACTGTCGACGTTCTGCATCATTTCCTATGCTATAAATGCAATTCCAGTCTACCCCCTGAAATCGTTTTCCTGCAATTCTGCCCCGCTTTCAAGTCCTCTTCGCAGCCTTCCTTCAGTATATTTTTGGAAGATAGCTGTCATTTATAACTCTGCAGGTTTGTGAATTACAGTGCCCCTGAGCTCCTTTCTTCAAATCGCTTTCTTGTGAGCTGCCCGCAAACCCGCATGATTGCTTCAGGCCCTAATCTGGTTCCGGCACGGCATGCTGAGCCTTTGGTTAATTCCTCTTCCTGGTGGGAAATGAGCGTTAAATTTGCCCGTGCAGACACGTAGAGCTAGTCTCTCATTGGTTCTCCCTATTCCTGTTCATCTTGCGCAGAAATTGCAAACTGTGCCAAACAGGAGGTTAAAGGCACTGACTCTCCAAGTGGGGAGAGGGTTAGTAAAAAGTCTGGAATTGTGAACCCGAGTAAAATGGGACGAAAACTGAGATGCATTTGAAAACGTTTCCCGGTCACATGGTGCACCATACTGTGGGTTTCCTATGCATGTTTTAGGTGAAGGAAGAATCGCTTAAACCTGGAGAGTTGGGACCCATGGAATGGGTACCATGCCGTATGACTTCAAAGGGTCTGCATTTGCTCATCGAACCTCAACAATGCTATCAGCCCGAAGTGTCCAACCTTATGTCTCACTCAGCTCTGGGTGTAGATGTGGTAAATCCAGGTTGCATCACAAGCCCTGAATGAATTATTTAAGAATTCCTCTCTATTTCACTGTCATTGTGTTTTGTTTTTGTAATTCATTTTGATAATGGGATTTATCGGATTTTCTCTGCTGCATTCATGCAGCTGTACACACGCTTGATTCTCTTATGGAGACATATAAATCCATGGGTTTGAAGATTCTTACTAGTCAGGTGTATTAATAGGCGTTGAATATAGGGTGTTTAGCCCATTTCGTTGAGCAAGGGGTAGGTCTTGACTATTACATATTTGACGTATGGAATGGTATCTGTGCTAATTTCTATCTCTGGTTTTATGCAGCACCCCAACTCACCTTTCCCCTTAAGCAAACATAAGTTGGTTTTCTAAATTGGAGACCCTGTTCTGTTTTGTAATTCAGTTCATGTGTAGCCAAGATTACATTCCGTGAATTAGTGATATCTTATGATGTTTCATTTTCTGTGTGATTTATTTCACTTAGAATCATCGTACCTGAATCCACTCATTATGCCACGACGGGCCTGATGACATAGATTTCATTGGAGAGTGATATTCCATTGTACGTACGTACCACAACTTCTTTATCCATTTTTCGCTTTCTCGGATATTTAACTTGTACCGTAGACGAGGTTCTTGTACACAGAGCCGTCCGAAACTTTGGGGTGGCTGTGTGTTTCTGATTTTAATTTCCCTAAGCTATAGGACCATAAGTGGAAGTGCCATAGGCTCCGTTGCTTTGTTTTTTAGGTGTTTCAGGAAACACCATACACTTCTCCAGAGTGGCTGTTGTCAATTTACATCCCGCCCATCAGCATAACAAGGCTTCGTCTTCTCCATGGCCTGTGCTGCCTTTCTGGATTTTACACTATTTTCAGATGGGTCTTTTGACCGGGGGGCAGTGAGACTTCACTGTAGTGCAGATTTCTTTAACATGCTTGCTTCGTTGGCCAAAAAGTGCGTATGCTTTTTTTCCTGAATATATTCAGGAAAAAAAGCATACGCCCTTTTTGGCCAAGTGCATCACTGTCGACGTTCTGCATCATTTCCTATGCTATAAATGCAATTCCAGTCTACCCCCTGAAATCGTTTTCCTGCAATTCTGCCCCGCTTTCAAGTCCTCTTCGCAGCCTTCCTTCAGTATATTTTTGGAAGATAGCTGTCATTTATAACTCTGCAGGTTTGTGAATTACAGTGCCCCTGAGCTCCTTTCTTCAAATCGCTTTCTTGTGAGCTGCCCGCAAACCCGCATGATTGCTTCAGGCCCTAATCTGGTTCCGGCACGGCATGCTGAGCCTTTGGTTAATTCCCCTTCCTGGTGGGAAATGAGCGTTACATTTGCCCGTGCAGACACGTAGAGCTAGTCTCTCATTGGTTCTCCCTATTCCTGTTCATCTTGCGCAGAAATTGCAAACTGTGCCAAACAGGAGGTTAAAGGCACTGACTCTCCAAGTGGGGAGAGGGTTAGTAAAAGTCTGGAATTGTGAACCCGAGTAAAATGGGACGAAAACTGAGATGCATTTGAAAACGTTTCCCGGTCACATGGTGCACCATACTGTGGGTTTCCTATGCATGTTTTAGGTGAAGGAAGAATCGCTTAAACCTGGAGAGTTGGGACCCATGGAATGGGTACCATGCAGTATGACTTCAAAGGGTCTGCATTTGCTCATCGAACCTCAACAATGCTATCAGCCCGAAGTGTCCAACCTTATGTCTCACTCAGCTCTGGGTGTAGATGTGGTAAATCCAGGTTGCATCACAAGCCCTGAATGAATTATTGAAGAATTCCTCTCTATTTCACTGTCATTGTGTTTTGTTTTTGTAATTCATTTTGATAATGGGATTTATCGGATTTTCTCTGCTGCATTCATGCAGCTGTACACACGCTTGATTCTCTTATGGAGACATATAAATCCATGGGTTTGAAGATTCTTACTAGTCAGGTGTATTAATAGGCGTTGAATATAGGGTGTTTAGCCCATTTCGTTGAGCAAGGGGTAGGTCTTGACTATTACATATTTGACGTATGGAATGGTATCTGTGCTAATTTCTATCTCTGGTTTTATGCAGCACCCCAACTCCCCTTTCCCCTTAAGCAAACATAAGTTGGTTTTCTAAATTTGAGACCCTGTTCTGTTTTGTAATTCAGTTCATGTGTAGCCAAGATTACAATCCGTGTATTAGTGATATCTTATGATGTTTCATTTTCTGTGTGACTTATTTCACTTAGAATCTTCGTACCTGAATCCACTCATTATGCCACGACGGGCCTGATGACATAGATTTCATTGGTGAGTGATATTCCATTGTACGTACGTACCACAACTTCTTTATCCATTTTTCGCTTTCTGGGATATTTAACTTGTACCGTAGACGAGGTTCTTGTAAACAGAGCCGTCTGAAACTTTCGGGTGGCTGTGTGTTTTTGATTTTAATTTCCCTAAGCTATAGGACCATAAGTGGAAGTGCCTTAGGCTCCGTTGCTTTGTTTTCTAGGTGTTTCAGGAAACACCATACACTTCTCCAGAGTGGCTGTTGGCAGTTTACATCCCACCCATCAGCATAACAAGGCTCCCTGTTCTCTATGACCTGTGCTGCATTTCTGGATTTTACACTTTTTTCAGATGGCCCTTTTGACCGGGGGGCAGTGAGACTTCATTGTAGTGCAGATTTCTATAACATGCTTGCTTGGCTGGCCAAAAAGGGCGTATGCTTTTTTCCCTGAATATATTCAGGAAAAAAAGCATACGCCCTTTTTGGCCAAGTGCATCATTGTCGACGTTCTGCCTCATTTCCTATGCTATAAATGCAATTCCAGTCTACCCCCTGAAATCGTTTTCCTGCAATTCTGCCCCGCTTTCAAATCCTCTTCGCAGCCTTCCTTCAGTATATTGTTGGACGATAGATGTCATTTATAACTCTGCAGGTTTGTGAATTACAGTGCCCCTGAGCTCCTTTCTACAAATCGCTTTCTTGTGAGCTGGCCGCAAACCCGCAGGATTGCTTCAGGCCCTAATCTGGTTCTGGCACGGCATGCTGAGCCTTTGGTTAATTCCTCTTCCTGGTTGGAAATGAGCGTTAAATTTGCCCGTGCAGACACCTACAGCTAGTCTCTCATTGGTTCTCCCTATTCCTGTTCATCTTGCGCAGAAATTGCAAACTGTGCCAAACAGGAGGTTAAAGGCACTGACTCTCCAAGTGGGGAGAGTGTTAGTAAAGGGTCTGAAATGGTGAACCCGAGTAAAAGGGGACAAAACCTGAGATGCATTTGAAAACGTTTCCCGGTCACACGGTGCACCATACTGTGGATTTCCCATGCATGTTTTAGCTGAAGGAAGAATCGCTTAAACCTGGAGATTTGGGACCCATGGAATGGGTACCATGCAGTATGACTTCAAAGGGTCTGCATTTGCTCATCGAACCTCACCAATGCTATCAGCCCGAAGTGTCCAACCTTATGTCTCACTCAGCTCTGGGTGTAGATGTGGTAAATCCAGGTTGCATCACAAGCCCTGAATGAATTATTGAAGAATTCCTCTCTATTTCACTGTCATTGTGTTTTGTTTTTGTAATTCATTTTGATAATGGGATTTATCGGATTTTCTCTGCTGCATTCATGCAGCTGTACACACGCTTGATTCTCTTATGGAGACATATAAATCCATGGGTTTGAAGATTCTTACTAGTCAGGTGTATTCGTAGGCGTTGAATATAGGGTGTTTAGCCCATTTCGTTGAGCAAGGGGTAGGTCTTGACTATTACATATTTGACGTATGGAATGGTATCTGTGCTAATTTCTATCGCTGGTTTTATGCAGCACCCCAACTCACCTTTCCCCTTAAGCAAACATAAGTTGGTTTTCTAAATTGGAGACCCTGTTCTGTTTTGTAATTCAGTTCATGTGTAGCCAAGATTACATTCCGTGTATTAGTGATATTTTATGATGTTTCATTTTCTGTGTGACTTATTTCACTTAGAATCATCGTACCTGAATCCACTCATTATGCCACGACGGGCCAGATGACGTAGACTTCATTGGTGAGTGATATTCTATTCTACGTACGTACCACAACTTCTTTATCCATTTTTCGCTTTCTGGGATATTTAACTTGTACCGTAGACGAGGTTCTTGTAAACAGAGCCGTCTGAAACTTTGGGGTGGCTGTGTGTTTTTGATTTTAATTTCCCTAAGCTATAGGACCATAAGTGGAAGTGCCGTAGGCTCCGTTGCTTTGTTTTTTAGTTGTTTGAGGAAACACCATACACTTCTCCAGAGTGGCTCTTGGCAATTTACATCCCACCCATCAGCATAACAAGGCTCCCTGTTCTCCATGGCCTGTGCTGCCTTTCTGGATTTTACACTTTTTTCAGATGGCCCTTTTGACCGGGGGGCAGTGAGACTTCACTGTAGTGCAGATTTCTTTAATATGCTTGCTTGGTTGTCCAAAAAGGGCGTATGCGTTTTTTCCTGAATATATTCAGGAAAAAACGCATACGCCCTTTTTGGCCAAGTGCATCATTGTCGACGTTCTGCCTCTTTTCCTATGCTTTAAATGCAATTCCAGTGCACGCCCTGAAATCGTTTTCCTGCAATTCTGCACCGCTTTCAAGTCCACTTCGCAGCCTTACTTCAATACATTTTTAGACGATAGCTGTCATTTATAACTCTGCAGGTTTGTGAATTACAGTGCCCCTGAGCTCCTTTCTTCAAATCGCTTTCTTGTGAGCTGGCTGCAAACCCGCACGATTGCTTCAGGCCCTAATCTGGTTCCGGAACGGCATGCTGAGCCTTTGGTTAATTCCTCTTCTTGGTGGGAAATGAGCATTAAATTTGCCCGTGCAGACACGTAGAGCTAGTCTCTCATTGGTTCTCCCTATTCCTGTTCATCTTGCGCAGAAATTGCAAACTGTGCCAAACAGGAGGTTAAAGGCACTGACTCTCCAAGTGGGGAGAGGGTTAGTAAAAAGTCTGGAATTGTGAACCCGAGTAAAATGGGACGAAAACTGAGATGCATTTGAAAACGTTTCCCGGTCACATGGTGCACCATACTGTGGGTTTCCTATGCATGTTTTAGGTGAAGGAAGAATCGCTTAAACCTGGAGAGTTGGGACCCATGGAATGGGTACCATGCAGTATGACTTCAAAGGGTCTGCATTTGCTCATCGAACCTCAACAATGCTATCAGCCCGAAGTGTCCAACCTTATGTCTCACTCAGCTCTGGGTGTAGATGTGGTAAATCCAGGTTGCATCACAAGCCCTGAATGAATTATTTAAGAATTCCTCTCTATTTCACTGTCATTGTGTTTTGTTTTTGTAATTCATTTTGATAATGGGATTTATCGGATTTTCTCTGCTGCATTCATGCAGCTGTACACACGCTTGATTCTCTTATGGAGACATATAAATCCATGGGTTTGAAGATTCTTACTAGTCAGGTGTATTAATAGGCGTTGAATATAGGGTGTTTAGCCCATTTCGTTGAGCAAGGGGTAGGTCTTGACTATTACATATTTGACGTATGGAATGGTATCTGTGCTAATTTCTATCTCTGGTTTTATGCAGCACCCCAACTCACCTTTCCCCTTAAGCAAACATAAGTTGGTTTTCTAAATTGGAGACCCTGTTCTGTTTTGTAATTCAGTTCATGTGTAGCCAAGATTACATTCCGTGAATTAGTGATATCTTATGATGTTTCATTTTCTGTGTGATTTATTTCACTTAGAATCATCGTACCTGAATCCACTCATTATGCCACGACGGGCCTGATGACATAGATTTCATTGGAGAGTGATATTCCATTGTACGTACGTACCACATATTCTTTATACATTTTTCGCTTTCTCGGATATTTAACTTGTACCGTAGACGAGGTTCTTGTACACAGAGCCGTCCGAAACTTTGGGGTGGCTGTGTGTTTCTGATTTTAATTTCCCTAAGCTATAGGACCATAAGTGGAAGTGCCATAGGCTCCGTTGCTTTGTTTTTTAGGTGTTTCAGGAAACACCATACACTTCTCCAGAGTGGCTGTTGTCAATTTACATCCCGCCCATCAGCATAACAAGGCTTCGTCTTCTCCATGGCCTGTGCTGCCTTTCTGGATTTTACACTATTTTCAGATGGGTCTTTTGACCGGGGGGCAGTGAGACTTCACTGTAGTGCAGATTTCTTTAACATGCTTGCTTCGTTGGCCAAAAAGGGCGTATGCTTTTTTTCCTGAATATATTCAGGAAAAAAAGCATACGCCCTTTTTGGCCAAGTGCATCACTGTCGACGTTCTGCATCATTTCCTATGCTATAAATGCAATTCCAGTCTACCCCCTGAAATCGTTTTCCTGCAATTCTGCCCCGCTTTCAAGTCCTCTTCGCAGCCTTCCTTCAGTATATTTTTGGAAGATAGCTGTCATTTATAACTCTGCAGGTTTGTGAATTACAGTGCCCCTGAGCTCCTTTCTTCAAATCGCTTTCTTGTGAGCTGCCCGCAAACCCGCATGATTGCTTCAGGCCCTAATCTGGTTCCGGCACGGCATGCTGAGCCTTTGGTTAATTCCTCTTCCTGGTGGGAAATGAGCGTTAAATTTGCCCGTGCAGACACGTAGAGCTAGTCTCTCATTGGTTCTCCCTATTCCTGTTCATCTTGCGCAGAAATTGCAAACTGTGCCAAACAGGAGGTTAAAGGCACTGACTCTCCAAGTGGGGAGAGGGTTAGTAAAAAGTCTGGAATTGTGAACCCGAGTAAAATGGGACGAAAACTGAGATGCATTTGAAAACGTTTCCCGGTCACATGGTGCACCATACTGTGGGTTTCCTATGCATGTTTTAGGTGAAGGAAGAATCGCTTAAACCTGGAGAGTTGGGACCCATGGAATGGGTACCATGCAGTATGACTTCAAAGGGTCTGCATTTGCTCATCGAACCTCAACAATGCTATCAGCCCGAAGTGTCCAACCTTATGTCTCACTCAGCTCTGGGTGTAGATGTGGTAAATCCAGGTTGCATCACAAGCCCTGAATGAATTATTTAAGAATTCCTCTCTATTTCACTGTCATTGTGTTTTGTTTTTGTAATTCATTTTGATAATGGGATTTATCGGATTTTCTCTGCTGCATTCATGCAGCTGTACACACGCTTGATTCTCTTATGGAGACATATAAATCCATGGGTTTGAAGATTCTTACTAGTCAGGTGTATTAATAGGCGTTGAATATAGGGTGTTTAGCCCATTTCGTTGAGCAAGGGGTAGGTCTTGACTATTACATATTTGACGTATGGAATGGTATCTGTGCTAATTTCTATCTCTGGTTTTATGCAGCACCCCAACTCACCTTTCCCCTTAAGCAAACATAAGTTGGTTTTCTAAATTGGAGACCCTGTTCTGTTTTGTAATTCAGTTCATGTGTAGCCAAGATTACATTCCGTGAATTAGTGATATCTTATGATGTTTCATTTTCTGTGTGATTTATTTCACTTAGAATCATCGTACCTGAATCCACTCATTATGCCACGACGGGCCTGATGACATAGATTTCATTGGAGAGTGATATTCCATTGTACGTACGTACCACATATTCTTTATACATTTTTCGCTTTCTCGGATATTTAACTTGTACCGTAGACGAGGTTCTTGTACACAGAGCCGTCCGAAACTTTGGGGTGGCTGTGTGTTTCTGATTTTAATTTCCCTAAGCTATAGGACCATAAGTGGAAGTGCCATAGGCTCCGTTGCTTTGTTTTTTAGGTGTTTCAGGAAACACCATACACTTCTCCAGAGTGGCTGTTGTCAATTTACATCCCGCCCATCAGCATAACAAGGCTTCGTCTTCTCCATGGCCTGTGCTGCCTTTCTGGATTTTACACTATTTTCAGATGGGTCTTTTGACCGGGGGGCAGTGAGACTTCACTGTAGTGCAGATTTCTTTAACATGCTTGCTTCGTTGGCCAAAAAGGGCGTATGCTTTTTTTCCTGAATATATTCAGGAAAAAAAGCATACGCCCTTTTTGGCCAAGTGCATCACTGTCGACGTTCTGCATCATTTCCTATGCTATAAATGCAATTCCAGTCTACCCCCTGAAATCGTTTTCCTGCAATTCTGCCCCGCTTTCAAGTCCTCTTCGCAGCCTTCCTTCAGTATATTTTTGGAAGATAGCTGTCATTTATAACTCTGCAGGTTTGTGAATTACAGTGCCCCTGAGCTCCTTTCTTCAAATCGCTTTCTTGTGAGCTGCCCGCAAACCCGCATGATTGCTTCAGGCCCTAATCTGGTTCCGGCACGGCATGCTGAGCCTTTGGTTAATTCCTCTTCCTGGTGGGAAATGAGCGTTAAATTTGCCCGTGCAGACACGTAGAGCTAGTCTCTCATTGGTTCTCCCTATTCCTGTTCATCTTGCGCAGAAATTGCAAACTGTGCCAAACAGGAGGTTAAAGGCACTGACTCTCCAAGTGGGGAGAGGGTTAGTAAAAAGTCTGGAATTGTGAACCCGAGTAAAATGGGACGAAAACTGAGATGCATTTGAAAACGTTTCCCGGTCACATGGTGCACCATACTGTGGGTTTCCTATGCATGTTTTAGGTGAAGGAAGAATCGCTTAAACCTGGAGAGTTGGGACCCATGGAATGGGTACCATGCAGTATGACTTCAAAGGGTCTGCATTTGCTCATCGAACCTCAACAATGCTATCAGCCCGAAGTGTCCAACCTTATGTCTCACTCAGCTCTGGGTGTAGATGTGGTAAATCCAGGTTGCATCACAAGCCCTGAATGAATTATTGAAGAATTCCTCTCTATTTCACTGTCATTGTGTTTTGTTTTTGTAATTCATTTTGATAATGGGATTTATCGGATTTTCTCTGCTGCATTCATGCAGCTGTACACACGCTTGATTCTCTTATGGAGACATATAAATCCATGGGTTTGAAGATTCTTACTAGTCAGGTGTATTAATAGGCGTTGAATATAGGGTGTTTAGCCCATTTCGTTGAGCAAGGGGTAGGTCTTGACTATTACATATTTGACGTATGGAATGGTATCTGTGCTAATTTCTATCTCTGGTTTTATGCAGCACCCCAACTCCCCTTTCCCCTTAAGCAAACATAAGTTGGTTTTCTAAATTTGAGACCCTGTTCTGTTTTGTAATTCAGTTCATGTGTAGCCAAGATTACAATCCGTGTATTAGTGATATCTTATGATGTTTCATTTTCTGTGTGACTTATTTCACTTAGAATCTTCGTACCTGAATCCACTCATTATGCCACGACGGGCCTGATGACATAGATTTCATTGGTGAGTGATATTCCATTGTACGTACGTACCACAACTTCTTTATCCATTTTTCGCTTTCTGGGATATTTAACTTGTACCGTAGACGAGGTTCTTGTAAACAGAGCCGTCTGAAACTTTCGGGTGGCTGTGTGTTTTTGATTTTAATTTCCCTAAGCTATAGGACCGTAAGTGGAAGTGCCTTAGGCTCCGTTGCTTTGTTTTCTAGGTGTTTCAGGAAACACCATACACTTCTCCAGAGTGGCTGTTGGCAGTTTACATCCCACCCATCAGCATAACAAGGCTCCCTGTTCTCTATGACCTGTGCTGCATTTCTGGATTTTACACTTTTTTCAGATGGCCCTTTTGACCGGGGGGCAGTGAGACTTCATTGTAGTGCAGATTTCTATAACATGCTTGCTTGGCTGGCCAAAAAGGGCGTATGCTTTTTTCCCTGAATATATTCAGGAAAAAAAGCATACGCCCTTTTTGGCCAAGTGCATCATTGTCGACGTTCTGCCTCATTTCCTATGCTATAAATGCAATTCCAGTCTACCCCCTGAAATCGTTTTCCTGCAATTCTGCCCCGCTTTCAAATCCTCTTCGCAGCCTTCCTTCAGTATATTGTTGGACGATAGATGTCATTTATAACTCTGCAGGTTTGTGAATTACAGTGCCCCTGAGCTCCTTTCTACAAATCGCTTTCTTGTGAGCTGGCCGCAAACCCGCAGGATTGCTTCAGGCCCTAATCTGGTTCTGGCACGGCATGCTGAGCCTTTGGTTAATTCCTCTTCCTGGTTGGAAATGAGCGTTAAATTTGCCCGTGCAGACACCTACAGCTAGTCTCTCATTGGTTCTCCCTATTCCTGTTCATCTTGCGCAGAAATTGCAAACTGTGCCAAACAGGAGGTTAAAGGCACTGACTCTCCAAGTGGGGAGAGTGTTAGTAAAGGGTCTGAAATGGTGAACCCGAGTAAAAGGGGACAAAACCTGAGATGCATTTGAAAACGTTTCCCGGTCACACGGTGCACCATACTGTGGATTTCCCATGCATGTTTTAGCTGAAGGAAGAATCGCTTAAACCTGGAGATTTGGGACCCATGGAATGGGTACCATGCAGTATGACTTCAAAGGGTCTGCATTTGCTCATCGAACCTCACCAATGCTATCAGCCCGAAGTGTCCAACCTTATGTCTCACTCAGCTCTGGGTGTAGATGTGGTAAATCCAGGTTGCATCACAAGCCCTGAATGAATTATTGAAGAATTCCTCTCTATTTCACTGTCATTGTGTTTTGTTTTTGTAATTCATTTTGATAATGGGATTTATCGGATTTTCTCTGCTGCATTCATGCAGCTGTACACACTCTTGATTCTCTTATGGAGACATATAAATCCATGGGTTTGAAGATTCTTACTAGTCAGGTGTATTCGTAGGCGTTGAATATAGGGTGTTTAGCCCATTTCGTTGAGCAAGGGGTAGGTCTTGACTATTACATATTTGACGTATGGAATGGTATCTGTGCTAATTTCTATCGCTGGTTTTATGCAGCACCCCAACTCACCTTTCCCCTTAAGCAAACATAAGTTGGTTTTCTAAATTGGAGACCCTGTTCTGTTTTGTAATTCAGTTCATGTGTAGCCAAGATTACATTCCGTGTATTAGTGATATTTTATGATGTTTCATTTTCTGTGTGACTTATTTCACTTAGAATCATCGTACCTGAATCCACTCATTATGCCACGACGGGCCAGATGACGTAGACTTCATTGGTGAGTGATATTCTATTCTACGTACGTACCACAACTTCTTTATCCATTTTTCGCTTTCTGGGATATTTAACTTGTACCGTAGACGAGGTTCTTGTAAACAGAGCCGTCTGAAACTTTGGGGTGGCTGTGTGTTTTTGATTTTAATTTCCCTAAGCTATAGGACCATAAGTGGAAGTGCCGTAGGCTCCGTTGCTTTGTTTTTTAGTTGTTTGAGGAAACACCATACACTTCTCCAGAGTGGCTCTTGGCAATTTACATCCCACCCATCAGCATAACAAGGCTCCCTGTTCTCCATGGCCTGTGCTGCCTTTCTGGATTTTACACTTTTTTCAGATGGCCCTTTTGACCGGGGGGCAGTGAGACTTCACTGTAGTGCAGATTTCTTTAATATGCTTGCTTGGTTGTCCAAAAAGGGCGTATGCGTTTTTTCCTGAATATATTCAGGAAAAAACGCATACGCCCTTTTTGGCCAAGTGCATCATTGTCGACGTTCTGCCTCTTTTCCTATGCTTTAAATGCAATTCCAGTGCACGCCCTGAAATCGTTTTCCTGCAATTCTGCACCGCTTTCAAGTCCACTTCGCAGCCTTACTTCAATACATTTTTAGACGATAGCTGTCATTTATAACTCTGCAGGTTTGTGAATTACAGTGCCCCTGAGCTCCATTGTTCAAATCGCTTTCTTGTGAGCTGGCTGCAAACCCGCACGATTGCTTCAGGCCCTAATCTGGTTCCGGAACGGCATGCTGAGCCTTTGGTTAATTCCTCTTCTTGGTGGGAAATGAGCATTAAATTTGCCCGTGCAGACACGTAGACCTAGTCTCTCATTGGTTCTCCCTATTCCTGTTCATCTTGCGCAGAAATTGCAAACTGTGCCAAACAGGAGGTTAAAGGCACTGACTCTCCAAGTGGGGAGAGGGTTAGTAAAAAGTCTGGAATTGTGAACCCGAGTAAAATGGGACGAAAACTGAGATGCATTTGAAAACGTTTCCCGGTCACATGGTGCACCATACTGTGGGTTTCCTATGCATGTTTTAGGTGAAGGAAGAATCGCTTAAACCTGGAGAGTTGGGACCCATGGAATGGGTACCATGCAGTATGACTTCAAAGGGTCTGCATTTGCTCATCGAACCTCACCAATGCTATCAGCCCGAAGTGTCCAACCTTATGTCTCACGCAGCTCTGGGTGTAGATGTGGTAAATCCAGGTTGCATCACAAGCCCTGAATGAATTATTTAAGAATTCCTCTCTATTTCACTGTCATTGTGTTTTGTTTTTGTAATTCATTTTGATAATGGGATTTATCGGATTTTCTCTGCTGCATTCATGCAGCTGTACACACGCTTGATTCTCTTATGGAGACATATAAATCCATGGGTTTGAAGATTCTTACTAGTCAGGTGTATTAATAGGCGTTGAATATAGGGTGTTTAGCCCATTTCGTTGAGCAAGGGGTAGGTCTTGACTATTACATATTTGACGTATGGAATGGTATCTGTGCTAATTTCTATCTCTGGTTTTATGCAGCACCCCAACTCACCTTTCCCCTTAAGCAAACATAAGTTGGTTTTCTAAATTGGAGACCCTGTTCTGTTTTGTAATTCAGTTCATGTGTAGCCAAGATTACATTCCGTGAATTAGTGATATCTTATGATGTTTCATTTTCTGTGTGATTTATTTCACTTAGAATCATCGTACCTGAATCCACTCATTATGCCACGACGGGCCTGATGACATAGATTTCATTGGAGAGTGATATTCCATTGTACGTACGTACCACATATTCTTTATACATTTTTCGCTTTCTCGGATATTTAACTTGTACCGTAGACGAGGTTCTTGTACACAGAGCCGTCCGAAACTTTGGGGTGGCTGTGTGTTTCTGATTTTAATTTCCCTAAGCTATAGGACCATAAGTGGAAGTGCCATAGGCTCCGTTGCTTTGTTTTTTAGGTGTTTCAGGAAACACCATACACTTCTCCAGAGTGGCTGTTGTCAATTTACATCCCGCCCATCAGCATAACAAGGCTTCGTCTTCTCCATGGCCTGTGCTGCCTTTCTGGATTTTACACTTTTTTCAGATGGGTCTTTTGACCGGGGGGCAGTGAGACTTCACTGTAGTGCAGATTTCTTTAACATGCTTGCTTCGTTGGCCAAAAAGTGCGTATGCTTTTTTTCCTGAATATATTCAGGAAAAAAAGCATACGCCCTTTTTGGCCAAGTGCATCATTGTCGACGTTCTGCCTCTTTTCCTATGCTATAAATGCAATTCCAGTCTACCCCCTGAAATCGTTTTCCTGCAATTCTGCCCCGCTTTCAAGTCCTCTTCGCAGCCTTCCTTCAGTATATTTTTGGAAGATAGCTGTCATTTATAACTCTGCAGGTTTGTGAATTACAGTGCCCCTGAGCTCCTTTCTTCAAATCGCTTTCTTGTGAGCTGCCCGCAAACCCGCATGATTGCTTCAGGCCCTAATCTGGTTCCGGCACGGCATGCTGAGCCTTTGGTTAATTCCCCTTCCTGGTGGGAAATGAGCGTTACATTTGTCCGTGCAGACACGTAGAGCTAGTCTCTCATTGGTTCTCCCTATTCCTGTTCATCTTGCGCAGAAATTGCAAACTGTGCCAAACAGGAGGTTAAAGGCACTGACTCTCCAAGTGGGGAGAGGGTTAGTAAAAGTCTGGAATTGTGAACCCGAGTAAAATGGGACGAAAACTGAGATGCATTTGAAAACGTTTCCCGGTCACATGGTGCACCATACTGTGGGTTTCCTATGCATGTTTTAGGTGAAGGAAGAATCGCTTAAACCTGGAGAGTTGGGACCCATGGAATGGGTACCATGCAGTATGACTTCAAAGGGTCTGCATTTGCTCATCGAACCTCAACAATGCTATCAGCCCGAAGTGTCCAACCTTATGTCTCACTCAGCTCTGGGTGTAGATGTGGTAAATCCAGGTTGCATCACAAGCCCTGAATGAATTATTGAAGAATTCCTCTCTATTTCACTGTCATTGTGTTTTGTTTTTGTAATTCATTTTGATAATGGGATTTATCGGATTTTCTCTGCTGCATTCATGCAGCTGTACACACGCTTGATTCTCTTATGGAGACATATAAATCCATGGGTTTGAAGATTCTTACTAGTCAGGTGTATTAATAGGCGTTGAATATAGGGTGTTTAGCCCATTTCGTTGAGCAAGGGGTAGGTCTTGACTATTACATATTTGACGTATGGAATGGTATCTGTGCTAATTTCTATCTCTGGTTTTATGCAGCACCCCAACTCCCCTTTCCCCTTAAGCAAACATAAGTTGGTTTTCTAAATTTGAGACCCTGTTCTGTTTTGTAATTCAGTTCATGTGTAGCCAAGATTACAATCCGTGTATTAGTGATATCTTATGATGTTTCATTTTCTGTGTGACTTATTTCACTTAGAATCTTCGTACCTGAATCCACTCATTATGCCACGACGGGCCTGATGACATAGATTTCATTGGTGAGTGATATTCCATTGTACGTACGTACCACAACTTCTTTATCCATTTTTCGCTTTCTGGGATATTTAACTTGTACCGTAGACGAGGTTCTTGTAAACAGAGCCGTCTGAAACTTTCGGGTGGCTGTGTGTTTTTGATTTTAATTTCCCTAAGCTATAGGACCGTAAGTGGAAGTGCCTTAGGCTCCGTTGCTTTGTTTTCTAGGTGTTTCAGGAAACACCATACACTTCTCCAGAGTGGCTGTTGGCAGTTTACATCCCACCCATCAGCATAACAAGGCTCCCTGTTCTCTATGACCTGTGCTGCATTTCTGGATTTTACACTTTTTTCAGATGGCCCTTTTGACCGGGGGGCAGTGAGACTTCATTGTAGTGCAGATTTCTATAACATGCTTGCTTGGCTGGCCAAAAAGGGCGTATGCTTTTTTCCCTGAATATATTCAGGAAAAAAAGCATACGCCCTTTTTGGCCAAGTGCATCATTGTCGACGTTCTGCCTCATTTCCTATGCTATAAATGCAATTCCAGTCTACCCCCTGAAATCGTTTTCCTGCAATTCTGCCCCGCTTTCAAATCCTCTTCGCAGCCTTCCTTCAGTATATTGTTGGACGATAGATGTCATTTATAACTCTGCAGGTTTGTGAATTACAGTGCCCCTGAGCTCCTTTCTACAAATCGCTTTCTTGTGAGCTGGCCGCAAACCCGCAGGATTGCTTCAGGCCCTAATCTGGTTCTGGCACGGCATGCTGAGCCTTTGGTTAATTCCTCTTCCTGGTTGGAAATGAGCGTTAAATTTGCCCGTGCAGACACCTACAGCTAGTCTCTCATTGGTTCTCCCTATTCCTGTTCATCTTGCGCAGAAATTGCAAACTGTGCCAAACAGGAGGTTAAAGGCACTGACTCTCCAAGTGGGGAGAGTGTTAGTAAAGGGTCTGAAATGGTGAACCCGAGTAAAAGGGGACAAAACCTGAGATGCATTTGAAAACGTTTCCCGGTCACACGGTGCACCATACTGTGGATTTCCCATGCATGTTTTAGCTGAAGGAAGAATCGCTTAAACCTGGAGATTTGGGACCCATGGAATGGGTACCATGCAGTATGACTTCAAAGGGTCTGCATTTGCTCATCGAACCTCACCAATGCTATCAGCCCGAAGTGTCCAACCTTATGTCTCACTCAGCTCTGGGTGTAGATGTGGTAAATCCAGGTTGCATCACAAGCCCTGAATGAATTATTGAAGAATTCCTCTCTATTTCACTGTCATTGTGTTTTGTTTTTGTAATTCATTTTGATAATGGGATTTATCGGATTTTCTCTGCTGCATTCATGCAGCTGTACACACGCTTGATTCTCTTATGGAGACATATAAATCCATGGGTTTGAAGATTCTTACTAGTCAGGTGTATTCGTAGGCGTTGAATATAGGGTGTTTAGCCCATTTCGTTGAGCAAGGGGTAGGTCTTGACTATTACATATTTGACGTATGGAATGGTATCTGTGCTAATTTCTATCGCTGGTTTTATGCAACACCCCAACTCACCTTTCCCCTTAAGCAAACATAAGTTGGTTTTCTAAATTGGAGACCCTGTTCTGTTTTGTAATTCAGTTCATGTGTAGCCAAGATTACATTCCGTGTATTAGTGATATTTTATGATGTTTCATTTTCTGTGTGACTTATTTCACTTAGAATCATCGTACCTGAATCCACTCATTATGCCACGACGGGCCAGATGACGTAGACTTCATTGGTGAGTGATATTCTATTCTACGTACGTACCACAACTTCTTTATTCATTTTTCGCTTTCTGGGATATTTAACTTGTACCGTAGACGAGGTTCTTGTAAACAGAGCCGTCTGAAACTTTGGGGTGGCTGTGTGTTTTTGATTTTAATTTCCCTAAGCTATAGGACCATAAGTGGAAGTGCCGTAGGCTCCGTTGCTTTGTTTTTTAGTTGTTTGAGGAAACACCATACACTTCTCCAGAGTGGCTCTTGGCAATTTACATCCCACCCATCAGCATAACAAGGCTCCCTGTTCTCCATGGCCTGTGCTGCCTTTCTGGATTTTACACTTTTTTCAGATGGCCCTTTTGACCGGGGGGCAGTGAGACTTCACTGTAGTGCAGATTTCTTTAATATGCTTGCTTGGTTGTCCAAAAAGGGCGTATGCGTTTTTTCCTGAATATATTCAGGAAAAAACGCATACGCCCTTTTTGGCCAAGTGCATCATTGTCGACGTTCTGCCTCTTTTCCTATGCTTTAAATGCAATTCCAGTGCACGCCCTGAAATCGTTTTCCTGCAATTCTGCACCGCTTTCAAGTCCACTTCGCAGCCTTACTTCAATACATTTTTAGACGATAGCTGTCATTTATAACTCTGCAGGTTTGTGAATTACAGTGCCCCTGAGCTCCATTGTTCAAATCGCTTTCTTGTGAGCTGGCTGCAAACCCGCACGATTGCTTCAGGCCCTAATCTTGTTCCGGAACGGCATGCTGAGCCTTTGGTTAATTCCTCTTCTTGGTGGAAAATGAGCATTAAATTTGCCCGTGCAGACACGTAGAGCTAGTCTCTCATTGGTTCTCCCTATTCCTGTTCATCTTGCGCAGAAATTGCAAACCGTGCCAAACAGGAGGTTAAAGGCACTGACTCTCCAAGTGGGGAGAGGGTTAGTAAAAAGTCTGGAATTGTGAACCCGAGTAAAATGGGACGAAAACTGAGATGCATTTGAAAACGTTTCCCGGTCACATGGTGCACCATACTGTGGGTTTCCTATGCATGTGTTAGGTGAAGGAAGAATCGCTTAAACCTGGAGAGTTGGGACCCATGGAATGGGTACCATGCAGTATGACTTCAAAGGGTCTGCATTTGCTCATCGAACCTCACCAATGCTATCAGCCCGAAGTGTCCAACCTTATGTCTCACTCAGCTCTGCGTGTAGATGTGGTAAATCCAGGTTGCATCACAAGCCCTGAATGAATTATTTAAGAATTCCTCTCTATTTCACTGTCATTGTGTTTTGTTTTTGTAATTCATTTTGATAATGGGATTTATCGGATTTTCTCTGCTGCATTCATGCAGCTGTACACACGCTTGATTCTCTTATGGAGACATATAAATCCATGGGTTTGAAGATTCTTACTAGTCAGGTGTATTAATAGGCGTTGAATATAGGGTGTTTAGCCCATTTCGTTGAGCAAGGGGTAGGTCTTGACTATTACATATTTGACGTATGGAATGGTATCTGTGCTAATTTCTATCTCTGGTTTTATGCAGCACCCCAACTCACCTTTCCCCTTAAGCAAACATAAGTTGGTTTTCTAAATTGGAGACCCTGTTCTGTTTTGTAATTCAGTTCATGTGTAGCCAAGATTACATTCCGTGAATTAGTGATATCTTATGATGTTTCATTTTCTGTGTGATTTATTTCACTTAGAATCATCGTACCTGAATCCACTCATTATGCCACGACGGGCCTGATGACATAGATTTCATTGGAGAGTGATATTCCATTGTACGTACGTACCACATATTCTTTATACATTTTTCGCTTTCTCGGATATTTAACTTGTACCGTAGACGAGGTTCTTGTACACAGAGCCGTCCGAAACTTTGGGGTGGCTGTGTGTTTCTGATTTTAATTTCCCTAAGCTATAGGACCATAAGTGGAAGTGCCATAGGCTCCGTTGCTTTGTTTTTTAGGTGTTTCAGGAAACACCATACACTTCTCCAGAGTGGCTGTTGTCAATTTACATCCCGCCCATCAGCATAACAAGGCTTCGTCTTCTCCATGGCCTGTGCTGCCTTTCTGGATTTTACACTTTTTTCAGATGGGTCTTTTGACCGGGGGGCAGTGAGACTTCACTGTAGTGCAGATTTCTTTAACATGCTTGCTTCGTTGGCCAAAAAGTGCGTATGCTTTTTTTCCTGAATATATTCAGGAAAAAAAGCATACGCCCTTTTTGGCCAAGTGCATCATTGTCGACGTTCTGCATCATTTCCTATGCTATAAATGCAATTCCAGTCTACCCCCTGAAATCGTTTTCCTGCAATTCTGCCCCGCTTTCAAGTCCTCTTCGCAGCCTTCCTTCAGTATATTTTTGGAAGATAGCTGTCATTTATAACTCTGCAGGTTTGTGAATTACAGTGCCCCTGAGCTCCTTTCTTCAAATCGCTTTCTTGTGAGCTGCCCGCAAACCCGCATGATTGCTTCAGGCCCTAATCTGGTTCCGGCACGGCATGCTGAGCCTTTGGTTAATTCCTCTTCCTGGTGGGAAATGAGCGTTAAATTTGCCCGTGCAGACACGTAGAGCTAGTCTCTCATTGGTTCTCCCTATTCCTGTTCATCTTGCGCAGAAATTGCAAACTGTGCCAAACAGGAGGTTAAAGGCACTGACTCTCCAAGTGGGGAGAGGGTTAGTAAAAAGTCTGGAATTGTGAACCCGAGTAAAATGGGACGAAAACTGAGATGCATTTGAAAACGTTTCCCGGTCACATGGTGCACCATACTGTGGGTTTCCTATGCATGTTTTAGGTGAAGGAAGAATCGCTTAAACCTGGAGAGTTGGGACCCATGGAATGGGTACCATGCAGTATGACTTCAAAGGGTCTGCATTTGCTCATCGAACCTCACCAATGCTATCAGCCCGAAGTGTCCAACCTTATGTCTCACTCAGCTCTGGGTGTAGATGTGGTAAATCCAGGTTGCATCACAAGCCCTGAATGAATTATTGAAGAATTCCTCTCTATTTCACTGTCATTGTGTTTTGTTTTTGTAATTCATTTTGATAATGGGATTTATCGGATTTTCTCTGCTGCATTCATGCAGCTGTACACACGCTTGATTCTCTTATGGAGACATATAAATCCATGGGTTTGAAGATTCTTACTAGTCAGGTGTATTAATAGGCGTTGAATATAGGGTGTTTAGCCCATTTCGTTGAGCAAGGGGTAGGTCTTGACTATTACATATTTGACGTATGGAATGGTATCTGTGCTAATTTCTATCTCTGGTTTTATGCAGCACCCCAACTCCCCTTTCCCCTTAAGCAAACATAAGTTGGTTTTCTAAATTGGAGACCCTGTTCTGTTTTGTAATTCAGTTCATGTGTAGCCAAGATTACAATCCGTGTATTAGTGATATCTTATGATGTTTCATTTTCTGTGTGACTTATTTCACTTAGAATCTTCGTACCTGAATCCACTCATTATGCCACGACGGGCCTGATGACATAGATTTCATTGGTGAGTGATATTCCATTGTACGTACGTACCACAACTTCTTTATCCATTTTTCGCTTTCTGGGATATTTAACTTGTACCGTAGACGAGGTTCTTGTAAACAGAGCCGTCTGAAACTTTCGGGTGGCTGTGTGTTTTTGATTTTAATTTCCCTAAGCTATAGGACCGTAAGTGGAAGTGCCTTAGGCTCCGTTGCTTTGTTTTCTAGGTGTTTCAGGAAACACCATACACTTCTCCAGAGTGGCTGTTGGCAGTTTACATCCCACCCATCAGCATAACAAGGCTCCCTGTTCTCTATGACCTGTGCTGCATTTCTGGATTTTACACTTTTTTCAGATGGCCCTTTTGACCGGGGGGCAGTGAGACTTCATTGTAGTGCAGATTTCTATAACATGCTTGCTTGGCTGGCCAAAAAGGGCGTATGCTTTTTTCCCTGAATATATTCAGGAAAAAAAGCATACGCCCTTTTTGGCCAAGTGCATCATTGTCGACGTTCTGCCTCATTTCCTATGCTATAAATGCAATTCCAGTCTACCCCCTGAAATCGTTTTCCTGCAATTCTGCCCCGCTTTCAAATCCTCTTCGCAGCCTTCCTTCAGTATATTGTTGGACGATAGATGTCATTTATAACTCTGCAGGTTTGTGAATTACAGTGCCCCTGAGCTCCTTTCTACAAATCGCTTTCTTGTGAGCTGGCCGCAAACCCGCAGGATTGCTTCAGGCCCTAATCTGGTTCTGGCACGGCATGCTGAGCCTTTGGTTAATTCCTCTTCCTGGTTGGAAATGAGCGTTAAATTTGCCCGTGCAGACACCTACAGCTAGTCTCTCATTGGTTCTCCCTATTCCTGTTCATCTTGCGCAGAAATTGCAAACTGTGCCAAACAGGAGGTTAAAGGCACTGACTCTCCAAGAGGGGAGAGTGTTAGTAAAGGGTCTGAAATGGTGAACCCGAGTAAAAGGGGACAAAACCTGAGATGCATTTGAAAACGTTTCCCGGTCACACGGTGCACCATACTGTGGATTTCCCATGCATGTTTTAGCTGAAGGAAGAATCGCTTAAACCTGGAGATTTGGGACCCATGGAATGGGTACCATGCAGTATGACTTCAAAGGGTCTGCATTTGCTCATCGAACCTCACCAATGCTATCAGCCCGAAGTGTCCAACCTTATGTCTCACTCAGCTCTGGGTGTAGATGTGGTAAATCCAGGTTGCATCACAAGCCCTGAATGAATTATTTAAGAATTCCTTTCTATTTCACTGTCATTGTGTTTTGTTTTTGTAATTCATTTTGATAATGGGATTTATCGGATTTTCTCTGCTGCATTCATGCAGCTGTACACACGCTTGATTCTCTTATGGAGACATATAAATCCATGGGTTTGAAGATTCTTACTAGTCAGGTGTATTCGTAGGCGTTGAATATAGGGTGTTTAGCCCATTTCGTTGAGCAAGGGGTAGGTCTTGACTATTACATATTTGACGTATGGAATGGTATCTGTGCTAATTTCTATCGCTGGTTTTATGCAGCACCCCAACTCACCTTTCCCCTTAAGCAAACATAAGTTGGTTTTCTAAATTGGAGACCCTGTTCTGTTTTGTAATTCAGTTCATGTGTAGCCAAGATTACATTCCGTGTATTAGTGATATTTTATGATGTTTCATTTTCTGTGTGACTTATTTCACTTAGAATAATCGTACCTGAATCCACTCATTATGCCACGACGGGCCAGATGACGTAGACTTCATTGGTGAGTGATATTCTATTCTACGTACGTACCACAACTTCTTTATCCATTTTTCGCTTTCTGGGATATTTAACTTGTACCGTAGACGAGGTTCTTGTAAACAGAGCCGTCTGAAACTTTGGGGTGGCTGTGTGTTTTTGATTTTAATTTCCCTAAGCTATAGGACCATAAGTGGAAGTGCCGTAGGCTCCGTTGCTTTGTTTTTTAGTTGTTTGAGGAAACACCATACACTTCTCCAGAGTGGCTCTTGGCAATTTACATCCCACCCATCAGCATAACAAGGCTCCCTGTTCTCCATGGCCTGTGCTGCCTTTCTGGATTTTACACTTTTTTCAGATGGCCCTTTTGACCGGGGGGCAGTGAGACTTCACTGTAGTGCAGATTTCTTTAATATGCTTGCTTGGTTGTCCAAAAAGGGCGTATGCGTTTTTTCCTGAATATATTCAGGAAAAAACGCATACGCCCTTTTTGGCCAAGTGCATCATTGTCGACGTTCTGCCTCTTTTCCTATGCTTTAAATGCAATTCCAGTGCACGCCCTGAAATCGTTTTCCTGCAATTCTGCAGCGCTTTCAAGTCCACTTCGCAGCCTTACTTCAATACATTTTTAGACGATAGCTGTCATTTATAACTCTGCAGGTTTGTGAATTACAGTGCCCCTGAGCTCCATTGTTCAAATCGCTTTCTTGTGAGCTGGCTGCAAACCCGCACGATTGCTTCAGGCCCTAATCTGGTTCCGGAACGGCATGCTGAGCCTTTGGTTAATTCCTCTTCTTGGTGGGAAATGAGCATTAAATTTGCCCGTGCAGACACGTAGAGCTAGTCTCTCATTGGTTCTCCCTATTCCTGTTCATCTTGCGCAGAAATTGCAAACTGTGCCAAACAGGAGGTTAAAGGCACTGACTCTCCAAGTGGGGAGAGGCTTAGTAAAATGTCTGGAATTGTGAACCCGAGTAAAATGGGACGAAAACTGAGATGCATTTGAAAACGTTTCCCGGTCACATGGTGCACCATACTGTGGGTTTCCTATGCATGTTTTAGGTGAAGGAAGAATCGCTTAAACCTGGAGAGTTGGGACCCATGGAATGGGTACCATGCAGTATGACTTCAAAGGGTCTGCATTTGCTCATCGAACCTCAACAATGCTATCAGCCCGAAGTGTCCAACCTTATGTCTCACTCAGCTCTGGGTGTAGATGTGGTAAATCCAGGTTGCATCACAAGCCCTGAATGAATTATTTAAGAATTCCTCTCTATTTCACTGTCATTGTGTTTTGTTTTTGTAATTCATTTTGATAATGGGATTTATCGGATTTTCTCTGCTGCATTCATGCAGCTGTACACACGCTTGATTCTCTTATGGAGACATATAAATCCATGGGTTTGAAGATGCTTACTAGTCAGGTGTATTAATAGGCGTTGAATATAGGGTGTTTAGCCCATTTCATTGAGCAAGGGGTAGGTCTTGACTATTACATATTTGACGTATGGAATGGTATCTGTGCTAATTTCTATCTCTGGTTTTATGCAGCACCCCAACTCACCTTTCCCCTTAAGCAAACATAAGTTGGTTTTCTAAATTGGAGACCCTGTTCTGTTTTGTAATTCAGTTCATGTGTAGCCAAGATTACATTCCGTGAATTAGTGATATCTTATGATGTTTCATTTTCTGTGTGATTTATTTCACTTAGAATCATCGTACCTGAATCCACTCATTATGCCACGACGGGCCTGATGACATAGATTTCATTGGAGAGTGATATTCCATTGTACGTACGTACCACATATTCTTTATACATTTTTCGCTTTCTCGGATATTTAACTTGTCCCGTAGACGAGGTTCTTGTACACAGAGCCGTCCGAAACTTTGGGGTGGCTGTGTGTTTCTGATTTTAATTTCCCTAAGCTATAGGACCATAAGTGGAAGTGCCATAGGCTCCGTTGCTTTGTTTTTTAGGTGTTTCAGGAAACACCATACACTTCTCCAGAGTGGCTGTTGTCAATTTACATCCCGCCCATCAGCATAACAAGGCTTCGTCTTCTCCATGGCCTGTGCTGCCTTTCTGGATTTTACACTTTTTTCAGATGGGTCTTTTGACCGGGGGGCAGTGAGACTTCACTGTAGTGCAGATTTCTTTAACATGCTTGCTTCGTTGGCCAAAAAGGGCGTATGCTTTTTTTCCTGAATATATTCAGGAAAAAAAGCATACGCCCTTTTTGGCCAAGTGCATCATTGTCGACGTTCTGCATCATTTCCTATGCTATAAATGCAATTCCAGTCTACCCCCTGAAATCGTTTTCCTGCAATTCTGCCCCGCTTTCAAGTCCTCTTCGCAGCCTTCCTTCAGTATATTTTTGGAAGATAGCTGTCATTTATAACTCTGCAGGTTTGTGAATTACAGTGCCCCTGAGCTCCTTTCTTCAAATCGCTTTCTTGTGAGCTGCCCGCAAACCCGCATGATTGCTTCAGGCCCTAATCTGGTTCCGGCACGGCATGCTGAGCCTTTGGTTAATTCCTCTTCCTGGTGGGAAATGAGCATTAAATTTGCCCGTGCAGACACGTAGAGCTAGTCTCTCATTGGTTCTCCCTATTCCTGTTCATCTTGCGCAGAAATTGCAAACTGTGCCAAACAGGAGGTTAAAGGCACTGACTCTCCAAGTGGGGAGAGGGTTAGTAAAAAGTCTGGAATTGTGAACCCGAGTAAAATGGGACGAAAACTGAGATGCATTTGAAAACGTTTCCCGGTCACATGGTGCACCATACTGTGGGTTTCCTATGCATGTTTTAGGTGAAGGAAGAATCGCTTAAACCTGGAGAGTTGGGACCCATGGAATGGGTACCATGCAGTATGACTTCAAAGGGTCTGCATTTGCTCATCGAACCTCAACAATGCTATCAGCCCGAAGTGTCCAACCTTATGTCTCACTCAGCTCTGGGTGTAGATGTGGTAAATCCAGGTTGCATCACAAGCCCTGAATGAATTATTTAAGAATTCCTCTCTATTTCACTGTCATTGTGTTTTGTTTTTGTAATTCATTTTGATAATGGGATTTATCGGATTTTCTCTGCTGCATTCATGCAGCTGTACACACGCTTGATTCTCTTATGGAGACATATAAATCCATGGGTTTGAAGATTCTTACTAGTCAGGTGTATTAATAGGCGTTGAATATAGGGTGTTTAGCCCATTTCGTTGAGCAAGGGGTAGGTCTTGACTATTACATATTTGACGTATGGAATGGTATCTGTGCTAATTTCTATCTCTGGTTTTATGCAGCACCCCAACTCCCCTTTCCCCTTAAGCAAACATAAGTTGGTTTTCTAAATTTGAGACCCTGTTCTGTTTTGTAATTCAGTTCATGTGTAGCCAAGATTACAATCCGTGTATTAGTGATATCTTATGATGTTTCATTTTCTGTGTGACTTATTTCACTTAGAATCTTCGTACCTGAATCCACTCATTATGCCACGACGGGCCTGATGACATAGATTTCATTGGTGAGTGATATTCCATTGTACGTACGTACCACAACTTCTTTATCCATTTTTCGCTTTCTGGGATATTTAACTTGTACCGTAGACGAGGTTCTTGTACACAGAGCCGTCTGAAACTTTCGGGTGGCTGTGTGTTTTTGATTTTAATTTCCCTAAGCTATAGGACCGTAAGTGGAAGTGCCTTAGGCTCCGTTGCTTTGTTTTTTAGGTGTTTCAGGAAACACCATACACTTCTCCAGAGTGGCTGTTGGCAGTTTACATCCCACCCATCAGCATAACAAGGCTCCCTGTTCTCTATGACCTGTGCTGCATTTCTGGATTTTACACTTTTTTCAGATGGCCCTTTTGACCGGGGGGCAGTGAGACTTCATTGTAGTGCAGATTTCTATAACATGCTTGCTTGGCTGGCTTAAAAGGGCGTATGCTTTTTTCCCTGAATATATTCAGGAAAAAAAGCATACGCCCTTTTTGGCCAAGTGCATCATTGTCGACGTTCTGCCTCATTTCCTATGCTATAAATGCAATTCCAGTCTACCCCCTGAAATCGTTTTCCTGCAATTCTGCCCCGCTTTCAAATCCTCTTCGCAGCCTTCCTTCAGTATATTGTTGGACGATACATGTCATTTATAACTCTGCAGGTTTGTGAATTACAGTGCCCCTGAGCTCCTTTCTACAAATCGCTTTCTTGTGAGCTGGCCGCAAACCCGCAGGATTGCTTCAGGCCCTAATCTGGTTCTGGCACGGCATGCTGAGCCTTTGGTTAATTCCTCTTCCTGGTTGGAAATGAGCGTTAAATTTGCCCGTGCAGACACCTACAGCTAGTCTCTCATTGGTTCTCCCTATTCCTGTTCATCTTGCGCAGAAATTGCAAACTGTGCCAAACAGGAGGTTAAAGGCACTGACTCTCCAAGTGGGGAGAGTGTTAGTAAAGGGTCTGAAATGGTGAACCCGAGTAAAAGGGGACAAAACCTGAGATGCATTTGAAAACGTTTCCCGGTCACACGGTGCACCATACTGTGGATTTCCCATGCATGTTTTAGCTGAAGGAAGAATCGCTTAAACCTGGAGAGTTGGGACCCATGGAATGGGTACCATGCAGTATGACTTCAAAGGGTCTGCATTTGCTCATCGAACCTCACCAATGCTATCAGCCCGAAGTGTCCAACCTTATGTCTCACTCAGCTCTGGGTGTAGATGTGGTAAATCCAGGTTGCATCACAAGCCCTGAATGAATTATTTAAGAATTCCTCTCTATTTCACTGTCATTGTGTTTTGTTTTTGTAATTCATTTTGATAATGGGATTTATCGGATTTTCTCTGCTGCATTCATGCAGCTGTACACACGCTTGATTCTCTTATGGAGACATATAAATCCATGGGTTTGAAGATTCTTACTAGTCAGGTGTATTCGTAGGCGTTGAATATAGGGTGTTTAGCCCATTTCGTTGAGCAAGGGGTAGGTCTTGACTATTACATATTTGACGTATGGAATGGTATCTGTGCTAATTTCTATCGCTGGTTTTATGCAGCACCCCAACTCACCTTTCCCCTTAAGCAAACATAAGTTGGTTTTCTAAATTGGAGACCCTGTTCTGTTTTGTAATTCAGTTCATGTGTAGCCAAGATTACATTCCGTGTATTAGTGATATTTTATGATGTTTCATTTTCTGTGTGACTTATTTCACTTAGAATCATCGTACCTGAATCCACTCATTATGCCACGACGGGCCAGATGACGTAGACTTCATTGGTGAGTGATATTCTATTCTACGTACGTACCACAACTTCTTTATCCATTTTTCGCTTTCTGGGATATTTAACTTGTACCGTAGACGAGGTTCTTGTAAACAGAGCCGTCTGAAACTTTGGGGTGGCTGTGTGTTTTTGATTTTAATTTCCCTAAGCTATAGGACCATAAGTGGAAGTGCCGTAGGCTCCGTTGCTTTGTTTTTTAGTTGTTTGAGGAAACACCATACACTTCTCCAGAGTGGCTCTTGGCAATTTACATCCCACCCATCAGCATAACAAGGCTCCCTGTTCTCCATGGCCTGTGCTGCCTTTCTGGATTTTACACTTTTTTCAGATGGCCCTTTTGACCGGGGGGCAGTGAGACTTCACTGTAGTGCAGATTTCTTTAATATGCTTGCTTGGTTGTCCAAAAAGGGCGTATGCGTTTTTTCCTGAATATATTCAGGAAAAAACGCATACGCCCTTTTTGGCCAAGTGCATCATTGTCGACGTTCTGCCTCTTTTCCTATGCTTTAAATGCAATTCCAGTGCACGCCCTGAAATCGTTTTCCTGCAATTCTGCAGCGCTTTCAAGTCCACTTCGCAGCCTTACTTCAATACATTTTTAGACGATAGCTGTCATTTATAACTCTGCAGGTTTGTGAATTACAGTGCCCCTGAGCTCCATTGTTCAAATCGCTTTCTTGTGAGCTGGCTGCAAACCCGCACGATTGCTTCAGGCCCTAATCTGGTTCCGGAACGGCATGCTGAGCCTTTGGTTAATTCCTCTTCTTGGTGGGAAATGAGCATTAAATTTGCCCGTGCAGACACGTAGAGCTAGTCTCTCATTGGTTCTCCCTATTCCTGTTCATCTTGCGCAGAAATTGCAAACTGTGCCAAACAGGAGGTTAAAGGCACTGACTCTCCAAGTGGGGAGAGGGTTAGTAAAAAGTCTGGAATTGTGAACCCGAGTAAAATGGGACGAAAACTGAGATGCATTTGAAAACGTTTCCCGGTCACATGGTGCACCATACTGTGGGTTTCCTATGCATGTTTTAGGTGAAGGAAGAATCGCTTAAACCTGGAGAGTTGGGACCCATGGAATGGGTACCATGCAGTATGACTTCAAAGGGTCTGCATTTGCTCATCGAACCTCAACAATGCTATCAGCCCGAAGTGTCCAACCTTATGTCTCACTCAGCTCTGGGTGTAGATGTGGTAAATCCAGGTTGCATCACAAGCCCTGAATGAATTATTTAAGAATTCCTCTCTATTTCACTGTCATTGTGTTTTGTTTTTGTAATTCATTTTGATAATGGGATTTATCGGATTTTCTCTGCTGCATTCATGCAGCTGTACACACGCTTGATTCTCTTATGGAGACATATAAATCCATGGGTTTGAAGATTCTTACTAGTCAGGTGTATTAATAGGCGTTGAATATAGGGTGTTTAGCCCATTTCATTGAGCAAGGGGTAGGTCTTGACTATTACATATTTGACGTATGGAATGGTATCTGTGCTAATTTCTATCTCTGGTTTTATGCAGCACCCCAACTCACCTTTCCCCTTAAGCAAACATAAGTTGGTTTTCTAAATTGGAGACCCTGTTCTGTTTTGTAATTCAGTTCATGTGTAGCCAAGATTACATTCCGTGAATTAGTGATATCTTATGATGTTTCATTTTCTGTGTGATTTATTTCACTTAGAATCATCGTACCTGAATCCACTCATTATGCCACGACGGGCCTGATGACATAGATTTCATTGGAGAGTGATATTCCATTGTACGTACGTACCACATATTCTTTATACATTTTTCGCTTTCTCGGATATTTAACTTGTACCGTAGACGAGGTTCTTGTACACAGAGCCGTCCGAAACTTTGGGGTGGCTGTGTGTTTCTGATTTTAATTTCCCTAAGCTATAGGACCATAAGTGGAAGTGCCATAGGCTCCGTTGCTTTGTTTTTTAGGTGTTTCAGGAAACACCATACACTTCTCCAGAGTGGCTGTTGTCAATTTACATCCCGCCCATCAGCATAACAAGGCTTCGTCTTCTCCATGGCCTGTGCTGCCTTTCTGGATTTTACACTTTTTTCAGATGGGTCTTTTGACCGGGGGGCAGTGAGACTTCACTGTAGTGCAGATTTCTTTAACATGCTTGCTTCGTTGGCCAAAAAGTGCGTATGCTTTTTTTCCTGAATATATTCAGGAAAAAAAGCATACGCCCTTTTTGGCCAAGTGCATCATTGTCGACGTTCTGCATCATTTCCTATGCTGTAAATGCAATTCCAGTCTACCCCCTGAAATCCTTTTCCTGCAATTCTGCCCCGCTTTCAAGTCCTCTTCGCAGCCTTCCTTCAGTATATTTTTGGAAGATAGCTGTCATTTATAACTCTGCAGGTTTGTGAATTAGAGTGCCCCTGAGCTCCATTGTTCAAATCGCTTTCTTGTGAGCTGGCCGCAAACCCGCACGATTGCTTCAGGCCCTAATCTGGTTCCGGAACGGCATGCTGAGCCTTTGGTTAATTCCTCTTCTTGATGGGAAATGAGCATTAAATTTGCCCGTGCAGACACGTAGAGCTAGTCTCTCATTGGTTCTCCCTATTCCTGTTCATCTTGCGCAGAAATTGCAAACTGTGCCAAACAGGAGGTTAAAGGCACTGACTCTCCAAGTGGGGAGAGGGTTAGTAAAAAGTCTGGAATTGTGAACCCGAGTAAAATGGGACGAAAACTGAGATGCATTTGAAAACGTTTCCCGGTCACATGGTGCACCATACTGTGGGTTTCCTATGCATGTTTTAGGTGAAGGAAGAATCGCTTAAACCTGGAGAGTTGGGACCCATGGAATGGGTACCATGCAGTATGACTTCAAAGGGTCTGCATTTGCTCATCGAACCTCAACAATGCTATCAGCCCGAAGTGTCCAACCTTATGTCTCACTCAGCTCTGGGTGTAGATGTGGTAAATCCAGGTTGCATCACAAGCCCTGAATGAATTATTTAAGAATTCCTCTCTATTTCACTGTCATTGTGTTTTGTTTTTGTAATTCATTTTGATAATGGGATTTATCGGATTTTCTCTGCTGCATTCATGCAGCTGTACACACGCTTGATTCTCTTATGGAGACATATAAATCCATGGGTTTGAAGACTCTTACTAGTCAGGTGTATTAATAGGCGTTGAATATAGGGTGTTTAGCCCATTTCGTTGAGCAAGGGGTAGGTCTTGACTATTACATATTTGACGTATGGAATGGTATCTGTGCTAATTTCTATCTCTGGATTTATGCAGCACCCCAACTCACCTTTCCCCTTAAGCAAACATAAGTTGGTTTTCTAAATTGGAGACCCTGTTCTGTTTTGTAATTCAGTTCATGTGTAGCCAAGATTACATTCCGTGAATTAGTGATATCTTATGATGTTTCATTTTCTGTGTGATTTATTTCACTTAGAATCATCGTACCTGAATCCACTCATTATGCCACGACGGGCCTGATGACGTAGATTTCATTGGAGAGTGATATTCCATTGTACGTACGTACCACATATTCTTTATACATTTTTCGCTTTCTCGGATATTTAACTTGTACCGTAGACGAGGTTCTTGTACACAGAGCCGTCCGAAACTTTGGGGTGGCTGTGTGTTTCTGATTTTAATTTCCCTAAGCTATAGGACCATAAGTGGAAGTGCCGTAGGCTCCGTTGCTTTGTTTTTTAGGTGTTTCAGGAAACACCATACACTTCTCCAGAGTGGCTGTTGTCAATTTACATCCCGCCCATCAGCATAACAAGGCTTCGTCTTCTCCATGGCCTGTGCTGCCTTTCTGGATTTTACACTTTTTTCAGATGGCCCTTTTGACCGGGGGGCAGTGAGACTTCACTGTAGTGCAGATTTCTTTAACATGCTTGCTTCGTTGGCCAAAAAGTGCGTATGCTTTTTTTCCTGAATATATTCAGGAAAAAAAGCATACGCCCTTTTTGGCCAAGTGCATCATTGTCGACGTTCTGCATCATTTCCTATGCTATAAATGCAATTCCAGTCTACCCCCTGAAATCATTTTCCTGCAATTCTGCCCCGCTTTCAAGTCCTCTTCGCAGCCTTCCTTCAGTATATTTTTGGAAGATAGCTGTCATTTATAACTCTGCAGGTTTGTGAATTACAGTGCCCCTGAGCTCCTTTCTTCAAATCGCTTTCTTGTGAGCTGCCCGCAAACCCGCATGATTGCTTCAGGCCCTAATCTGGTTCCGGCACGGCATGCTGAGCCTTTGGTTAATTCCTCTTCCTGGTGGGAAATGAGCGTTAAATTTGCCCGTGCAGACACCTACAGCTAGTCTCTCATTGGTTCTCCCTATTCCTGTTCATCTTGCGCAGAAATTGCAAACTGTGCCAAACAGGAGGTTAAAGGCACTGACTCTCCAAGTGGGGAGAGGGTTAGTAAAA
Organism: Delphinapterus leucas; assembly: GCF_059928025.1. Lineage (NCBI taxonomy): Eukaryota > Metazoa > Chordata > Mammalia > Artiodactyla > Monodontidae > Delphinapterus > Delphinapterus leucas. The sequence continues at coordinate 16,682,549 of NW_028322233.1, read as the reverse complement.
AGTCTGGAATTGTGAACCCGAGTAAAATGGGACGAAAACTGAGATGCATTTGAAAACGTTTCCCGGTCACATGGTGCACCATACTGTGGGTTTCCTATGCATGTTTTAGGTGAAGGAAGAATCGCTTAAACCTGGAGAGTTGGGACCCATGGAATGGGTACCATGCAGTATGACTTCAAAGGGTCTGCATTTGCTCATCGAACCTCAACAATGCTATCAGCCCGAAGTGTCCAACCTTATGTCTCACTCAGCTCTGGGTGTAGATGTGGTAAATCCAGGTTGCATCACAAGCCCTGAATGAATTATTTAAGAATTCCTCTCTATTTCACTGTCATTGTGTTTTGTTTTTGTAATTCATTTTGATAATGGGATTTATCGGATTTTCTCTGCTGCATTCATGCAGCTGTACACACGCTTGATTCTCTTATGGAGACATATAAATCCATGGGTTTGAAGATTCTTACTAGTCAGGTGTATTAATAGGCGTTGAATATAGGGTGTTTAGCCCATTTCGTTGAGCAAGGGGTAGGTCTTGACTATTACATATTTGACGTATGGAATGGTATCTGTGCTAATTTCTATCTCTGGTTTTATGCAGCACCCCAACTCCCCTTTCCCCTTAAGCAAACATAAGTTGGTTTTCTAAATTGGAGACCCTGTTCTGTTTTGTAATTCAGTTCATGTGTAGCCAAGATTACAATCCGTGTATTAGTGATATCTTATGATGTTTCATTTTCTGTGTGACTTATTTCACTTAGAATCTTCGTACCTGAATCCACTCATTATGCCACGACGGGCCTGATGACATAGATTTCATTGGTGAGTGATATTCCATTGTACGTACGTACCACAACTTCTTTATCCATTTTTCGCTTTCTGGGATATTTAACTTGTACCGTAGACGAGGTTCTTGTAAACAGAGCCGTCTGAAACTTTCGGGTGGCTGTGTGTTTTTGATTTTAATTTCCCTAAGCTATAGGACCGTAAGTGGAAGTGCCTTAGGCTCCGTTGCTTTGATTTTTAGGTGTTTCAGGAAACACCATACACTTCTCCAGAGTGGGTGTTGGCAGTTTACATCCCACCCATCAGCATAACAAGGCTCCCTGTTCTCTATGACCTGTGCTGCATTTCTGGATTTTACACTTTTTTCAGATGGCCCTTTTGACCGGGGGGCAGTGAGACTTCATTGTAGTGCAGATTTCTATAACATGCTTGCTTGGCTGGCCAAAAAGGGCGTATGCTTTTTTCCCTGAATATATTCAGGAAAAAAAGCATACGCCCTTTTTGGCCAAGTGCATCATTGTCGACGTTCTGCCTCATTTCCTATGCTATAAATGCAATTCCAGTCTACCCCCTGAAATCGTTTTCCTGCAATTCTGCCCCGCTTTCAAATCCTCTTCGCAGCCTTCCTTCAGTATATTGTTGGACGATAGATGTCATTTATAACTCTGCAGGTTTGTGAATTACAGTGCCCCTGAGCTCCTTTCTACAAATCGCTTTCTTGTGAGCTGGCCGCAAACCCGCAGGATTGCTTCAGGCCCTAATCTGGTTCTGGCACGGCATGCTGAGCCTTTGGTTAATTCCTCTTCCTGGTTGGAAATGAGCGTTAAATTTGCCCGTGCAGACACCTACAGCTAGTCTCTCATTGGTTCTCCCTATTCCTGTTCATCTTGCGCAGAAATTGCAAACTGTGCCAAACAGGAGGTTAAAGGCACTGACTCTCCAAGTGGGGAGAGTGTTAGTAAAGGGTCTGAAATGGTGAACCCGAGTAAAAGGGGACAAAACCTGAGATGCATTTGAAAACGTTTCCCGGTCACACGGTGCACCATACTGTGGATTTCCCATGCATGTTTTAGCTGAAGGAAGAATCGCTTAAACCTGGAGAGTTGGGACCCATGGAATGGGTACCATGCAGTATGACTTCAAAGGGTCTGCATTTGCTCATCGAACCTCAACAATGCTATCAGCCCGAAGTGTCCAACCTTATGTCTCACTCAGCTCTGGGTGTAGATGTGGTAAATCCAGGTTGCATCACAAGCCCTGAATGAATTATTTAAGAATTCCTCTCTATTTCACTGTCATTGTGTTTTGTTTTTGTAATTCATTTTGATAATGGGATTTATCGGATTTTCTCTGCTGCATTCATGCAGCTGTACACACGCTTGATTCTCTTATGGAGACATATAAATCCATGGGTTTGAAGATTCTTACTAGTCAGGTGTATTCGTAGGCGTTGAATATAGGGTGTTTAGCCCATTTCGTTGAGCAAGGGGTAGGTCTTGACTATTACATATTTGACGTATGGAATGGTATCTGTGCTAATTTCTATCGCTGGTTTTATGCAGCACCCCAACTCACCTTTCCCCTTAAGCAAACATAAGTTGGTTTTCTAAATTGGAGACCCTGTTCTGTTTTGTAATTCAGTTCATGTGTAGCCAAGATTACATTCCGTGTATTAGTGATATTTTATGATGTTTCATTTTCTGTGTGACTTATTTCACTTAGAATCATCGTACCTGAATCCACTCATTATGCCACGAAGGGCCAGATGACGTAGACTTCATTGGTGAGTGATATTCTATTCTACGTACGTACCACAACTTCTTTATCCATTTTTCGCTTTCTGGGATATTTAACTTGTACCGTAGACGAGGTTCTTGTAAACAGAGCCGTCTGAAACTTTGGGGTGGCTGTGTGTTTTTGATTTTAATTTCCCTAAGCTATAGGACCATAAGTGGAAGTGCCGTAGGCTCCGTTGCTTTGTTTTTTAGTTGTTTGAGGAAACACCATACACTTCTCCAGAGTGGCTCTTGGCAATTTACATCCCACCCATCAGCATAACAAGGCTCCCTGTTCTCCATGGCCTGTGCTGCCTTTCTGGATTTTACACTTTTTTCAGATGGCCCTTTTGACCGGGGGGCAGTGAGACTTCACTGTAGTGCAGATTTCTTTAATATGCTTGCTTGGTTGTCCAAAAAGGGCGTATGCGTTTTTTCCTGAATATATTCAGGAAAAAACGCATACGCCCTTTTTGGCCAAGTGCATCATTGTCGACGTTCTGCCTCTTTTCCTATGCTTTAAATGCAATTCCAGTGCACGCCCTGAAATCGTTTTCCTGCAATTCTGCACCGCTTTCAAGTCCACTTCGCAGCCTTCCTTCAATACATTTTTAGACGATAGCTGTCATTTATAACTCTGCAGGTTTGTGAATTACAGTGCCCCTGAGCTCCTTTCTTCAAATCGCTTTCTTGTGAGCTGCCCGCAAACCCGCATGATTGCTTCAGGCCCTAATCTGGTTCCGGCACGGCATGCTGAGCCTTTGGTTAATTCCTCTTCCTGGTGGGAAATGAGCGTTAAATTTGCCCGTGCAGACACCTACAGCTAGTCTCTCATTGGTTCTCCCTATTCCTGTTCATCTTGCGCAGAAATTGCAAACTGTGCCAAACAGGAGGTTAAAGGCACTGACTCTCCAAGTGGGGAGAGGGTTAGTAAAAAGTCTGGAATTGTGAACCCGAGTAAAATGGGACGAAAACTGAGATGCATTTGAAAACGTTTCCCGGTCACATGGTGCACCATACTGTGGGTTTCCTATGCATGTTTTAGGTGAAGGAAGAATCGCTTAAACCTGGAGAGTTGGGACCCATGGAATGGGTACCATGCAGTATGACTTCAAAGGGTCTGCATTTGCTCATCGAACCTCAACAATGCTATCAGCCCGAAGTGTCCAACCTTATGTCTCACTCAGCTCTGGGTGTAGATGTGGTAAATCCTGGTTGCATCACAAGCCCTGAATGAATTATTTAAGAATTCCTCTCTATTTCACTGTCATTGTGTTTTGTTTTTGTAATTCATTTTGATAATGGGATTTATCGGATTTTCTCTGCTGCATTCATGCAGCTGTACACACGCTTGATTCTCTTATGGAGACATATAAATCCATGGGTTTGAAGATTCTTACTAGTCAGGTGTATTAATAGGCGTTGAATATAGGGTGTTTAGCCCATTTCGTTGAGCAAGTGGTAGGTCTTGACTATTACATATTTGACGTATGGAATGGTATCTGTGCTAATTTCTATCTCTGCTTTTATGCAGCACCCCAACTCACCTTTCCCCTTAAGCAAACATAAGTTGGTTTTCTAAATTGGAGACCCTGTTCTGTTTTGTAATTCAGTTCATGTGTAGCCAAGATTACATTCCGTGAATTAGTGATATCTTATGATGTTTCATTTTCTGTGTGATTTATTTCACTTAGAATCATCGTACCTGAATCCACTCATTATGCCACGACGGGCCTGATGACATAGATTTCATTGGAGAGTGATATTCCATTGTACGTACGTACCACATATTCTTTATACATTTTTCGCTTTCTCGGATATTTAACTTGTACCGTAGACGAGGTTCTTGTACACAGAGCCGTCCGAAACTTTGGGGTGGCTGTGTGTTTCTGATTTTAATTTCCCTAAGCTATAGGACCATAAGTGGAAGTGCCATAGGCTCCGTTGCTTTGTTTTTTAGGTGTTTCAGGAAACACCATACACTTCTCCAGAGTGGCTGTTGTCAATTTACATCCCGCCCATCAGCATAACAAGGCTTCGTCTTCTCCATGGCCTGTGCTGCCTTTCTGGATTTTACACTTTTTTCAGATGGGTCTTTTGACCGGGGGGCAGTGAGACTTCACTGTAGTGCAGATTTCTTTAACATGCTTGCTTCGTTGGCCAAAAAGTGCGTATGCTTTTTTTCCTGAATATATTCAGGAAAAAAAGCATACGCCCTTTTTGGCCAAGTGCATCATTGTCGACGTTCTGCATCATTTCCTATGCTATAAATGCAATTCCAGTCTACCCCCTGAAATCGTTTTCCTGCAATTCTGCCCCGCTTTCAAGTCCTCTTCGCAGCCTTCCTTCAGTATATTTTTGGAAGATAGCTGTCATTTATAACTCTGCAGGTTTGTGAATTACAGTGCCCCTGAGCTCCTTTCTTCAAATCGCTTTCTTGTGAGCTGCCCGCAAACCCGCATGATTGCTTCAGGCCCTAATCTGGTTCCGGCACGGCATGCTGAGCCTTTGGTTAATTCCTCTTCCTGGTGGGAAATGAGCGTTAAATTTGCCCGTGCAGACACGTAGAGCTAGTCTCTCATTGGTTCTCCCTATTCCTGTTCATCTTGCGCAGAAATTGCAAACTGTGCCAAACAGGAGGTTAAAGGCACTGACTCTCCAAGTGGGGAGAGGGTTAGTAAAAAGTCTGGAATTGTGAACCCGAGTAAAATGGGACGAAAACTGAGATGCATTTGAAAACGTTTCCCGGTCACATGGTGCACCATACTGTGGGTTTCCTATGCATGTTTTAGGTGAAGGAAGAATCGCTTAAACCTGGAGAGTTGGGACCCATGGAATGGGTACCATGCAGTATGACTTCAAAGGGTCTGCATTTGCTCATCGAACCTCAACAATGCTATCAGCCCGAAGTGTCCAACCTTATGTCTCACTCAGCTCTGGGTGTAGATGTGGTAAATCCAGGTTGCATCACAAGCCCTGAATGAATTATTTAAGAATTCCTCTCTATTTCACTGTCATTGTGTTTTGTTTTTGTAATTCATTTTGATAATGGGATTTATCGGATTTTCTCTGCTGCCTTCATGCAGCTGTACACACGCTTGATTCTCTTATGGAGACATATAAATCCATGGGTTTGAAGATTCTAACTAGTCAGGTGTATTAATAGGCATTGAATATAGGGTGTTTAGCCCATTTCGTTGAGCAAGGGGTAGGTCTTGACTATTACATATTTGACGTATGGAATGGTATCTGTGCTAATTTCTATCTCTGGTTTTATGCAGCACCCCAACTCCCCTTTCCCCTTAAGCAAACATAAGTTGGTTTTCTAAATTGGAGACCCTGTTCTGTTTTGTAATTCAGTTCATGTGTAGCCAAGATTACAATCCGTGTATTAGTGGTATCTTATGATGTTTCATTTTCTGTGTGACTTATTTCACTTAGAATCTTCGTACCTGAATCCACTCATTATGCCACGACGGGCCTGATGACATAGATTTCATTGGTGAGTGATATTCCATTGTACGTACGTACCACAACTTCTTTATCCATTTTTCGCTTTCTGGGATATTTAACTTGTACCGTAGACGAGGTTCTTGTAAACAGAGCCGTCTGAAACTTTCGGGTGGCTGTGTGTTTTTGATTTTAATTTCCCTAAGCTATAGGACCGTAAGTGGAAGTGCCTTAGGCTCCGTTGCTTTGTTTTTTAGGTGTTTCAGGAAACACCATACACTTCTCCAGAGTGGCTGTTGGCAGTTTACATCCCACCCATCAGCATAACAAGGCTCCCTGTTCTCTATGACCTGTGCTGCATTTCTGGATTTTACACTTTTTTCAGATGGCCCTTTTGACCGGGGGGCAGTGAGACTTCATTGTAGTGCAGATTTCTATAACATGCTTGCTTGGCTGGCCAAAAAGGGCGTATGCTTTTTTCCCTGAATATATTCAGGAAAAAAAGCATACGCCCTTTTTGGCCAAGTGCATCATTGTCGACGTTCTGCCTCATTTCCTATGCTATAAATGCAATTCCAGTCTACCCCCTGAAATCGTTTTCCTGCAATTCTGCCCCGCTTTCAAATCCTCTTCGCAGCCTTCCTTCAGTATATTGTTGGACGATAGATGTCATTTATAACTCTGCAGGTTTGTGAATTACAGTGCCCCTGAGCTCCTTTCTACAAATCGCTTTCTTGTGAGCTGGCCGCAAACCCGCAGGATTGCTTCAGGCCCTAATCTGGTTCTGGCACGGCATGCTGAGCCTTTGGTTAATTCCTCTTCCTGGTTGGAAATGAGCGTTAAATTTGCCCGTGCAGACACCTACAGCTAGTCTCTCATTGGTTCTCCCTATTCCTGTTCATCTTGCGCAGAAATTGCAAACTGTGCCAAACAGGAGGTTAAAGGCACTGACTCTCCAAGTGGGGAGAGTGTTAGTAAAGGGTCTGAAATGGTGAACCCGAGTAAAAGGGGACAAAACCTGAGATGCATTTGAAAACGTTTCCCGGTCACACGGTGCACCATACTGTGGATTTCCCATGCATGTTTTAGCTGAAGGAAGAATCGCTTAAACCTGGAGATTTGGGACCCATGGAATGGGTACCATGCAGTATGACTTCAAAGGGTCTGCATTTGCTCATCGAACCTCACCAATGCTATCAGCCCGAAGTGTCCAACCTTATGTCTCACTCAGCTCTGGGTGTAGATGTGGTAAATCCAGGTTGCATCACAAGCCCTGAATGAATTATTTAAGAATTCCTCTCTATTTCACTGTCATTGTGTTTTGTTTTTGTAATTCATTTTGATAATGGGATTTATCGGATTTTCTCTGCTGCATTCATGCAGCTGTACACACGCTTGATTCTCTTATGGAGACATATAAATCCATGGGTTTGAAGATTCTTACTAGTCAGGTGTATTCGTAGGCGTTGAATATAGGGTGTTTAGCCCATTTCGTTGAGCAAGGGGTAGGTCTTGACTATTACATATTTGACGTATGGAATGGTATCTGTGCTAATTTCTATCGCTGGTTTTATGCAGCACCCCAACTCACCTTTCCCCTTAAGCAAACATAAGTTGGTTTTCTAAATTGGAGACCCTGTTCTGTTTTGTAATTCAGTTCATGTGTAGCCAAGATTACATTCCGTGTATTAGTGATATTTTATGATGTTTCATTTTCTGTGTGACTTATTTCACTTAGAATCATCGTACCTGAATCCACTCATTATGCCACGACGGGCCAGATGACGTAGACTTCATTGGTGAGTGATATTCTATTCTACGTACGTACCACAACTTCTTTATCCATTTTTCGCTTTCTGGGATATTTAACTTGTACCGTAGACGAGGTTCTTGTAAACAGAGCCGTCTGAAACTTTGGGGTGGCTGTGTGTTTTTGATTTTAATTTCCCTAAGCTATAGGACCATAAGTGGAAGTGCCGTAGGCTCCGTTGCTTTGTTTTTTAGTTGTTTGAGGAAACACCATACACTTCTCCAGAGTGGCTCTTGGCAATTTACATCCCACCCATCAGCATAACAAGGCTCCCTGTTCTCCATGGCCTGTGCTGCCTTTCTGGATTTTACACTTTTTTCAGATGGCCCTTTTGACCGGGGGGCAGTGAGACTTCACTGTAGTGCAGATTTCTTTAATATGCTTGCTTGGTTGTCCAAAAAGGGCGTATGCGTTTTTTCCTGAATATATTCAGGAAAAAACGCATACGCCATTTTTGGCCAAGTGCATCATTGTCGACGTTCTGCCTCTTTTCCTATGCTTTAAATGCAATTCCAGTGCACGCCCTGAAATCGTTTTCCTGCAATTCTGCACCGCTTTCAAGTCCACTTCGCAGCCTTACTTCAATACATTTTTAGACGATAGCTGTCATTTATAACTCTGCAGGTTTGTGAATTACAGTGCCCCTGAGCTCCATTGTTCAAATCGCTTTCTTGTGAGCTGGCTGCAAACCCGCACGATTGCTTCAGGCCCTAATCTGGTTCCGGAACGGCATGCTGAACCTTTGGTTAATTCCTCTTCTTGGTGGGAAATGAGCATTAAATTTGCCCGTGCAGACACGTAGAGCTAGTCTCTCATTGGTTCTCCCTATTCCTGTTCATCTTGCGCAGAAATTGCAAACTGTGCCAAACAGGAGGTTAAAGGCACTGACTCTCCAAGTGGGGAGAGGGTTAGTAAAAAGTCTGGAATTGTGAACCCGAGTAAAATGGGACGAAAACTGAGATGCATTTGAAAACGTTTCCCGGTCACATGGTGCACCATACTGTGGGTTTCCTATGCATGTTTTAGGTGAAGGAAGAATCGCTTAAACCTGGAGAGTTGGGACCCATGGAATGGGTACCATGCAGTATGACTTCAAAGGGTCTGCATTTGCTCATCGAACCTCAACAATGCTATCAGCCCGAAGTGTCCAACCTTATGTCTCACTCAGCTCTGGGTGTAGATGTGGTAAATCCAGGTTGCATCACAAGCCCTGAATGAATTATTTAAGAATTCCTCTCTATTTCACTGTCATTGTGTTTTGTTTTTGTAATTCATTTTGATAATGGGATTTATCGGATTTTCTCTGCTGCATTCATGCAGCTGTACACACGCTTGATTCTCTTATGGAGACATATAAATCCATGGGTTTGAAGATTCTTACTAGTCAGGTGTATTAATAGGCGTTGAATATAGGGTGTTTAGCCCATTTCATTGAGCAAGGGGTAGGTCTTGACTATTACATATTTGACGTATGGAATGGTATCTGTGCTAATTTCTATCTCTGGTTTTATGCAGCACCCCAACTCACCTTTCCCCTTAAGCAAACATAAGTTGGTTTTCTAAATTGGAGACCCTGTTCTGTTTTGTAATTCAGTTCATGTGTAGCCAAGATTACATTCCGTGAATTAGTGATATCTTATGATGTTTCATTTTCTGTGTGATTTATTTCACTTAGAATCATCGTACCTGAATCCACTCATTATGCCACGACGGGCCTGATGACATAGATTTCATTGGAGAGTGATATTCCATTGTACGTACGTACCACATATTCTTTATACATTTTTCGCTTTCTCGGATATTTAACTTGTACCGTAGACGAGGTTCTTGTACACAGAGCCGTCCGAAACTTTGGGGTGGCTGTGTGTTTCTGATTTTAATTTCCCTAAGCTATAGGACCATAAGTGGAAGTGCCATAGGCTCCGTTGCTTTGTTTTTTAGGTGTTTCAGGAAACACCATACACTTCTCCAGAGTGGCTGTTGTCAATTTACATCCCGCCCATCAGCATAACAAGGCTTCGTCTTCTCCATGGCCTGTGCTGCCTTTCTGGATTTTACACTTTTTTCAGATGGGTCTTTTGACCGGGGGGCAGTGAGACTTCACTGTAGTGCAGATTTCTTTAACATGCTTGCTTCGTTGGCCAAAAAGTGCGTATGCTTTTTTTCCTGAATATATTCAGGAAAAAAAGCATACGCCCTTTTTGGCCAAGTGCATCATTGTCGACGTTCTGCATCATTTCCTATGCTGTAAATGCAATTCCAGTCTACCCCCTGAAATCCTTTTCCTGCAATTCTGCCCCGCTTTCAAGTCCTCTTCGCAGCCTTCCTTCAGTATATTTTTGGAAGATAGCTGTCATTTATAACTCTGCAGGTTTGTGAATTAGAGTGCCCCTGAGCTCCATTGTTCAAATCGCTTTCTTGTGAGCTGGCCGCAAACCCGCACGATTGCTTCAGGCCCTAATCTGGTTCCGGAACGGCATGCTGAGCCTTTGGTTAATTCCTCTTCTTGATGGGAAATGAGCATTAAATTTGCCCGTGCAGACACGTAGAGCTAGTCTCTCATTGGTTCTCCCTATTCCTGTTCATCTTGCGCAGAAATTGCAAACTGTGCCAAACAGGAGGTTAAAGGCACTGACTCTCCAAGTGGGGAGAGGGTTAGTAAAAAGTCTGGAATTGTGAACCCGAGTAAAATGGGACGAAAACTGAGATGCATTTGAAAACGTTTCCCGGTCACATGGTGCACCATACTGTGGGTTTCCTATGCATGTTTTAGGTGAAGGAAGAATCGCTTAAACCTGGAGAGTTGGGACCCATGGAATAGGTACCATGCAGTATGACTTCAAAGGGTCTGCATTTGCTCATCGAACCTCAACAATGCTATCAGCCCGAAGTGTCCAACCTTATGTCTCACTCAGCTCTGGGTGTAGATGTGGTAAATCCAGGTTGCATCACAAGCCCTGAATGAATTATTTAAGAATTCCTCTCTATTTCACTGTCATTGTGTTTTGTTTTTGTAATTCATTTTGATAATGGGATTTATCGGATTTTCTCTGCTGCATTCATGCAGCTGTACACACGCTTGATTCTCTTATGGAGACATATAAATCCATGGGTTTGAAGACTCTTACTAGTCAGGTGTATTAATAGGCGTTGAATATAGGGTGTTTAGCCCATTTCGTTGAGCAAGGGGTAGGTCTTGACTATTACATATTTGACGTATGGAATGGTATCTGTGCTAATTTCTATCTCTGGATTTATGCAGCACCCCAACTCACCTTTCCCCTTAAGCAAACATAAGTTGGTTTTCTAAATTGGAGACCCTGTTCTGTTTTGTAATTCAGTTCATGTGTAGCCAAGATTACATTCCGTGAATTAGTGATATCTTATGATGTTTCATTTTCTGTGTGATTTATTTCACTTAGAATCATCGTACCTGAATCCACTCATTATGCCACGACGGGCCTGATGACGTAGATTTCATTGGAGAGTGATATTCCATTGTACGTACGTACCACATATTCTTTATACATTTTTCGCTTTCTCGGATATTTAACTTGTACCGTAGACGAGGTTCTTGTACACAGAGCCGTCCGAAACTTTGGGGTGGCTGTGTGTTTCTGATTTTAATTTCCCTAAGCTATAGGACCATAAGTGGAAGTGCCGTAGGCTCCGTTGCTTTGTTTTTTAGGTGTTTCAGGAAACACCATACACTTCTCCAGAGTGGCTGTTGTCAATTTACATCCCGCCCATCAGCATAACAAGGCTTCGTCTTCTCCATGGCCTGTGCTGCCTTTCTGGATTTTACACTTTTTTCAGATGGCCCTTTTGACCGGGGGGCAGTGAGACTTCACTGTAGTGCAGATTTCTTTAACATGCTTGCTTCGTTGGCCAAAAAGTGCGTATGCTTTTTTTCCTGAATATATTCAGGAAAAAAAGCATACGCCCTTTTTGGCCAAGTGCATCATTGTCGACGTTCTGCATCATTTCCTATGCTATAAATGCAATTCCAGTCTACCCCCTGAAATCATTTTCCTGCAATTCTGCCCCGCTTTCAAGTCCTCTTCGCAGCCTTCCTTCAGTATATTTTTGGAAGATAGCTGTCATTTATAACTCTGCAGGTTTGTGAATTACAGTGCCCCTGAGCTCCTTTCTTCAAATCGCTTTCTTGTGAGCTGCCCGCAAACCCGCATGATTGCTTCAGGCCCTAATCTGGTTCCGGCACGGCATGCTGAGCCTTTGGTTAATTCCTCTTCCTGGTGGGAAATGAGCGTTAAATTTGCCCGTGCAGACACCTACAGCTAGTCTCTCATTGGTTCTCCCTATTCCTGTTCATCTTGCGCAGAAATTGCAAACTGTGCCAAACAGGAGGTTAAAGGCACTGACTCTCCAAGTGGGGAGAGGGTTAGTAAAAAGTCTGGAATTGTGAACCCGAGTAAAATGGGACGAAAACTGAGATGCATTTGAAAACGTTTCCCGGTCACATGGTGCACCATACTGTGGGTTTCCTATGCATGTTTTAGGTGAAGGAAGAATCGCTTAAACCTGGAGAGTTGGGACCCATGGAATGGGTACCATGCAGTATGACTTCAAAGGGTCTGCATTTGCTCATCGAACCTCAACAATGCTATCAGCCCGAAGTGTCCAACCTTATGTCTCACTCAGCTCTGGGTGTAGATGTGGTAAATCCAGGTTGCATCACAAGCCCTGAATGAATTATTTAAGAATTCCTCTCTATTTCACTGTCATTGTGTTTTGTTTTTGTAATTCATTTTGATAATGGGATTTATCGGATTTTCTCTGCTGCATTCATGCAGCTGTACACACGCTTGATTCTCTTATGGAGACATATAAATCCATGGGTTTGAAGATTCTTACTAGTCAGGTGTATTAATAGGCGTTGAATATAGGGTGTTTAGCCCATTTCGTTGAGCAAGGGGTAGGTCTTGACTATTACATATTTGACGTATGGAATGGTATCTGTGCTAATTTCTATCTCTGGTTTTATGCAGCACCCCAACTCCCCTTTCCCCTTAAGCAAACATAAGTTGGTTTTCTAAATTGGAGACCCTGTTCTGTTTTGTAATTCAGTTCATGTGTAGCCAAGATTACAATCCGTGTATTAGTGATATCTTATGATGTTTCATTTTCTGTGTGACTTATTTCACTTAGAATCTTCGTACCTGAATCCACTCATTATGCCACGACGGGCCTGATGACATAGATTTCATTGGTGAGTGATATTCCATTGTACGTACGTACCACAACTTCTTTATCCATTTTTCGCTTTCTGGGATATTTAACTTGTACCGTAGACGAGGTTCTTGTAAACAGAGCCGTCTGAAACTTTCGGGTGGCTGTGTGTTTTTGATTTTAATTTCCCTAAGCTATAGGACCGTAAGTGGAAGTGCCTTAGGCTCCGTTGCTTTGATTTTTAGGTGTTTCAGGAAACACCATACACTTCTCCAGAGTGGGTGTTGGCAGTTTACATCCCACCCATCAGCATAACAAGGCTCCCTGTTCTCTATGACCTGTGCTGCATTTCTGGATTTTACACTTTTTTCAGATGGCCCTTTTGACCGGGGGGCAGTGAGACTTCATTGTAGTGCAGATTTCTATAACATGCTTGCTTGGCTGGCCAAAAAGGGCGTATGCTTTTTTCCCTGAATATATTCAGGAAAAAAAGCATACGCCCTTTTTGGCCAAGTGCATCATTGTCGACGTTCTGCCTCATTTCCTATGCTATAAATGCAATTCCAGTCTACCCCCTGAAATCGTTTTCCTGCAATTCTGCCCCGCTTTCAAATCCTCTTCGCAGCCTTCCTTCAGTATATTGTTGGACGATAGATGTCATTTATAACTCTGCAGGTTTGTGAATTACAGTGCCCCTGAGCTCCTTTCTACAAATCGCTTTCTTGTGAGCTGGCCGCAAACCCGCAGGATTGCTTCAGGCCCTAATCTGGTTCTGGCACGGCATGCTGAGCCTTTGGTTAATTCCTCTTCCTGGTTGGAAATGAGCGTTAAATTTGCCCGTGCAGACACCTACAGCTAGTCTCTCATTGGTTCTCCCTATTCCTGTTCATCTTGCGCAGAAATTGCAAACTGTGCCAAACAGGAGGTTAAAGGCACTGACTCTCCAAGTGGGGAGAGTGTTAGTAAAGGGTCTGAAATGGTGAACCCGAGTAAAAGGGGACAAAACCTGAGATGCATTTGAAAACGTTTCCCGGTCACACGGTGCACCATACTGTGGATTTCCCATGCATGTTTTAGCTGAAGGAAGAATCGCTTAAACCTGGAGAGTTGGGACCCATGGAATGGGTACCATGCAGTATGACTTCAAAGGGTCTGCATTTGCTCATCGAACCTCAACAATGCTATCAGCCCGAAGTGTCCAACCTTATGTCTCACTCAGCTCTGGGTGTAGATGTGGTAAATCCAGGTTGCATCACAAGCCCTGAATGAATTATTTAAGAATTCCTCTCTATTTCACTGTCATTGTGTTTTGTTTTTGTAATTCATTTTGATAATGGGATTTATCGGATTTTCTCTGCTGCATTCATGCAGCTGTACACACGCTTGATTCTCTTATGGAGACATATAAATCCATGGGTTTGAAGATTCTTACTAGTCAGGTGTATTCGTAGGCGTTGAATATAGGGTGTTTAGCCCATTTCGTTGAGCAAGGGGTAGGTCTTGACTATTACATATTTGACGTATGGAATGGTATCTGTGCTAATTTCTATCGCTGGTTTTATGCAGCACCCCAACTCACCTTTCCCCTTAAGCAAACATAAGTTGGTTTTCTAAATTGGAGACCCTGTTCTGTTTTGTAATTCAGTTCATGTGTAGCCAAGATTACATTCCGTGTATTAGTGATATTTTATGATGTTTCATTTTCTGTGTGACTTATTTCACTTAGAATCATCGTACCTGAATCCACTCATTATGCCACGAAGGGCCAGATGACGTAGACTTCATTGGTGAGTGATATTCTATTCTACGTACGTACCACAACTTCTTTATCCATTTTTCGCTTTCTGGGATATTTAACTTGTACCGTAGACGAGGTTCTTGTAAACAGAGCCGTCTGAAACTTTGGGGTGGCTGTGTGTTTTTGATTTTAATTTCCCTAAGCTATAGGACCATAAGTGGAAGTGCCGTAGGCTCCGTTGCTTTGTTTTTTAGTTGTTTGAGGAAACACCATACACTTCTCCAGAGTGGCTCTTGGCAATTTACATCCCACCCATCAGCATAACAAGGCTCCCTGTTCTCCATGGCCTGTGCTGCCTTTCTGGATTTTACACTTTTTTCAGATGGCCCTTTTGACCGGGGGGCAGTGAGACTTCACTGTAGTGCAGATTTCTTTAATATGCTTGCTTGGTTGTCCAAAAAGGGCGTATGCGTTTTTTCCTGAATATATTCAGGAAAAAACGCATACGCCCTTTTTGGCCAAGTGCATCATTGTCGACGTTCTGCCTCTTTTCCTATGCTTTAAATGCAATTCCAGTGCACGCCCTGAAATCGTTTTCCTGCAATTCTGCACCGCTTTCAAGTCCACTTCGCAGCCTTCCTTCAATACATTTTTAGACGATAGCTGTCATTTATAACTCTGCAGGTTTGTGAATTACAGTGCCCCTGAGCTCCTTTCTTCAAATCGCTTTCTTGTGAGCTGCCCGCAAACCCGCATGATTGCTTCAGGCCCTAATCTGGTTCCGGCACGGCATGCTGAGCCTTTGGTTAATTCCTCTTCCTGGTGGGAAATGAGCGTTAAATTTGCCCGTGCAGACACCTACAGCTAGTCTCTCATTGGTTCTCCCTATTCCTGTTCATCTTGCGCAGAAATTGCAAACTGTGCCAAACAGGAGGTTAAAGGCACTGACTCTCCAAGTGGGGAGAGGGTTAGTAAAAAGTCTGGAATTGTGAACCCGAGTAAAATGGGACGAAAACTGAGATGCATTTGAAAACGTTTCCCGGTCACATGGTGCACCATACTGTGGGTTTCCTATGCATGTTTTAGGTGAAGGAAGAATCGCTTAAACCTGGAGAGTTGGGACCCATGGAATGGGTA